>NW_010972576.1:13874974-13950044 GCF_000737465.1 Haliaeetus leucocephalus
CCCCGGCCCCGCCTGCCCCCACCGGGAAACCTCGCACAGCGGCGAAGGGTGATGGCGGTCGCCGGGGGCTGCTCCCTGTCCCCTCCCGCCTCACCGGCGACGAGGGAGAGCCGCCGCCTCGCGCCCGGCCGCGGCTGCCACCTGAGGGAGGGCACGACCGTTAGCCCCAGAGGCCCAAAATGGCGGCACCGGCGGCACAGGCTGCGTTGAAAGGGCGGCAGTGTGGAGGAGGTTTTTCCTGAGGGGGTGGCTGCTGCTGGGACCAGGCGCTGCTCCGTGTTCCCTGCGGGCCCCCGGAGGTGGCTGCTTCCCCCTGGCGAGGCCAGGGTCAGCACCTCAGGGGAAGAAGGAGGCTGTAGGGTGACCGCACAGGCCCGGCCTCAAGGGAGGGCTCCATCGAGTAGAAAATAATGAAGAAAAAAACCAAAACCCACTTGAGGTGGCAAGTGTCTCCCAGCCGGAGCCAGGCAAGCCTGGGCAGGTGGTACTCCGGCTGTACCTATGCTGAGGTGCTTTCAGGCCACCAGCACTGTCAAAATTGTGGATGCAAAATTAGGGGTGATGGTAGCAGGATTGTTATCCTTACCCAAGGCCCGTGTCGGTGTGAAGACCCTACCCTGCTGCTCCCTAGGGAAGGAAGCATTTATTTATTCCTGGCACGCAGTTTTATGTCACCCAAGCCAGTCTTATAGGCGGGCTATTTGCATGGATTCTCAATGGTAAATGCATTTTTATTTTGAACCCTGCTGACACTTAAATTAGATTCTCATCTGTATTCAGGTTGTGCTGTTTTTAAAGCTTATTACCCCTACATAAGATCTGATTACTTTGAATTCTCTTTTCATTGATCCTTGAGGAGGATTTTGAATTCATTTCATCTGTCGATATGGGTGGTAGTTCTTGGAGTAGTGCTTCTTATTCATGGATCTTTCAAAAATTCCTGAAAAGGGGCATATACCACTATTTGCATTTTATTGATGGAGAAACTGAGGCAAAACACTTTTTGTTGCTGTCGTCACTCTTAAATCCCAAGCCAATAATCTTGTGTATTCATCTCTAAAAGTAGTCAATATTAGCTTTGAATTTTAACTCTGATTCATAGAATAATTTAGGTTGGAAAAGACCTTTAAGATCATTGAGTCCAACCGTCAACTGTGCCCACTAAATTTGAATTACCCTGAAAGATTTCTGCAGGATAACTCCATGTTACCCTGATTATTTTATACAGTATTTTAAATGTTATTGGGCATCATTTATTTGCAGCAGAAAGGCTAAGTCAATCTCTTCCATCAGATTTGAACAGCATATAACTTCTTCTTCCCTTTATTTGTCCCCTCGACTGTTTGGTAGATTGGGCTTCAAAAGCGTCAGGATTGTCTGTTCAGTGTGTGGAGTAAGGACCCAGCATTATTTTACACTAGAGTGTTTGATTTTCATGATGGCCTCAGTCACTGTTCCCCCATGATGTGTTAGTTGCTGCTCTGGATCTTGAAGGGAACTGTATTCTAGTGCGTGGATTTTCCATGACAATGAAGGCTGGGGGGGGGGGGGGGGGCTATGGGCTCCTCTGATTTGTGCCACTTCTTGCTATATTTGTCACAACAGACTTATCTCTAGTAGAACAGAGAGGATATTTTGCAGACCCATTACCCACCTCCACAGAAGCTGCAAAACAGTACTTGGTGTTTCACCAGAGGAGTTGGTGTATTTCTTCACTGAGTTCACCAAATGCAAGGTTTTCAGGGGTAACCTCCTCAACTGGACATGTGGGGGTGAAATTCTTTATGTATGGTCTCTGTTTGAAGTTCTTCATTTTTTAATTTTGTCAGGGGGGCAAATCATCTGTTTTTCATGTGGAATAATAAAAAAAAAAATTGTAGAGAAATTTCTTCTATTATAAAAAAAAATCTATTCTGCTCTTTCTTTGAGTTGGCCTGCTGCTCAAACAGGCAAGGTTAAAAACAAACATGTGCCATAGGCCTAGCCTTCCACCTCTGCTTAGTTCTGAGGAATCTGGATTTCATTTATGGGAGGTTAGAGCCTTTGAAAATCACTTACTGAGCACACACATAGTATTTTTACACTTGCAAAGCTGGCAGTTGGGTGTAAGGTTATTCTAGAAGGAGTCCAATATATATTTATTTCCCTATACAAGCTGGGAAATGAAATACACTGCTGTGGCCAGGAGTCCCTGTAAGATGCACAAAGCCTGAGCGTGGAGTTCTCCATTGCCTTGTGTTGTGAAGGTGGTCTTATCTAAAGCTTTCTCATATGTAATGGGAAATCAGCTGTGAAACACTTGGAATTTATGAAATATGAAAGAGTTTCTGTGCAGGCGCTTTTTAGATGCATAAATAGATGCCATCATGTTACCTAGCAAGGGTAGATGATGCAGCATGTCATGGTTTAACCCCAGCCAGCAACTAAGCACCACGCAGCCGCTCACTCACTCCCCCCCCATCCAGTGGGATGGGGGAGAAAATCAGGAAAAGAAGTAAAACTCCTGGGTTGAGATAAGAACGATTTAATAGAACAGAAAAGAAGAAACTAATAATGATAATGATAACACTAATAAAATGACAACAGTAGTAATAAAAGGATTGAAATGTACAAATGATGCGCAGGGCAATTGCTCACCACCCGCCGCCCGCCCCCCAGCCAGTCCCCAAGCGGCGAAAACCCTGCCCCCCCCACTTCCCAGTTCCTAAACTAGATGGGACGTCCCATGGTATGGAATGCTCTGTTGGCCAGTTTGGGTCAGGTGCCCTGGCTGGGCATGAGAAGCTGAAAAATCCTTGACTGTAGTCTAAACACTACTGAGCAACAACTGAAAACATCAGTGTTATCAACATTCTTCAGATACTGAACTCAAAACATAGCACTGTACCAGCTACTAGGAAGACAGTTAACTACATCCCAGCTGAAACCAGGACAAGCAGAAAAACACACAGAAACCCTGTTAATGCTCCCAGAGCAGAGAACATGATGTTTTAGTACTCTAAGGTATCCAAAATTCTCTTAGTACTGCAGAAATAATACTAATAAAGCTTTAAATAGGTTTGACTGTATTTCTTGGTATCATACATTATATTACACAGAATATGGCAGAAGTACACACAGTACTCCTCAAGTCAGATTTGAGTAAGACCAGCTTCCTGGTTAGAATAAATTTACCTAACATTCTTGAATCTTTGAAACAAATGAATGTTTTGGTTCCACTATCTACCTTAAGCAAATTCTCCAGAATTACCAGGGATTTTACTACCAAGGTATTATTTCACCTCTTTTTATTCCCAAGCATTTTACATCCCGCTTGTTCAAGTATCGCTCCAATTGGGCCAGCAAAAGGCATGTATAAGACTGATCCCATTTATTGACCTTGAAACAGCTCCCACTGAAAGACAATGAAAATATTGCTATTTATTTCAATGGAATTAGAACCAGGTCCTTAAGACTTAAGTAGGACTTACATGGTACTTAGGTTTTATGCTTGCCCTCTGCACAGGGGTGAATCTCATTCCAGCAGAATGCCACTGGAGTATAGCAAAAACTCAGCAGCAGTATAATCACCTAAGCCTGAAGGACATCCTTTCTTTAAAAGTTTGTACTCTGCAGTGTACATTTACATTTATTTTATATATATTTTTGCATATATACACACACAAGCATATATATATAAAATGAATGTTTTGCCCATGAAAATGCTGTGCAAATTAAATGCAGAAAACATTACAATTTTTGAAAAAAAAGTTTCCCTTCCTCCTGAATGAAAATCATTTTCATCTTTTCAGCTAATAAGGCTTTGAAGAACTTCATTAGTACAACTATGTGCTATTTCAGTGCGTTTGCTCTTGACTGGTGATCACATCATTATCATTAACTTTTGCTCTAATATAACTTCTACATCCATGGCTTATAAAACCATTAATCTGAAGGAACCAGCTCCTGCCAGCCTTCTGTTTTGCTGCTACCCGTGTGCAAAAGGCCAGCAGCCATGGACAGCCTTCCTCCTCGTCCAGCCGCCTCTGTGGAACAGGTCACTGCCTTCACTTGCTTGCCAGTGCTACACTCATTCAGCCATCACCATCTCACCAACGTGCTGATGGATCAGCTCGTATCAGTGCTCCCTAGTTCAGATCAAGCCAAGCAAAGCTAGCTGAGGCAGTCTGGGGACGTGGGCTAAGTCAGTCAGGCTGCTTTTCAGCCGAAGCAAGTTAAGCATGAACAACTCCTGCAGATCTTTGCACTGACAGTTTGCAGCAGGAGGAGGACGAGTTGTTCAAGTCAGTAATCTCTTTCATTGGCACAGCTGGATTTGGGAGAGAACGTCTACGTGCAGCCTACTCACACACGTATTTGCATTTTACGTGCTGACAAATGCCTGATGGCAGCAAAAGACTACATCATCTAACTAAAAGGAACAAATTGTGTATTTCAGTAACCAGAATTAGGTTTATCAGGTTATGTTACTTTCCATCCCAATGTGAATAAAGACTGAGGCTCCTATCCCAAAGAAACTAAGTACCTTGGGTGAGATTTCAAACCCTTTTTTGTAGTGGTGAACTCACTTCAGTAAGTCTATTGCTTTAAAAAGGCTGATCCTCTGTATTTACGCAAAATTCAGTTTTGGTCATGATATTCACTATCGTGTATGGGAAGACGTCAAGTTTATACCCTGGGTTTCTTTGAATAAACTGTTTCTCTGAGCTGTTAGTTTTGTTTTTAATGATGCTTTTCATTAGGCTCCCCGTAATGTGTGTTAGAATTCACTTGCCAGATTAACTTCTCTGGACCTCTGCCTAGAAAGCGATTTGCCTATCAAGAGGCCAGGACACTGTGGCTGAGTCAAGCTTTGTAGGATATGCCCACTTCTTCCCTCCTGGGCATCTGTACTGAGTTCGTTTTAAGCCCCATGAACCAAGGATTTTCAGCCTACTGTAACTCCCACCAAAACTTCATTTGTGAGTATGAACTGAAACTTAATTTTTTTTTAAGACTCTTATCTTTGTTACTCCAAAGGAACTTCCCCATCACAAAACAGAAATCACCAAATAGTCTTCTTTCCTGTTCATTCTTTCATTCATTCTTTCACATATGTGCACATACACAAAAAGAGAAAAAGGTTCCAGTTCAGCTATAAAAATACTGTCTGGAAACATGAAGTTTTAGTGCGAAGCTGCAAATCCATAATCATTCAAGATAGGGAACTAGAAGGAAAATCTCGTCTATTGCTCGTGATAGTAATTTTTAGGCTCCATTCCCCTCTTGATTTGTGAATTGCCAGCCATAAGGTTCTCAAAGAATCCCACAGAAAATATTTCATCTTTGGTAATTTCTACACCCCCCCTATTTTACATGGAAACATAACAATAATGAAGATTCATCTTCTTGTCCTTTTATCTGTGCCTCACTCGCGTGCTTGTCTTTCCTCATTAGCTTTGATATCACAGTGCCATCTACTTGATCAACAGAGTCAGGTTATTTTCCTTAGAAAATAACTGTGTGGCTGTAATGCCAAAGAAATCAAAGGGCTGCTGGGTTTCTTAGCGAGTTCCCCTCTCCTCCGCACCTCCTAGCCCTTTCAAAGCAGCACTGCCCTTAGATGTGCGCCTTTGGGAGCTGGCCTGCCTCCGAGCCTGTTTCACAGACCGACACAAAGCCCGGCTGGCAGTGACAGACCCACTGCTGCTGCGAGGACAATTTGAGCCCTGCTGACCCTTCTCTCAGCATCCCCTATCCTCTCTGCAGGTGTTTCGTTTGAAAGCCGGGTCACTCTCTGTAGGCAGAAAACGCGTCAGCCTTTTCTGTCTGTAAACTGGGGCAGAGGCTTTGTTTGGAGTAAGAAAGCATCACAGCAGTCGGAGGAGATGGATTGCATAGCCTGATAGGTTGAGCCATCCCTTCTTAAAAATATCCACAGCCTAGCCTGAGCCCTGGCAGGCATATTCTTTATGAATTTCTCCTACAAATATTTAGACGAGAAACACTGTAGACAGGGCTAAAAGAAATTATCGCTGTGCACTTACTTCTAAAGACCTGTTTCTCTACAGGAATCACCAGTCTGGCAAGATCAACAGTAGGAGTGAAGGTGACACTGCCACACTAAATAGCTTTTCACCTACAAGACAGGCTTTTTTCTCTTTTTGTACTATTGAAAGGTGTTTGAAGTTTTTTTTCTATGTATATTTCAAAGTAATTTTGATTCATTCACTGTGAAAAATCAATGTGTAGACTCCAGTTTTACCTGTCCTTAAGCCTTCCCTTTTTATTGCTTTTATCCTCACCTGCCACTCTGTTCTTATCTTACCAGTATAGCTGCAAACAGGTAGGGTGTACGTACTAGCAACTTTCCAGTGCTCAAAGTCCTTGGCGGGCCTTACGTGTGATTGTTGTTATCAAAGCCTCAACTTTTTGTGCCTCAGAAGACATCTTTGCTATGACTTGTGCACAGAGGCAGAGTGACAAGAGATATGGGCTTGTCTTTATATGCACCTAGGCTTCCTCGTATGGAGGCCGGGAGCTATAAAAACATCTATGCTCTTTGCTGTCGTGCTCCGCCTGTGAGGAGGGTAGGACAGCTTTCTGCAGCAGTACCATGGTACTTTTCTGCTTCTCCACTGCCTGTTGAGTGTAATCGCTTTACGTGGGCAAAATTGGTGCCGGCCGGTGAAGTCACTCTGCAGCTGTGTATTGAGACTCTCTTTTCGCTTGGTGCCTGTGCTGGCCATTGCAGTGAACGAGCTTCAAAATGGCAGTCTGGTGTCATTGACATAGGACTCCAGCAGTGGTCTGTGCCTCCACTCAAAGGGAACAGGCACGGTAGTCAGGCCACACCAGCATTTTTCATATATGCTCTGCGATACTAAGTTATAAAGAAATCTTCTGTAACAGCTGTGAGGTATTACAAGAAAACAAATAACTGTTTGCTTACTTAATGGCCATCAGTCTTGATGGCGCTTCTGGTTAGTTTATAGCTCAGGACTGAGATAAATGTTAGCATTGACCGTACAACAATAAGCTCTTATATGTGTCTAATACAGTTGCTTGGGAACACAATGCCAATATTTTCTGTGTTGACACCAGCACCTGTTCTATCTCTTAAGCGGGGTGGCTTCCGTGCAAATAACTCCTATGTGAGTGCTCACATCAACTGGGTTCCAGTTTGCTTTGTAGAATTAAATGAGCGGAACATAGAGCGGTTAAAGAGATTTTCACATTAATTGTAAAAAGAGCATTTTGTCCGCCTAGATGCCAACTATTCCCTCTTGTCTTATGGATTAGTGACTTTGATGCTGCTTAACCATCAGTTCTTACCGGGGCCAGAACGGAGCAGGAGTAATTTGGAAATTGAGAGAGGGTTGCTCATACTATTGAGTGGCAAGTGAAGTTGAGTACTTCACATGCAGTTCTGACTGTGCTTTCTGTGGCATTTTGTTACAGTCCAGGTAAAGTACAGTAAACAGTGATAAGAGTTTATAGGGGTTTCTTGCTCAGAGATGCATCTGATGATTGTTTTTACATATTCCTCCTACTGACTGCACTGGCGCAGCCCACTAGTGTAAAACAATCATTGGATTTAATGTGACGATGGATAAACCAGGATGTCTCAAACATCCCTCCCTCCAGAGGCGATAGGGAAGCCACCGGTCCTGAATGCGTCTCCCTTACTTGGAGTATTACAGAAGACATGCTATTTTGACCCTTTTCTGTGCTGAGTGGCACAGAGGAGATGTTTTGAAGTTGCAGAAAGTACTCATCTACATTTCCAAACTGTGGTGTAAGCTAGCTCTGGGCTGCTGGCCGCCTCAGAAATAGTGGAGCCAGCTGAAGCCAGGTAAACCATTGCAAGTACAAAGGCAGCAGCAAACCACAGCCGGCTTTCCTTGCAACCGTTCCCTTGCTGAACGAACACATACCTTTTCACACCCTGTGACTGAGTTGAGGAGGAAGAGGAAGACAACTTTTGCATGTGGGTAGTTTGCTGTCGTAATAAACACCTGAGCAAACTTTACTATATCCTATCTTGGCTGTAACTCTGCATATGTGGCAGAGAGCCTACAAAGCCAAGAATTTTATAAAGTTTGTTCTTCCACCTCCACCCAGCCAAAATATATTCCCCAGTTCTCCCCCAAACCATCTTGATTTAAATAAATATAAGGAAATCTCATATAAATGATGGGACCTGTGTCTTCTGAAAAGCACGACACCATAAAATCCTGGCTGGGGGAAATACCTTCTCTGAGCAGTGCTGGCTTAAGCAACCACCAGCCCTACCCACAGCTGCTCACATGTGCCCCTGCATCATCCCCTGCCTCATGCTGCCACAACTGCTTGCGTAGCTGGGTGATGAACTAAACAGGAACACAGATCCAGATGGAAAATAGCCCAGGGGAGAGGGGGGAGGGAGGGAGTTTCCAGCCAGATCAGTTCCTCCATCCCAAATGCTAGTGGGAACAAAATTATTCGGGAAAGGGGGGCAGTTGGGGTGGTGACTGTTTAAACCAGTTTTACCACCTTAGCTGAACGCTAAGCCATTGCTTCAAAAAAAAAACCCTCAGGAAGTCTCCAGTGTAAGGAAATGGGATGGTTGATTTCCCTCAACTCCCGCCTTAATCTGTTTATTTGTTGCTGGCTCTTTGATGCTTGTCACAAGGGTGTCACTGCTCTGTCCCTACCTATGCCTCTCCTCACTGTCACCACTGCTTTGCCTTTCAAGGAACTTTTGTGGTCTGACTTGCAAAACAAAGAGTTTCTTAGGGAATATCAAAGAGGAGATGAGATGTAACACATGGATTGCCTACGTAATACATGACTTCTCTGTGCGAGCACAAAGTCTTCCCGGTATTCCCTTTGCCACTTTATTCCTCTGTGAGGCTGTGTTCGGGCTGGACACTTTGTGCAGTACTGGCACAGTGCTGCAATGTGACGTAGTAAATTGCTTAACAGTTTCATAACCTTTTCCTTTCAATGCTGGGTAGAAATGAGGGGCTTTGATCAGGAGGTTACATCACAGGACCAGCTTCTTAAAGAAAAATAAAAGTGGGAAATGAGGTTACACTACTATGTTGCATCCCCGCTTGTTGTTTCTTACTACGCAGTCCTTCAGGGACACAGTGTGGCAATGCTAAAGCAATACGCTTTGCCAGCGTATGTCAGAGGGACATTAGTTGTGTCCCCCGGCAGATGCTGTGGCAATGAGTGTGCGTGAGGCTGACACCGATTAGGCTGCACCATGGGGCTCTCACCAGACGTTTCCTAGGGCAGCGAGGGCCGCAGGGGGTGGGTATCACAGCAGCGGCAGTGATTGCTGCTGATGGCTGTTGGGGCTCTTCCCAGGATAAGTCCTGTCCAAGCTTAGATGCCAGGAGCTCCTGCTGTTTTAACATGAGCTTGATTAGACCGGCGCTACGGAGGATCACTAGGCAGTGCGTGCATGCCAGAGACCATTGCTAACAGACAGGATAATAAGATCTCTTCCAGGGGCCGATCCAGAGGTATTACAAGCAGGTGTTTTGGTGTCCACTTCCTCGGCCATCAGAGCACGGTGATTTGTTACGACAGCCTCCGCAGGTCCTTGGCAGGCTTTCGTGTCGCCTCTCTGCGCGTGGTGTAAAGCAGGACACAGCCCGGTTTGAGAACACGTCAGCTCCACGCTGCTTCCCACCTCCCGGAGGGGTTTCCATCTCCTTCGCAGCCCTTTCCTTCATTGCCCTGGGTGATCGGTCTCCCTGCAAACCTGTAGATCAGGAGTTTCCAGCCTAAAGGCTACACCTCTCAGTGGGGTCGGGAGCCTGGCCGGTGCAATTCGATAGGCGAGGAGTTGGGGTCCTGGCCAGGCTGCCGGTTGGGCACTAGCCTTGGGGAAAGCGAAGGAGCGAGGGTCAAGGGGGTGGCTGGCCTCCCCTTCCCATTTGCCTTGCCCTCTGCCCCGGCGGTGCAGAGAGGGAAGGTGACCGGTGAAAGCGTGGCCGTGTCCCGCCGTACTCGGGCATCTCCCTGCTAGCGCACGGCAAGGGCGGCCCGGGAGGATGCGGCTCTGCTTCGGGGTGCCGGCAGCCACGGCCCCGCGGCGGGGTGAGGAGCGGCATACCCTGAAGCGGGGAAAGAGGCTGGGAACGGCTGCGGTTTGGGGCCGGCTCTGAAACCCGCCCCGCCAGGCGTGCTCGCACATAAGGCAGGTGAATGCAAACACTGCCCGGGGCGTCAGCTTCCCGGGGGTGGAGCTGCTCCGGCACAGGTGGCAGGGCTGAGCCCGGGGCCCTGCAGAGCCTGGGGAGCCCTGCTCCAAAACCGAGCCCAAAGCAACCAGCCTTCACCCGGGCGGCGAGGTCACCTCCCTGAGAATCAGGCTAGGGCCCTCGCTGCCACCGCCACCCCCAAGCGAGGCTGGCCACGGCGAGCATGGACTGTCCGGGGAAGGAAGGCGCGGGGGGCAGGAGGAGGAATTTGGCCCTGCTGAGGAAGAAGCTGTACATGGGGGAGAGGAGGAGGACGGAGCCCGTGGTGGAGAGCACCGCCGCCGCCGGGGACCACGGCACCTTGCGGAGGAGTCAGTCGGACAGGACGGAGTACGGCCAGAAATTACAAGGTACTGGGGAAGCTTGCTTGGTGCTCTGCTGCTGGGATGCTCCGGACTGGGGTGGTCCCTTAATGCCCTCCAGGCTGCAACCTCGAGATCAGGAAGGGAATGGCAGCCTCTGCCCCCATGTGCTCACAGTTGGCGTGAGCAATTGCCCCCTCTCACCGTTGCTCCCCGCTTCCAGGGTGTGACATTTTCCCCCTCGTTTTTCTACGTAAAGTCGTGTAGACAGGACGCAAATGCGATCGAAGCTTTTGGTGCGTTCCTGCAAAATGCATATGCGATCGGGATCTTTCTTGCTCGTCACCAGAATGCATTTGCGACGCAAACAGTAACGTGAAAAATACGATGGCTCCATCCTGTCTGTCTTTGAATGGCGTATCAAGTGGGGTATATGCTAAGTAATTAGAAGCATCAAAGGCAGTTTCTTCTTTCAGTTAAAAATACCAGGATCTGTAATGCGTTTATCTGTTGCTCAGATTGTACGAGCCTGAACTGAACTAAGTCCAAATACATGTTTTGATGGATATGCTGATTCCAATTGTACCATTGTGGAGAGGGTTTCTTTTCAAATAACCAAACTGCATCTGGACCAGAAATTGGCAAAGTACGTCAGTACTGGGCTTGTCAATCAAAAATTAAATGCTAATGTCACAAATTGAGGAAAAGCATGAAGAATGTTTATGGCTCTTTCTGGGAGTGCTCCGGAACACAAACTGATGAATTTCTTTGGGTTTCCAGGGTCTTGAACAACAGGGTCCCATCACAAATGCGGCATTTGAGTTAATATAAGTGTCTATTACTAATAGTGATATAACTGCCTAGTGACAGTCACTCGTGCGGCAATAAACCTTTATGAGGAAATAAAATAGGAAAATACTTTGGGTTGCTGTATTATGGTTTTGATGCACTTAATTAGGAAGTAGCATTTCTTCAGAGCGACAATAAAAGCAGAAAATAAAATAATAAACCTGAAATTAACAGGATTTCTATGGGGGCTGCATACGCTGAGAACAACAGAGCAGTTCATCGATTATGCTGTTCCCTCCTCGTGATAGCTAATCAATGAGAAGATGAAAAATTTTCAGTTAAATCAGGCACATGCTGCAGGGACTTGGTGGGGGTGTTTCAGGGCACAAGCACGGATTGCTGTGGCTGGGCAGGCAAGCTCCTGACACGTGTCCCACCAAAACAGCAGTTTTTTACTCCTGAAGGAGGTTGCCCAGGTGGGGTCAAGGTTATCAGAGTGGTATTCAGCAAAAAGTGTGAGATCTTTCTGTCCAGTGTCAGGTGTATTCATGCCATGAATGTCTCCTGTTTAAAATCTGGAGCAAAGGAGGGGGGAAGCCTAGGTAGTCATGGCAGAGCGTGAGGTTATGTTTATGGCAGTGGCCCAAAGAGACAGTAAATCCAGCTTTACAGCTCCTGCCACCAGCTGAGTCTGCCGCTGAGCACCTATTGCAAAACACTGGTCTGGTATCAGCTCACTCTGCTTGCTCACATTTGTTCAAGAAAAATGGTGATGGGTTAACAAGGACCTGGAGGCTTTATGTTGGATTAGAGGTTGCCTGTCCTCAGAGTGAAAATACAAAGTCGGTAGAAATTCCTATGAACTGTACTTACAGTCACAATAGAAGGAAATGCGGTTGTGTGCCAAGGCCTGATCTGGATCAAATTTTGCTGAGCTAGATGTGCCTGAATCTGATAACGATCACAGAACCCAGACCTAATGCGCTACCTGCCAGCGCTGATGATGTGCTATGGCTATACGCCTCTATGTTCTTCATTTTTCTCACTAGTGCTTGGATGTGAAGCAGCTTACTCCAAGGTGAGAGAAGTGGTTTTGTTGGAACAAAGCTTTTGAGTTCTCCATTCTTGGTAAGAAAACCCAACAGCTCTGTTGGGGACATAAATGGTCTGTTGTGTATTGCCAGGTTGGGATTCTCTGATCACCCTGGAATGGTAAATGCTTTGCAAAAAGATACAAATGGTAATAATTTGCATTTGCTTCCCATGTGAATTGGAGGAAAAGCTCTGTGTTTAGTTGCCCCTCCCTTCTGTAGTCCCCTGTTAATATGTTTTCTAACACTCAATCTGCAGAGCTGTGGTAGGTATTAGCACAGACAAGGACGTGTAAGACAAGGAGATGCAACAGGAGCAAACCCTGCAGAGGGGAATCTCTTGTGAGCAGGACAGGTTTCCACAGCTAAGAGTCAGAGGCTGCAGGATCCCCATCTCTGCTAGTGGCAGGCAACCTAGGCAGAACACAAGGGACCAAGGTGTCTTTACACCCCAGTGCCTACATCAGCATTGCAGCACATTTGCTGGGCAAGGTATCTCTCGAGGGCCCTTCCAGCCCTCTGCGTGCTTTAAATGGTTCCCTGAGTAGAAACCAGGCTGTTGCCCTCTCTCTCCCCCCAGCCATTTCCAGCAGCTCTTGAAGTATATGCTCAAAGTGCAGCTCAGTGTGCTGGAAATACAGGTCCCCAAATAAAAGCCTATAAACAAACAAACAAACCAAAAACAAGTGAGCAAGCAGTCAGGCATAGAAACTTCTGAGAATTCAGTTTCTGCCCTTGGATTTCTCTTAAGTTTTGCTGTTTTATACAGATTCCAAAATGTTTTCTATAAAGAGTGAGAAAGGAAGCCTACCATCCAGATCTCCAAGGTAATCAAGGTGGCTTGCTCTGTAAGTCTACAAACATGATCACAATAGCATTGTCAAAGGTGCAAACTTCTGCAAGCATTTTTCACTTTAAAAGGATTCATTAAAAACACAGCAAAGCATTTTCATGGTTAATTATTATACTAGACACATCTATTCAATACCTTATCTGGTGTGAATGGCCATGCAACACCTCCTGGCTTTACTCTATTTAAAAAGGAAGTAAGATGCAAAGTAGCCATTATATTCTCAAAGAGTTTGGCAAGCATTAGTGGATCTATTTCAACTCATCCTGTGAGATAACCAAATGCCTGCAGCCCCATTTTAGATAGGGGAAAATAAGGCGATTGCTATCAAATGGCAGGTTAGTGATACAACCATGCAGTCATCTAGAACTCAGGTTGTAGCTGCATTCTTGGATGAGTCCAGGAATACCTTCATCAAGCCAAATATATGTTTTTCTTCCATAGTTCTCCATCAACTGGACAGAAGCATCACTTGTCTCAAGAGGGAAGAATGGGTTTAAAGAAGATATATTCACTAGCACTTGTGGTGGGTGCAGAAATAATATCAAGGATCATTATAAGAGCTAAGACAGAACTCCTGTAATATTTCTATGCAGTGCTCTGCTCTACATTCACTAGAAAATCCTGCACATATGTCCTTTCAAGAGGAATGAGGAACTTGCTGCTATCCTTAAGCAATGGCACAAAATGGTATTTAGCAGCTCGGTTTTCAAATGTACTATCCATAGCTGTTTAGCTGGTAGGAGTTGGTCTCTTTTCTGCAGTGAAAATCCATCAGTAGCAGCTGTAAAAGTAACTATATTAAAGCTACCATTCTGTGAGTACCTATGCATTTCGGTAAGAGGAGTTTGCTTGATGTAGTTATTGGCACATAAATGTTTGCAAGATCAGGGCAGATTAAGAGACAGTGTATCATGGGGATAGATGCTATCAACCAAAAAAGGCAGACCATGAAAAGGAATTTAAAACATAGTTCACTCTCTGTTAGGTTTTGGACAGATTGTTGGGTTTTGTTAAAAATCATATACCAAACTTGTGCTTGCTGTGAAAAATGAGCTATAGAAAATGGCGGGTTTCCAGAAGGAATCAGAGATCACATTTGCAGTTTTCAGCAAGACAATGCATGCTTTGAAAACACTTCTTGTTTTACAAATCTATGACATATTAACTCCCTTATAACTTTAGCTGTGAATGGGTCAACTACAGTGTTATTAAATGACTTGCACATGCTTCAATTTAAAATACATCAGTGATATACCTGTAATAGATACAGTGATTCCAATTGCACAGCTGCTGCAATATATTGCCTCAGAGCTCATATCTGAACCCGAATTTCACGTTTTGCCTGTGTCTAGTTATGAGAAATAACCAACACCAGAAATGACGCAGAAACCTGTGAAATTATACAAATTCCTGGAAAGTTGCTATCCCCTAGTATACAAAAGCCTGGTCAGATGCAACTCATCCCCCTTCGCTCCATCACAAGCAGGGCACCTTCCTCCATCCCGTCCTTCTCCCTGCCTGCAGAGCACACCGCTTCTTCCCGCGTGGGCTGCCCATGCCCACAGCTTCTCGGCACCTCCCGCCAGGAGTAAAGATCCTCCGCGCCTCTCCCCAGTTCCTTATTTGCTTTGCACTGTACTTACTGATTAACTTTCTATGGACTACAATGCAGATAATATCCCATTTCACTGTGAAATGTATTGATCTTTGGAGCAGCTGGTTTGCTCAAGTACAGTAAGGAGTAAAAGTCCAGATTATTTCCTGAAGTGCAGGAGATGGCTTGATGAAGATACCTGCCTGCGCTCTGTGATGAGAAATCACAATCTAACAAATACTTCTATTTTCTCCTGTGCAAATTTAAGCTCAGAGCATCTAATTCTGTTAACTTGCGCTGCAATAAAGCCGGAATTAATCCTTGAACTTATTGCAGTGGAAGCCAGGCTGGGAAGCAAGCTCATCTTTTCAGAGCAGAATCCATTTTGTGCTGCTGTGTTTGCACAGCGCTTAGCACAAGCAAGTCCTGCCGTGTGGCTTAGGACTCTTAGGAGCTACTGCAGCATAACTAGTAACAGCAACCGGGGTAAAGGAGTGAAGACTAGAACCCAAGGAGGTTTATGGATCCTTCTCTGACCATATTAGCAAATGTTCTATTATTTGGCATACTTTGTGTTGTGAGTCACACAGCTCACAGTTGGTACAGTTAATCTGTGCCAAATCTTGAAGCGCATGTGTCCCGAGGGAAGTGGTTCAGATGCAGACCTTCCTTGGTTCTTACTTCAGTAACATATTAGCTCAATGCCACAGGAGTGGTATATTTATACCGGTATATGACACACTGGAAAGGTTTATTTGTAAGTATTGGCACTAACAATAAGGGCATTCTTCTGTCACCTGATGATAAGCTTTCTTCCCTTCCACCGCGGTCACATGGGATCTCTCTGTAGTCCTGTCAGCACACATATAATTAAAGCGGTCTGCTGTCAAGGAATTGAAGAAAGAACTTGTGTGTTGAATGTAAATATTTTCTGTACCTTATGGAACAGAAAAATGATCAAACATTGAATGACCTAATTGCAAGGAAGTCTCTGATGCAGATTTTATGAGCGAACCTGTTGCCCAGGAAGACTGGTGCAAGGTCATTCTGGTCCTGCGGTGTTGTCCTCCTGTGTTCGGAAAAGGGGCTTTTTGCATGTGTAACTCCCAGCCTGTGTGCAACAAACCCGCTCCTGAACAATGCTGCTGTTATGTGTGTCTGTGAGTAGAAGAAGAAAAGGCATTTTCCACAACCCTCTCCCAATCCTTTTGTATCTCAGTGCTCAACTTGGAGTTCAGTGGATCTAATTCGCACCATGTTTGCACAGTATTGGGCTGTAATAACTCTGGTGCAAAACTATGACACCCCTATGAAGTGGTCCCTCACAAGGGGATGGGTATCGGGAGTAAAACTCCTTGTGTATTAGCTCATGTGATGTACTTCTCCCACATGCAGTGGGACACTCCATCCTTTCCCACTGCTTGTCCCATTTCAGGCTCCCTCACTTCCAAGGATCCCAGTGTGCCTGTGCCCCGCAGCTTTCCTGGCACTCGCAGTAGAAGCAGGGGTGTAAGGGGCAGAGCCGGGGCTGCGGTGTGAGGGTAGATGCAAGGGGGGAGAGGAAAGCTGCCACAGCAGCAGTCTCTTGAACTTGGCTGCCTGCATTTCATTCCCAAATCCAGCTGATAAAAGCTGGTGTACATTCCTGTGTGTAATACCTAGGTTATCTGAGGGTACAGGCTATCTGAGGACTTGCTTTCACAGAGGAGTAATTTTGTCCAGGGTGGTGTGAGACTCAGGGTTCACACGTAAAAACACAGTAATGCTGTAATTTGTTTGTTATACCTTGATAACTTTTGCCTTCACTGCTCCCTTGCGCCAGGCAAAATCCCTGTATTGGCAGAGCGTGAGTGCAGAACTTGCATTCCTTTGGCGTCCTCCAAATGCTGCCTAAAAAATGAAAAGGCCTGTTACTCACTCTATGCACCAACATTACTCTATTTGTTGCTATATTCTGTGCCAGTGCCTTCACTTCCAGATGGAATGGGTCCCGTCCCCAAGGGCAAATGTAATATCCAACCTGAGCATCTTACCTGGGAGGAAGGATGGATAGAGCAGACCTCTTGGAGCTGCTCACTCTCTAGGTGGGAAAGCCAGGGAAATTTACACGCATAGATCTTGCAAACCTGCTATGGCTGCTCCTCCGGTCACTTGCTGTGGATCCCCCAACACCTCCCCTGGGCCTAGAAGAGAGCTGCTGCATTTGCACATTGCAAGCTCTATTCCTCCATGCTCTCATTGCATTGCTGGGTGTCTCCATCTGGGGGATATTTTTAGACTTCACACTTGCAAGAAACTGTTTTTGTAAGACGTGGGGCTGCTTTGTCCATGTCATCACATAGTGAACCTCTTGTTTTGTGCAACTAGAGCCGTGTACTTCAATACACAGCAGGACAACCAAAGTCGTCACTTTCCTCTCCAAAGCAAAGTCCTCCAGAAAGGCGACTCCTGCCGATAACTGACATAACAAAGCAACAATTGCAAACATTACCTTATTACCTTTATATTTTTATGCCTACTAAAAGTACCAATTACATTTTTTGTAAACTGGTCTTAAGACGCAGCTGTCTAATAAACCATTCAACAGACAGTTTTTTTATTTTTTCTAAACCAAGCATCTCTGAGGACAAATGAGCCAAATTCTTACTGTAATAGTTAATCCTCAGCAATGTCTTTTCTGGCTAATCCTCTCTCTCAAACCATTCTGGGGCTGGTACATGTTACCAGGTAGAAACGAGTCTGCTTATATTCCAGATATGCACTTGCTGTTTGTACATTCATTAAACTTTCACTTACTCCACAAGGATTTCAGCAAGCTACTAATGTTCTCAAACTGGTCAAAAGCAATCAGCTGAACATGAAATCACAGGTTTTGGCTGTAATCATCACTTCAGGATCTTGCTGTTGCATTCTGTAGAGACAGACATGCCTGAAATGAAAAAGTGAATGTATTGAGTGAAAATGGAAAATTATATTACTTTTAACAAAAGGATACATTTATTAAGAAACATGTTTTCTATAAGGAAACAGCATCTACTTGGTATTTCTCATGGTTATTTCCTCCTGTTGAGAATAGTTTTTCTTTCCTGGCATTATTATCTATCATGCAATAAGGATAATAGATGAGCCCTGACATAATTCAAGAATCAAATTTGATCAGGACAATCTAATGACATAAGCTGAAAGAACAGCCTCTCGAGGGATTGTGACTTCAAGCCTGAAGTGGGATACAGTGGCTTTATTTTGCTCATATAATGCCCTCCCCTGCCAGCAGTACAAAAGATTAGGAAGTTCTTTTGCACAGCATCTTGTGTTTACCTTCAGATTTCATCTGATATTGTAGCAGTGCTGCATGTGAGATGAAACAACACTTCTGAGATCTTCCAGGATGTCTGGTCCTCCCTGTACTTTCTCAGGAGTCGCCCTGAACTCTCGCATACAGTCACATACACACAAATGTTTTCACACCCAAACTCAAGAAAAATGCTGATTTTGGTGCAGAACTGGATCAGAACTGGATTGTTCATGTGGTTCCTTGTGAATTTATAAGCGTGGTTACATACTGTAAGTTTTTTAGAGGAAAAAGTACCTGCCATTTTAGCACGTAAGCAGCAGGCAAGGTGGTCTCATTCTGCAACCCTAGCAGAAAATTGCCCAGAGGGAGCTGTGGAGTGATACTGGTACCTTCGCTAAAGGGCAGAGTCTGTTTCGTCCAGCACACAGCACCTTTGGTAGATGAGCTCTGCAGCAGTGCAAGCTCCTGTGCAGTCCATGCACTCACACCAGCACGGACTCACTAGGGCAAGATTCAGCTTAAAATTCTTTTGATAGCCCAAGCCTTGCGGAGAGGAGATATCCTCATTATTTTATTGTCTGTGTGCAAATTTGATGACAAAATGTTCATACCTGTGTTATACACAGACTTTAAGGGTAAAAACTCAGAGGTAAAAAGTACATCCAAATACAAAAATGTCTGAAAAAACAGTCCCCTCTCCCCTGTTTGTTTGGGTTCCTTGTCCTTGCTGTTTACAACTAGCAGTACAGAGGCAGAGGTGCAGTCCCAAAAGCAGCTATTTAAAACATTAACTGTGGTCACATCAGTCTCACTAGAAAACCTGATGGGAGAAGCATTAATAACAAAACTGTCCATTCTGAATATCAGTGGCCAGCATAATTGTAGAAGGGGTTGAGGATGACGGTACATTGGATTCATAACATTTTACACCTCTCAGCGGAAGACGGCTCAAAACCCTCTCTCCTGAAAGCTGCTTGGTTTTCCCACAAGTCCAGCTCCAGGTTATCACCTACAGCGTTGGCCAGTGTTGTAGAGGTGAGCTGCACGCTGTTTGACGCTCACTTGAGCACTCGTGACCTCACCCTTGACAATCAATTCAAACAACTGCAATATATTCAGTATTGGCTATCAGCGAGCAAAGCATCAAATACTGCTTCCTATTGCCTCATTATACAGTATGCTCCCTACAAGAAGTTGACATGAAGGCATAGCAGTCTGATCCTCAGCAGAGATTCCCATCCTTTGCTGCTGAGCAATAAAAGCCCATGCTGTCAAAGCACGACCTGGGTAATGCAGACACCAGTACGGTAATGACATGTCCATCTTTGTTGGTACTCTGCACCATCTTGTGGCTAGCAGAAAAACACCAGAATAGCCGCTGAAATCTTTCACTTGTGGGTTTTGTTTTGTTTTTTTTTTCCTGTGTGTGTTTTTCCTAACAAAAAATACAGATTGTCAGTGTACACAGATAAAATCCAGTGCCCTTTGTACAGCTGACATAGATGTCTGCAGGCTGGCTTACAAACCAGCAAAAGGAAAGATCATCATTACAGATAAGTAGATTGTGTGCAGGTCCTGAAGCATACATAAATTACCTATCTGTAGAAGACTTGCTTGCATTTCCATGTATTTGGAATAAATTGGATATTCTAGGTCTTAAGTATGGAAAAACAGTTAAGAGTTTCCCAATCCCAATGATCTCTGTTGTTCCAAGAAATGTTTGTTATTGATCATTAAAGGTTTTCTCATATTCTCCTGTAATTCCTTTGCTTCTTTCAAAGAAAACTTTTTAAACAGAATTACAGGTTTCATCATCATCATTAGTAACATTATCTTCATTTGAAAGTTAGTCTTCCAGTACCTGCAGCCCTCAGCCTCCCATGACCAGACTCAACTTTATATTGTACAGAAAAAAGGTTATTCCAGTGAAGCTTATTTATGGTAAACACAGCCTTTTTCTTCCACAGGAACACATTTTCTCCCATCCTCCAAATCTAATAGGTGTCAGGCTGAGACTGTTTTCAAAGGAGTAGAAGGGCATCAGCTATCCTTGAATTTCAGTGTGACAAGGATAAGACTCCTGTGCTCCATGGAAAATTTCTGCCCACATACATAACATCAAAGCCAGGGGAGCCGGTGATGGGTTATCCCCTTAGCACCAAACGGACGGTTTCCTTTGCCAAACCTGTGTCCGCTTTTAGAGGAGGGAGATGGGATGACACTCAGTCTGATCTGGGATTGCCATTTCTTATGCTTCTTTTCTGCTCCCTATGGCGACTTGGGAGTTTCCAACAGGCACCGGTTACGTTCCCCCACGGTTGCGCAGGGCGAGCTGGGTGAGCACGCGGGATTACAGCGCTCCTCACAAATCTCCCTCTTTTAAACAGAAAAAATGGCCCCTCAGGCAGGGTCCTCAACCCCCACCACTTCACTGCAGGAGGACGAAGAACAAGTTAGCAGACGCATGATGGCCAAGAGGGTGAAAATCATCGCAGAGCTCGTGCAGACGGAGAAAGACTATATCGGCGACCTGGATCTCTGCATCAAGGAAGTGATTCAGCCCCTGAGGAAGAAGCAGGTGAGCACCGGGGGCGGAGGACGAGGCGGTGACGTCAAAGGTCTCAACTCACCCACGTTCTGCTTGCGGATAATCTTAATGCGAGCGCAGGTGTCAGAGCGAGAGTGACATGGTGCCGGGAGCAGGTCTGGAGCTAGTTTTCCAGAAAGGGACGTGCCAGGGCTGTAGTGAGGAGAGCGGGAAGTCAGATACGCTCCCGACACTTACCCTGCACTTGCATAAAACCTGCATCAAGGTACTTGCCCAGAGGGCAGCTTGAATGCTATATCCCTGCTTGTGGGCTGCAATAGCAGCTTCCACCTCTCCATACTGCTCTGTTATTATAACACCTGGCACGTGCCCTGGCAGACCTTTACTGGCACCTCCAAAAGCAGTAAAAAACAAAAAACCCAAGTCTTTTCCGTGATAACCTGGAATGGCATGGACCTCCCCATCAAGGATAAATTCAGTCGTAAAGATGACTTTATCAAGCCTTTCAGACAGCTGTGGTGGAGAAATACCATGCCTGACAGACCAGTGAGCACTTCAGAAATTTGCATTCTACACAGAAAAGGTACTTTTAAGAAGGAAGGCTCATAAACTATCTTTCAGGCAAAAGATTTTATTAGGCCAATGATACCCATTTTCTTTTTCAGCTGAGACTTCAAAGAGCACCTTTTCCTGAACGGTATTTCAATTTGTAGGAAAATGTGCAGCCAAAAGCTGGGAATAGAAGAGGTTGTCCAGAGAAAGATTAGTACTTGTGGGGCCTGCAACATAGCATTCACAAAGGCTGCATAAATGATATCTGCTGCTAATACAGAATAAAAATAATTTTAAACAGACCTTAAACCAAGTATTCTGTACGTAGGGTTTCTTATGAAATTGGTGACTAAATACAGCTGCAGAGACCAAAGTGTTTTTAGATGATATTGGCACTGCCTCTCCAGGAAATGCTGTGGACAGCTGAAGCCCATGCTGTTTAAGCTCCTGCAGGACCTTTTTTGTTTCTTAAAACTCTGTCAGAGTTTGTTCCAACCCATTTTCAGGAGAGCTGGCATCTGCTGGCATAACTTTAAGGAGTTCTTGACTTCTTCCTCCTCACTTTAAGGAGTTCTTGACTTCTTCTTCTTCTTCCTCACTTGTTCACCTACTTAGAAGTAGTCTCCACTTGACTACCTCCCCAGCCTGGCCAGCACTGAGCAAGCGTATTCCCTGGTTGAACTCATTGAGATTTTTGACAAGTGTGCTGTATTCTTTTGCTCTTTTCCAGCCAACTGAAAACATACATTTTTATTCTGTCCTTTGTCACCATATTAATGTGTGTAAGTGTTCATGCACAGCTTAGTTCCCAATACTACATAGGCATTGTGCTGGAGAGGAGGTCAGAAGTCCTGTGCTAGATGTATACAAGAAAAGTAATTTAGAGATTATAACTGTTTTAATTTAATAACCTCTGCATTTTTGAAAGGCTTTCGAGAATGCTTTATGGTTTTAAGGCTAGTTCTCAGATAAACTACCGTACTGAAATTTTGTAATGTGTTTAGAGAAGGATAGCATTTAGAAAATTGACCTAGCAATGAATCTGTTTCATATTTCCAAAGGGATAAAATGTGTTTTAGCCCCTGTAATACTTACAAAGAAATTAACTGCATTAGTACTGAAAGTGTATTTCTGATTCTGTTACAATAGCATGCAATTTGATCCTCCTGGCATCTGGTAAGCTGCTATGTAAGTCAGCAATTATGTTTCTAATGGAGAGATAAGTTCAGAGGGTATCAATATGGATGTTAAAATCTTGCCTTTGTTCTCAGTATTACCACATTACCACTGGCTATTGCCAATTGTCCTGGAATATTAACTATTGCCCTGCTGTGCAAGGAAATTAATAACTACTGCATGAAAAGTATGTGTCCTGGAAATTTTTTACTTGGTCTAAAATGAGTAGGGACACGGAACCAAATTTTCTGTTGGTATAAACTGGTGAGGTTCACTGAAGTCAGTGTTGTGCGCCCAGGCTCTGTGGGAAGCTCTTTAAGTTATATTAATACCCAGAATTGTAGATGTGTTTGCTTTAGTGGAAATTATATGATCTTAATTGTATTTTTGGATTTACAGGACAACTAACTTTAAATGGTACCACCATCTAGAAGTCTTTGTACCTGGTAGCTGGCACCAAAGCACCAAGGTCTGAGTTTATGTAGCGGCCTCTGTTAGCAACTGGTAATTAGGGAATCAAATCCACTGTCAAATGTTCTTTTCCTCAGTAGGAAAGTAAACAAACATTTTAAAGCCAGCTACGGATCTTTTCTTTATTCAGATGATAATATTTATTTCCTTCCTAGCTAAACACTTTCAGATTAGGAATAGTTCAAAATAAGGTTAAAAGAACTTGATAACATTCCCTTTGTTAACTGCGTCAATCATATTATACTAATCTGAAAACTGTATACATGTCCTTGAAGTCACAAGGAGGATGTTTATAGGAGGTTTTGCAGAAGTGGTGCTTCCTGGAGTGTTGAACACCCAGAGCATAGCAAAAGAAGGTCTGTAATACACAATGTCCTTCTTTATCCTTCGTCAGTAGCTGCTTAATATTTGTATTCCATTAGATTGCTCACTTTGACGTGGATGGCTTGTTTAGCAACATTGAATTGGTCCATCAAGTATCAGCCAAACTGCTGTCACTGTTGGAAGAAGCCACGACAGATGTGGAACCACCCATGCAAATAATCGGTATGTTTACTGTCCTCTTGAGTTCTACAAAGCTACGTGAAAGAATAAACATAACACTCTCCTGTCCTCTACCCTCATCAGACTTAACTAGTACCACTCTCAGAGGCTAACATGCTACAAGCTGTCCATAATGACACAGGAAAAATGACATGTGAAACCTCTCCAGTTGCTCTACTGTACTCATATGATCATGATGCTCTTTTTCCATCCATCTGCATGTTGAGGGGGAGGAAGGAAGAAGAGAATGACTTTAGCATGAGTAAAAACTGCAGCACTGAGTTATGCCACATCCTGATAATATCCTTTTAATCTACTTTGATATTGCCTACCTAACTCTGCTCACGCTTACACCAACTCTTATATTGCATACTCATAATTGTGCCATTCAAGAAAAGCATTAAAAATGATTGTAATAATAAACACATCACTACCCCACCCCTCCCAAGCATTGTAAACATGTATCTACTGGCGATATAATTCATGTAAGAGGTGGTTAACAGGTGTGCTTAACAGGGACGTGGTCAGTAAAGGCAAGGAAGCTGTAAATGATAGGAAGTTTGTGGGAATCTGTGCAGGAATGTCTGTAAGGATCATGGGTGTTTTCAGCAAATGGGTTGGTGCTGGATATGTCACGACAGTCACACATTCTGCAGGTCAGGCCATGAATATTAAGGCTATGATCTATACACTTGACATTCTGGCACAGCTGGAGAGGTTTAAGAAGTTACTACTCATCAGCTCTCCCGTAACTGCTTTTTCAGTGCAGAGGCAGTAGGTGATCCACCTTAAGGGATCAGGTGAGAATTCTTAATTTGCTTCAGTGCAAAGTCAGCCAGTTTAGTTTAAAAAACTTCCAGCCATGATTCAGAGGTCAGGGAGGTTCTTTCTTCCCTAAACTGACCACATACCACAGGTAACATGCTATTGAAAGGACCCCTCTTCTCGCAAATAATGGGATAAAAAATTATTGGTTGCCTTTTGACTAAGAAACATGATATTAAAACATATAAGGCTTGGGAAAAGTATTAATCCTAGCATGTCTCAATCTGTTTTGCCAAGGCAACAGCTTAACGTAGTTTGATGCAACTGTGTTGTTTGGCGGTATTTCAATAAAAGTGCATCATGATGAGTCATACCCTTAATAACCGATGTTCTATTCTAGCAGGAAGTGCCTTTCTCGCAGCCAAGAGAATCTTCCTTTTAGTTCCCTGCCACATGCAGAAGTAAAGACAAACAATTTCATCCATCTATTAGGGTGTATTTCTCCAGAATCAGACAAAGAACCATGAAAATGTATGGGATTGTGGATCACAGAGTTGACTAACTTATGGCAGGGAAAAAGATGGCAAGTAAGGTGTGAGATGTTCTTCCAAAGGCTGAGACAAAAGTAGGGAGAATAATTGCATCACTGTAAGCAATAAACTAGTAAGTTTGCCATCTTCTAAAAGTATATCAAGGTGATAATTTTGTTTTCAGCATCTTCATAATCAGTGTAAAAGTTTTTAAAGACAGCCTATAGAAAAAGCAGGCTGAGAATGTTTAACACACCCATCATATTCTGTCATTTTTATGGTATGTAAGCATCTTGCATTGAAATATCTTACTTTGGAAGGCAACCCAGTCATGGTGAGGTTGAGAACTGCTGATTCACTGGTGTGAAAACAAAACAATGTGGTTGCTCATATTCATATTGTATTTTAGTATATGTTCTCCACATCTTATGCTATGTCCACATTGATGAGTAGTAATGTCCAATAGGAACAGACTTGTAGAGTGAAACAGTTGCTGATAAGGTCCTGGTATCAATACCACACATTTCAAGAGGTTTTACTTCAGACTGGCTGCAGCCTATTTCTGTGGATTGAGAGATGCCCTTTATGGTTGGACAGCATAAGATGTGCCCTCGGAGTGCATCTTCTGGTAATTACCATCCTCAAAGGGATCCGGTTTGTGTGTCTGTGATGGCTCCACCACACAGCCAAGGCATGGGAGATGAGGAATACTGAGAGACTGGCTTCAAAAGTCCTCTCCTAATCTGAGCTAAAATGCTATTGTAGACGGACCTTTTGTGGTGCTTGGTCTTCTGATGCTAAACGCCACTGAGGTTGAGTACCCTTTCTAGTTCTCTCCTGTATTTTCTCTCCTCTCTGTTCTGGATACTGTATACAGAGGAAAATGAAGACTTAGTATCCTTAGCCCGGCTTTAGCTATTAAAGCCCTTCTTCTTCCCTCTCCCACTACTGTCCATATGGGAAGCACTGCTGAAAGCCACAGGGAGAAACTGTTTCTGTCGCTCAAGCCTTCCTCCTGGGATTTTCTCTTTGAGACTGATGACCAGCACACTTAAGAAGAGACATGAGGCAGATTTGCATCTGTCAGAGTGCGCAAAAGACTCCGTGTTTTTAAAGCTGTGCCCAAATACAATGTAGTTTTGGTCCATAAAGCAAGCTCCCACAGTGATATGCCCAAAGCTCATCTGATTCGGTCCATATGGCTCAGAGCCAAGAAGGGCTTTAGGCTTAAGAAATCCATCTGCTTTTAAAAGGCCCTATCTGTGAAATCAGCACATAATTTTTCTCATCATTGAGCATCAATGAAAGTATCTGTCATTGTGGCACAATACATCAGTGAACAGATCTCGCTCATCTCTTTCATTCTGGAGAAGAGAATGATAATTTCCAGCCTCTAGTATATGCTGGAATGAGCTGTAAGTCTACAGCTTGTATTTTTGCTACTGAAAACGTAACCTCACTTGAGGGCTTAGCATAGTACAGGCCGTGCTAAGTACTTGGAGCTCTGCTTAAAGTTAGTGAAAACTGTGAGAGCTCAGCATCTCCGAGAATCAGGTGCCAAGGGAGCAGGATCAAGAGAAAGCTTGTTAAGGTTTCCCCTTACACCGTTGGCTAATAAAGGCCTGTGTAGAGAGTTCATGGGAAAGTCAGGATGTAATGTGCATTGATAGCCATCAGCATTAGCATTAAGCACAAGACAGAGAAGACAGACAGCTAAAGAGCATTTAACTATAGGATGCTGGTGCTTTTCTGACTGTGGCCTTACAGTAACTAAAATCAACTCTTGTGGTCTTAGGTCCGTCATTGTTGTTCCCTTATTCACACCTTGAAACCAACATGCATTAGACAGCCCAGTTAACCTTCGCTGCTAGGGGAAAAAACCCAGAGCTGTGTTACTGTGGTAACTGAATCATTTTTCACTTTAAGATGGAGCAGTTCAGTGCAATGTATTATGAAACAGCCCACTCTGGTCAGGATGAAACATGCAGGATGCCTGACAGCTTGGCACTCACTCTGTGAATAAATAGAGAGCTCCCAATTAATGTGGCGTTTGGCTTTTAACTTTAATAATCATTGCTATAACTCAACAGGAATGTTTATAAAACATTGGACTGGTTGCCACATAGATGTAATTTTCAGTAAATGCCCAAGATGGGAGTTTTCACCATTGCTGTTGTTTATGACATGCATTTCCAAGGATGCTGATCAGGGTGCTGCTACGTAAGGCTGTAAGAACCGAATGAATGTCTCAGCAGAAGAGATGAAGCATGCCTTCTCTGCTTGGATAATATTTCTTACATATACAGAAACCAACACAGGAGTTTCAGGCTGAGAGAATTAGGCACCAGAATTAAATGGGAAATGTGTGCAGGACTACTTTAGTGCTTCTAAAATTCCCAGCTGTTCTTTGGGGGGAAATGGTGGTGTGGAGGACTCAAATGGAAACGTTTTCCCCCTTCAGTTGCATATAAACCTAGATACTGCATAAAAATGGCTGTCATCCATGGTGGTTTTATTTAATTAGGGGAGGGGTGGAGGTTGTTCCTCTGTCATGTGAAGAAAAATCTCTGTTCTAGACCATAACAATTGCCATTTCAGGATTTTGCAAAATAGATAAAAGTGAAATGGCTAATGGGAGATAGAGTCATTATTCCTGTTATAACCCATTTAAGTTCATATTCAGTTGAAAAAAAAGTCAAAAGGAAAATTATCAGGCTTACATTCACCCCTCCTGCCAGCCCACAGCACAAAAATGGTCTCCCCTGAACCGTTAAGCTCTCCAGTGTGGTTTCCACTGAAGGGACGTTAAGCTGGGGCAGTGAATTAGGGGGTTGTGTATGAAGGGGTGCGAGGTGTAGAGATTTCATGCCTTTTCCTGAGGGAATTTTTGTGCATTAACACTGATATAATGGTGCCTGGCTATGACAAAGATGAGCAGCTGAGAAATACATGTAATAAATAATGCACATAAACACGCAAGATCGTTTCTAAGGGAAGTAAAGTGGAAGCCAGCCTTTTTAGCTCACGGCTAATGTGGTGGAATAATAAAACTCCTTCTGAGATGCTGTTGTCTGGCTTGACATGCTTTGTTTTTCTCCTTAACAGGGGAAGTGTTCTTGCAGATTAAAGGCCCACTAGAAGACACATATAAAATCTACTGCTATCGCCATGATGATGCACACACCATGCTGGAATCCTATGAAAAGGATGAAGAACTGAAGCAGCATTTAAGACACTGTGTACAGTCCTTAAAGTAAGATCTTTTCAAATGATGATTTCCGTCCATAGTCAGTTGCCTGGCAGGGAACATTTTAAATGGATGTAGATGAAAGGTCCCCTGTAAATCCAGAGTTTTATGAAGCTTGCTGGGAGCTCTGGCTTATGCTGCTTTCATGAAAAGATGACAAGCCAGGGGCCATGATTAGATTTCTTTCTCTCTGAGATGGCCAAAAATAGCTCAAGAAAGGTTGCTCTTCCCTTAGCTTTAGTGCCCCATAATGGTGAAAAAAATGCTGCATCATATCATGGGCTATGGGGAACACCTTGCCCAGCTCCCAGGAAACATGCTGTCCCTGTCTTCAGCAATTGTATTGCTTGAATTAAAATAGCCTGTAATAGAGCTGTTCACACACACTGGTGTTTCTGGACCCCTGTTTGCAAGGCCCCAGGGATCTGGAGCGGCTGTGGGGTGCCGGACCTCTCATGACGGGAGTATTTGAGAGCGAGCAGCATTGGAGCAAGCTGCCAGGACCCACCAGTGGCATGTGCTTTGCTTTGTGCCGTGAGCTCCAGTGCCAGCCCCTTGGGGAAATGTGTCGAGAACTGGCAATGCCGCAGAATAACGGATCCATCTTTCCTCCAGCGCAGCTTCCTGCTGCAGCCATTTGCAGGAACCGGCTCATCCACTCCATGGAGAGTGCTTCTCTTCCACCCATAAATCCCCTTGCCCCCTCACTTTCCCGAAACCATCACACAGAGCTGTCAGGAGGGAACGCACCACAGTCTCTCAGATCAGAGGTCTAGCTCCAGCTCCAGGAAAGGCCCATGCTGCATGCTTGTAGGAGAGATGTAAAGCTATCACAAATAATGGAGTGCACATCAGCAACAGATATTTCAACCACACGCCAGTTAGTGATCAGTCTGCAGAGATGTGTTAAGACTTAGGAGATGGGAAGTATGTCCAAGTGAAATCTGGAAAGAGTGGTGCAGGAAAATATTACCCACATCAGAAGAGAAATATTCACTCTGAAGACAGGTTATGTTGAAAATAAGGGTTATTTTGTGCAACATGTCCAGTTATTAAATACATAACAAAGTATATGTGCAGGGTACTTAGGTTTTAGCTACCCTGGAAGTTGAAAGAAATAGATTTTCATATAAACTCAGGCTTTCAGGCTCATGGATGGCCAGGTATCTCCCCTAAGGGGGTGTTTTAGTTGCTGATGCCTACAATATTCTTTTCTGGCTAATCAAGAGAAGCTGCTACTGTCATTCATTCATTCCTGCTGCTGAGGCAAAGGGACATGGAAGGAAATAGAGATAAAAGATAGCATCCACGTACATGCTAGGGTGGATGCTGCCACTTGAATTCCAGAGCCAGCAAGAGGAGCTCCTGTTCCGACATCACAGCTGGGATTTGTGAAGAGAAAGGATATTTTGTGCTGAGCCATTGTAGCCTTTGCTAGCAGGAAGTGACAAAGCCTTCCTCACAATGAAGCCTTGTTTTGTCTTGTTCTTTCCTGATTAGCCTTTAAACAGGAACCAACGAAAAAAGCACTGGTGCATGTATACTACAGTGTGGTTTTTCCTGGTGCCTAAAGATTGCAGCCAATTCAAATATTAAGACCTGAAAGTGCACACTGAAATGCAGAGCTGTGGTCACCTAAACCTGTGATTGAACTGATTGGAGAATACTTGCACGAGGAAGAAAATTATGCAGCATTTTTACCAAATAAGTTATAGGCTGTTTTCCGTTGTGAGACATAAATGCAGGGGCTGGTGACGACTATTCTTGAAAAATGTTTACTCTTAAATAATTCTTTTTTTCCTTGGAAAGAATATTGTTCCCTTTTTAAAAAAATTAAAATGGGCTAACGTTTACTAGGGGCTTCTGTTCCTCAGCTGAGTAATATCTGCCATGTGAAAAACAACTTCTGTATCAGGAGCAATTTGAAAGTGGCACTCTGCACATCTGTACAGACAAATCAGATTTAATTAGGCATGCTGAGATTCCTATTCCTCCTGTTGACTGAAGAGGAGAAATTCCATCCCAATATGTAGGTGTCTGCCTTGGAGACATGTGCAAATCCAAATTCTGTAGAGTCCCGTTTTTCAGCAGCGATTATGCAAACTGGGGATGTTGTTTGCTAGCTTAGCCAAAGAAATGCAGCTGGTAAAAATGAAAGGATGCTGGCAACTACCTGCTCTGCTTTCAGCCTGAAGTAGCTTGGTCAACTAATACAGGGACAGAGGGACGTTATAAGCACGCAAAGTGCTGACAGTGCAGAAGCAATGAAAGCAGCAGCTTCCAGATGCTCAGTTAGGCACCAGTGGGTAAGGGGATAAGAGTGCAAGCAGTCAAAAGGCAGTGGCTGACAATGTGATGTGAGGAAAGCTTAACGCACAGATGGAACGACATTTTGGTTCCCTTGCATTTGAGTGAATTCATACCATAAGGAAAATACTCTATGTGCATGTTTGCGTGTTTCCAAACTACAATTGTACGTCCCTGCTGCTTTCAGTAGATGTATCGACACCATCCTACTCTGAAGAGGTTTCAGTTGATGTGTAGCCTACAAAAAACTTAGCAGCTTCATTGATTCTATATCCTAAAAGCTTGAAATGTATTCTTTCTCATTGAGAAATACATTTCTATTTAAGGAGAGTAGATGGGAATGTATGTAAAGTGTAAGAATGATGTTGAATTTTACTTTTTGTATTAAGGACTTGATGTTACTTACTGTTGTTAGTGCACTGACCCAAACTTCCTTCTCTAACAGTGTTAGGACAAGGCTGGGTCTTACAGCCAAAGACAGGTTTCTGACAATCCTTTCTCATTTGGGGCTGTCCTTTCAAAAAGATGTAGGGCCAGATTCACCGGTACCCTCTGGCTGTTTTGTGCAGTTCTGTTGACACATAGCAGCCATAAACCTAAGTTAACTGGCCAGTTACGGCTGCTCTGTGTCACTGAAGTGTATCAGAGAATCTGGCTCCTGATCTGTATAAATCCTTTTAGGAAGAATCTAATGTGTGTTTTGTTTTCTTCTCTTTTGCAGAAAGATATATGAGGAAGAGTAAGTATTACGCCTTTCTTAAATGTAAAATAATCTTTAAAGTATCTTTTATTTATCTTCAGTATGCTTAAAACTGTACATGTGGAAATTTTAAGAACACAAGCCTTTTGTGTCAGTATAACCCATAGATTTTTCCAGGACATATGTGATAAAGACTCTCAGTTTTAATTTCCCTAAGCCTGTCTAGTTTTCTAATTACCACTGCACTAGCTTTGCAGTATCTTTCAAAGTTTGTGTTTTATGAAGCTACTTAATTTGGTTGCCAACTCATTCGGAGTCCTTTATTATCACCTCACTGTCTTATAAATGTGCTTTGAGAGCTCTGAGGTCCGCGAGGTCAACAACATAGTGTCAGTCTTTGAAATCCAGACACTCGGAAACCATTTTGCATAGGCCTCTGTAGACCTGTTACAATACACATTAGGTTCACAGGTAAAGCTACTTCTAAGGTGACAACCCCTTCGATAGCCCTATATGAGAAGTCCACCTTAGGATCTTCCCTCTGACGGAGGCTGGAAGAACATCAGAAAAGAACAAACTCTTTGCAACGGTTTGCCAGAATACTCACCCAGCCACCAATAACTTGTGGTTAAGGGACTTCTGTGCCAAGTGCGACATCTTTGAAAAGCTATAAAGGAAGGTTTATCACAGCTGTAGTTTCTGGACATCCAGCAGGCTGGGATCATTGACATGCAGCATCTCCTGAAGTTACCTGCAGGGAGAGGTCAGAGGAGGGGTTAACTGAACTGAAGAAAATGACTACAACCCCCGACAGAAATGTAAAGAGGGAAAAGAGGAGCAAGTGTGCTCTATGTTGGTAGGAGAGGAACACCTGTAAAGTCAGAGAATTTGTTAATCAGTCAGTCAATTGCACATCATAAGTAAGATCAGTGTAAAATTCACTTTGAAGGTTTTCAAGCTTTAGTCTATGACAGGAAATAGTTTTTCTGCATTTTGGTTTGATAGGGGACATTCTTGTATATTCCTGCCCCCCAAGGAGCAGGTGTCCAAAAGGAACAAAATATCCAGAGAGATATATCAAGATCATGTGAGACAGCAACGCATATAGAAATAGTGCAACACTGGCTGCTTTGCCTTGCGTAACCCTATCAGAAATGAATGCCTAGTTTTCTCCTTCAAACAGTTTCCAGTGGAGTGTAGGATACGACTTACTTTCTGAGATTAAACTGGCTCTTACAAAGCTGTGCAGAGTGCAATGAGCCAGGTTTAGCTGCAGGACCCTCCCTGAGCTTGGCTACCTTGCACGGTGTCATGGTGTTTGCCTTCCCCACTGACTGGCAGGGCACTCAGAAATGCCATCACCTGCAACTCAGCTTAGAGGTTGCAGAGTCTCAGCAGCCCTTGGGCAGGACCGTGCCCAAAAATCTGGTTAATGTTGAACTGGAAAATACAGCGTAACTCACCCCGAACGGTCTGTGATGTTGCTGCTCCCAGATTGCTTTTCATTGAAGCACGATCAAGAAAACAATTACATAAATACCAGGCAGCGCTGCCCTTTGCTAGCAGCTCGATAGGTTAAATTCTGCTTGGCTTAACAACTGTGCAGCCTCAGTGAATTCCCTGGGTTTGCATGAGAGTCTTACGGCACAGTGAATTATTTGCCCTACATGCCTTGTACCAAAATGAACTCGTGCACAGTAAACCTTGAAGCCTGTGACTTTAAGTCACGCTGCAGCCTATGATGCCTGCACACCATTTCAAAACTGCCAAGCTGAATACGACACCAGCTTCAGCCCTGCTGTACCCTACTGGCTATCGTGTTTGCCACTGGACCTAGTTGCTGGGTAATGAGAGCAAATGAAGCTAAATCCTGAATCACCTGTCTTTGCATAGCTCACCACCATGTGGTTTTTAAACAGGCGGGAATCTTTCAGCATGTGTGACTTTGTTTTGTTGGGAGGAGGGAGGAAGGGTATGCTGTGAAGCTCACTGCAGTTAAGCCAGCTGCATTTACTGCAGAGCTACAGTAATAATTTGTGATGAGATTAGTACAGCTACATATGACCTAGAATACTTGCTAAATTCACAATAACATGGGAGGGAAGGCTGAAGTAGCATCACAAATGAATTATCAACTTAATTTTCTGCACAATAGATGTCATAAGCCATTACTTGCCTGTTTCCGTCGCGTGGCAAGGCCGTGTCCTGCCCGGCGGCCGGGTGCGTCCTAACGGGGCGCATTGCAAACGGGCCTCGTCCAGGGAGAGTGGCTATCATCAGCCAATCTTGCTGCGGAGAATTAGATGAGTTGAACTTTGTGGCATTTAGCGCCCCAGGGAGTCATTATCTTATAACAAACCTACTATCTCTCGAACCATATTGCAAGACTGTGTCATGCAGATACGCGAACAGAGGGCTGTTTATCACTTGGGCAGCTGTCCAAAGTGCAACTATATAAAGAGAAGACACTTGAAGATTTTTTCATTCATGAGGCAGCTTTTATAGATTTGCATTCATGGGGCTTTTCAGAGAAAACAATAACAATTTAAGTTGGGTTTTTTTTTCATTATTGCTGCCAGAAGCTGAAAGAAGGGAAAATAGCTCTCTATATTTAATGTAGGATACAGGGGAAATGAGGGGTATTGAAATGATGAGAAGGTTTGGGGACATCAAGAAGCCTTAAAAGACATCTACTGTTAATTTTTTTCATGCAGAACTTTTTTACAGATAATGCCTGTGCGAGAGAGATGGTTTAAATATGCAGATGTCTCTTCTCAAAGGCATTCAAATTGTTAGTTAATTAGTCAGCAGTAGGGATTGGCTCTTGTACTTTTTATACATATAAAAGTGGGAATGAAAGCTTTTTTTTTTTTTCTCTTTTACTCTTTCTGCTGCACAAAACAATAGATGTCAGCCTGCAAAACCAAGTGGCTGTTCCCTGTTTTTTGTACTTTCCTTCTACGTTGTGTTATTCCATCTTTCCATATGCAGAGATCCTTCTTTGCCTGGCATTAACTCTTGCACAGTTAATGTCAAACAACCTTTTCCCCTCCAAAGCAGCCTTTTGGGGGCATGCAAATGGAAAGCTTGCTCTGCTTTACTGCCCTTCACACTGCTGCCAACAGCTCACGCTCACTTTCAAAGGGGAGGTCTGTGAGTCACAGGGAGTTGGTGCCGGCGCTGGTGCTAGAGGGTTGCCTGGTTTGCTCAGGAGCATGCGGTAACGAGGAGACACAATGGACACGTCTGTCCTGCTGCTGCTGGAGCCTCAGCAGTGGCTGGACCTGGCCCTAGAGCTTGGCCACCTGGTGTCACCTACTCCGGGGAGACCCCACGTTTCTACCAGCCACATGGAAGGTAATGAAGGCACGTGTGGCTCCGTCCTGCCCTTCCCTGTTTTCTTCCAGGCTGTCGTGATGACCTGCAAATGGCACAGCCTCTCCCCTTCGAGCCCAGAGAGCCTGAGCAAAGGCATTTCTCCGGAGTGGGGCTGGAGCATGAATTCAGCTGGCTGCTAACTCCCTTGCGTGGGGGCCAGAGAGCTCGGTTGGGTGGCCTCGATGGCCTGAGCCGCTCACGTGCCGGGGGAAGCTGCTCTCTGCCCCTGCCGAGCCGGCAGGGATTGAGCCTGGAGCTGCAGGACATCCCTGTGCCGGTGCTGGAAGCTGTGACTTTCCTACCCTTGTCCTTCTGACACCCTAGGCAGCTGCCTGCTTTGCCTTTGTGTAAAGTGACTTCCAGCAGCTTGGATCAAGCCTGGGTGAAGATCCTGTATGTTCAACGTTTCCAGGGGCCAGATCTGGTACCCTTCGGAAGCTCAGGCATCATTAGAAATAACCTCCTGGCCGCCAGCAAAGGAAAAACGCAGGCAGAAGACAGTAAAGCTTGAGAGTCAGTGTGGCGAGTTGAGAGATGTTGTGAGAAGGGATGCAGCGGTGAACGGGCATCCCAGTTCTGTGCAGAAGGGAGATGTTGCCATTTGAAGCCTGAGGGGCTGGAGCAGGATGTAGTAGCCCCGCTCACAGGCGCTTCTCAAACTTCCTGTTATTTGTTCTTCCACCTACATCTCCCTTCCTGGGTGTCGTGGTGTGTAAGTTGTACCACACGCACCCTCAGACTGAGTGGGACGGTTTCAGAGGTAATATCTAAGCAATAGCCTGGAAGGGCACTGAAAATACAGAAAACTCAGACCTGGGGTGTGTTTCTCACTGAGGGGGCGAGAGGAGGGTTTCGTTTACAACGGCCCCCGTTCCCTGACAGATGTATCTTATTTTTTGACTTAAGTGGTAATTGCACTTCTATGACTCAGTGCAAAGCACTGCTCTGGTTTTGATACTTTCTGTAGTTGAAAGCTCAACTAAAGGATATAAAAGGCAGCAGCTTCAATGACTAGACAGAAATAATACAAAGTTTTTGTCTTCAAGGAGTTTCTCCTTATGTGACAAATTTTTTTGTGTAAATTATAGAGGAAAGCCGAATCTAATGGATATGGGATCCCTGATGATCAAACCAGTGCAACGGGTGATGAAATATCCCTTGTTACTCTGTGAACTCTTGAATTCAACTCCTGCTTCTCACCCTGACCACAAGGCGCTACAAGACGCCCTTTTTGCTATGAAAAACATTAATGTGAACATCAATGAACTTAAAAGGAGGAAAGATTTAGGTAAGAAAAAGGCGCAGTATGTTCTTCTGCCTTCATAGGTTTGGGCTGGCAATTACAAGAGAGGTTTCAACTCCAGTCATATCACTACAACAGTTTTGACTGGTGCTACCCAAGTTGTGTAATATGCTGGGTTTCAAGAAGGTAACAGATGCCTTAATGTCACTTGTCCTCAGCCAGCTCTGTTATCTGACTGGTAACGCCAGAAATATGAAAACGATGAAAGAATTCATGTTATATCTGTGTTCATTGTCCATAATGCAGTTGCAAACACAGATAATAATTAAGATGCCATAATAGGAGTATTTCTTATAGACTTGCCATGTTGAAGCCCTAACTTCACTATTCCCAAGGCTTGCATTGATAACAGGTTTTTCATCATCTCAAGCATTTTCACACAAGATTACAACAAGTGACATCAAAATGTCTGCTCTCAAATGGTTTCATATTTGTGTGCCCACCCCTGTGAAAAGCCCTGCGAATACAGATTATTTGTGTTATGAAATTCTCTGTCTGCAGTGCTGAAGTATAAGAGGAATGACGATGACGAAACCCTTAAAGAAAAGTTTTCCCGACTGAATATCCACTCCATTAGCAAGAAATCCAAGAGGGTCACCAGCCACCTGAAAATACTGACGGGGGGAGAACCACAGGTACTTACTGATCCAACTGCAGATTTGCATTGACAGCTTCAGTTCTGCTTTTGCACTGGACATTTTTTAGAACATGTTGGAGATGGAGTTTGTGTTGTTGCTTTTTTTCTGCGTCATTTATAAAGTCATTTTCTGACTGTCACAGAAGACAGGAAAGATATTTGTGATTGAAATAGAAAATAACGTAATGTGTTCTCCACCTTTTCCTTTTTTATCTAAGAGTTTCTCGAACTTCTAATCTTCAGCAGAGCGGAAGCGACTGGTAGTTTTGTGAAACTCAGCCTGAGATCAGCGTTTTGTGGATAGACTGGCAATAGTTATTGTCGGTGCTGAGAACGTGTTCAGGCCATCTTGCTCCGCATCATAATGTTCAGGTTCAGAACCCACCAAGGAAGATGAGCAATACTTCTGATTAGGAAAGGCCACGGGGTTTGCCTCTACATGTGTAAGGCCCTGGCACTGTCAAAACTACTAGAAGCAAAGAACCCCGTGATAAGTCAGATGGGTGTTGGGTGGCCAAAAATCAAACACTCCTTGATAATTTCGAGGTTGTAATTCAAAACCTATCAGGATAAACATTTTCAGGAAAGCTTAAATCTAAATCTCAAAGCAAATCAATTACAGCTGACCTTGAAAATGATATCCAGTGCACTTCACTGCATGAGATGGCTGATTATATAAGGTCACTTGCATTTCTAGATGTGACTTTACAAGGTACGTGCCGTTTTTTCCTGTTTTTTTTTTTATCAGTGGTTTCCCTCTTTCTCTGATGCAAACTAAATACCCACATTTATTTTTTTCTGTTCATTTATTTGTACAGTGGAAATTTTTGTATTCAGAATGGGATACCAGCAAGGCTATAAAATCAGAGAAAACCAGGGAATTAAATTTGATTAAGAGGAGATGTGGAGTTTGTTGGGTTTTTTTCTTTAGAAGCTTCTGGTTTATAGGTTTTTTTGTTTATTTTTTAATTAAGCTTAAAACATTTGAGAATCATTTTACAATCAGGATACATCTGTTAAAGATTCGTCCCTCTCTCCTGCTTAATTAGACTAAGAAAGTTCCCAATTCACATCTCTAAAACACTCTGTGACCCTTACAGCAAGACCACTGAAAACGAGACTTGAGATTTCTCAAATTCCTCAAATAAAAAGTAGGCAGAAATAAACCTATTTTCGGGTTTTTTTCAGCTAGCATAAAAAATTAGTACAAGCCTGTTTCCAGCTGCTGAGGTTTCCTAGCTGAAGAGCTGGCATTGCTCTAGAGGTAACAGCTCCACCTACAGCCTGCCTGGGGGAAACCTCCCCATCACCCACAAATAAGCACCCAGGGAAGTAATGCCGTGACATAAAAATATCTTACAGTTTTCACCACTGTTTCCTCAAATGGAGCAAAAATATACAGAAAAATGAAGAGTTTTGTTGGCACACGTAGGTGTGCTTCTAATAAAGCAACTCCCTGCTTCCACAAGGATTAAAAATTAAATTCTCTGTCATGTTGCCCCATGCCTTTGATTTTTCTTGGATTGAAACGGGAGCTTGGGAGAATTAGGGGCCGATCTGTTCTGCTTTCAAAGGGAGGAGTTCAGGGAAGGTTTGGGATTTTTCCAGCAGCTCTCTGGATGTTTCTTTCATTAGCCAGGCTCTTTTGGGCTGCCAAAATAACAGTGCAAACATCTATTATAGGTGAAAGATCAAACTTTTAATAAGGAAGAAAAGTTGTTTCGAAGTTTAGAGAAGACTGTGAAATTGTGTGTGAAGAACATTTCACTCTCCTCACAACATCTACAGGTGGGTACAGGCCTTTTTGAAATCTGTGTCCACAAACCATGTTCATAGCCAGTTTAACACACATTTCTGCCACTGGTTAGGCAACACCAAATTATTTATAAGCAGGCCTGCCTACATGACAGTATTAAATAAATGAGCTGTGCTGCTGCTGCATTACTGATCCCACGGCAAAGAAATTTTGAAGCCCACACTTAAGCATTTTTCCCCTTACACAAGCAGGCTCTATGGAGACCCATGGGTGCAGTGCAGAAAAGAAGGTGCTGTCTGATGGCACAGTATGACTTGCAATCACTGTGTGAAGCCGTCATATGGGTCATGCACATCTGCTGCAGTGGAGCACCGACTGCTTCTCATGAAAAATGGAAGAACTGAGTTGCAGCCACATGAATTAAGATGTCCTAAAATACATATTTTGGATGTGAGGACTCCTTCCTTTATCCTGTTGCTAGGTTGTGTTGAGGGCTAGCATTAGATGTACGGAGTGCTCAAGTGCTGTGAGCGTCTTTGCTTTAATTCTCCTCTCCCAAGACGTGGGTTGGCTTGTAAATTGTCAACTTTTCCCTCTCATGGAAAGCTTGCCAACTTTGTAGATGGCATGAGGCCCTTCAAAGTGTAAGTGTGCCCAACCTGGACATGAAGGTTGTCTGAGAGGTAGGTAAGATCAATAGCCAGCTGGCCAGAGCTTATCGCAAACGCACCTGGTTTGGTTCAGCAAACGGGAAGGCCAGTGAGCTCAGCCGACAAGGGTTGTTGCCTGGAATGGTGTTGACAGTTCCTTATCCAAACAGATGCACACTTCGTTAGGATTAAAATTCAGAGTAAGTGAAATACACCACTGTAGTCCTACTTAGTCCTCCAAAAGAGGCCTTCGAGGCTGCGTGGGTCTTGAGGTGGCTTCTTGCTGAGGAGTAGCTAACTTCCAGTGAGACATTCATTAGGTTTTTTTGGCTGAACATTAACAACTTGATTCTTAAATAGTTTACACTGAAAATAGACAAAACACAGGAAAATATTATCACAGTAAACAATCCCACAATGGCTGGAAACTGCACAGGTGTCAGAGATGGAAAATATTTCTGATTTCATCAGTATTATTGCAGCATCTGCATGAGTGAATGCAGTATATTAAAACAGATTGTAATACAGTTTCATCTTCCCACCATCTTCTCATTTAGGATTCTATACATCTGGCTACACAGAATATAATCGGGCTTCAGGAAATCTTGCAAGACAAAGATGATGGAGTCAACAACTGTTTGAAGAAACAGAACAACACTGCAAATCTCTGTGAAGACCTTGTAAGTTTATGCAATGTTCAGTGTTACACAGCTATCTGTATGTGTGAGAAAACAGGCGTATGTGAGGAAGACTAGGACAGAAAAGAGCAAAAAAACTTAAGAATCTGTTGGGAAAGATGAGAGGGTTTTTTGGTTGAGTTTCTGCAGGCAATAGGATAAAATTCAGTGTAAGTGCACTATGTTTTCCCTAGAAGAGCTAAAGAAAACTTATCAAGCTTAATTCCTGGGTTTAAACCAGAATCTTTGTGCTAAATTTGCATGTTTCACCTGAGCTTCAGACAAGAGCAGCAGATCTTTGCTCTACTACTTTTGTTACCAACACTTGCAGTTTTAGAGTGACTTTTGTGATCTTTGTTGTGATCGTCAACTATTAGCTCCTGGAATCATAGATCTGTGAAAATCTCAGCTTTATTACCTTTTCAAGTAAGTTACTGTCCTTCATATAGGGAAACCAAGAAAAATCTGAATATAGCCCATAGGAATTAAAAAACAATTAAAAAAAAAAAAGATAATAGTTTTTCAACTAGTCTCTTGCTTTCAGGGTCCAAATGAACTCTAATGCCTGGCTCTACTAAGATAGACTTAAAATGTCTCTTCAAAATGGGACAGACTGCTTCTTCAAATGGCTGCTCAAGCTGGAAAAATTCAGAGATGGAGGTTTTCTTATACTTTCCTAGGTCTGTGCTGACTAAAATATAGCCATTCAATCCTTTCCAAAACACTGAAAACAGAGTTTGCCAAGAAACAGAAGGATCTTTGACAGACCACATCCTCCCAGATAATGACAGGGAAGTAAGATGTTGTATTTCCTTTCCTTTGAAGTTCCTGCATTTGAAAAAAAAATCTCAAAAATTAATCTCCGTAATCAGAAAGATATTTTCAATGTCTTTACAATGAATGAGTGCATAAAGTACAGAAGAGTACCCCTCTATCATTGCAGTGGTGAGTGTGTCCAGCATGGAAGATGGCCCCATATTCAGAAACATCAAAGAAAAGCAGAAACAATTCCACAATAGATGAAACAGGAAAATTTTTTTCAGAAAAAAATTTGTAACTCCTATTGGCTTCTGACCGAGCTGTTCTGAAGGTCTATGTAATTAAAAAAAAAAAAAAATCATGTTTGTTTTAACTGTGGACATTGTTATTAACCATGTAAATTTCTGCTTATTATCTATTTATTTCTATGTCTTGGATTTACAAGATTGCAAGGATTCTCTATTGTATGTATAATTTTTTTTTTAAAATCTTTTTTCCTGACATTGCACAATGAGTAGATGTTCTCACTGAACAACCCATAGTTTTGTCACATGTTTTCCTGAAAGGGTATTATCAATGGAGATCTCAGCAATAGGCTCAGATTAATTTTTTTTTTCCTTTGTGCATTTGTCAGTAACGAATACCTTCCTCTCTCATTATTTTTTATGGAAAATTTTAGGGCAGAAGTCCACAACAGCCTTTTCTCTTCCAGAAATAAGGTCCAGCAGTTTGGAAAAATTGTTTTCTTAATGCGTCAAAAATTAGTTCACTAAACACAGCCCAGTTTTTCACGTGGAAATAAAGTAGAAACTATCTACCCTGTGTACATCATCTTGGCCTTGAGAGAGCAATTCTGGTGCTAAAAAGGATCTGTCCTCAACTATGGTGTGTTATGGAGGGTAGAGGGACAGCTGCTCTTTTATTCTCACACTCAACCCAACAACTTAATTCACATAGAACGTCCAAGAGCTTTAATATGATGATGAGTTTCACTCACTACAAGCCTGTGCTGTATTTGAACGAGTGACTTACAAAAATAAATTTTATTTCATGCAATATTAATCCCTTGAGACAATTAGAGACTAATGGAAAAGTCTGAGAAAGACTTTGGTTTTTTACCAGGTGTCTAATTTTGTTGATTACTAGAGATAAAACCAACAAGCATAACATAATTTAATCAAATCAAGTGATTGTTTGTGTTTGCTTAAACAGGAATTGAGTTACAGCTGTTTCCAGGGGGAAAAAAAAAAAAAAAAAGCAAGCAAGCAAGCTTTGATAGCATTCAAGACTGCAAGATTGCCATTTAACAAGACCTCATTGCCTCTAGACTGTATATTAGCACAGGCCTTCCGATTACGGAAATCCCAGTTTTGTTGGACCACTTGACCCATCCTTGCTCAGTTTTTCCTCAGTGGTAACACACTAAGGGCAGTACCGCGGGCTCCAAGGGACCCTTGCCTTTGCCAGACACTTGAAACTGCAAAACTGTTACTTCTCCTTTGCAATGTTATGAAGGAGATTCTAACTCATGCTAGACCCCGCTTGAAGCTGCCTCTGAAGGCAATGCTTTGTGAAGAGTAATTAACAGATTGCTTGATAGGCTGCCATCAGGCTTAACCTGTTACTGGGTCTGAAGAACTGTATGAATAAAGTAGTAAGCAGGTCTGTTTTATACCTTTCCAGATGGCTCAGCTGGACAAGCTTGTTCTGGCTCCTCTCTCAGCACTACAAGCCTTGTTTTCGGGCCCACAGAAGCTCATCCAGAAGCGCTATGACAAGTTGTTGGACTACAACAGCTACCTTCAGAAGTCAACGGGAGAAGAGCTGGACCTAGCAAAGAAAGACTATGAGGCTTTAAACGCACAGTTAGTGGAAGAACTTCAGGTATTCAACAGAGCAGCCAAAAAGATTGTGTTGAACTGCCTGCATTGCTTCATCACCCTCCTCAGGAATATTATGTCTGCAGCACTTCAATCAAATTCTGCTGTGGTGGTGCCTGTTCCGGTAAGTACATTAGAAACAGGTGTAGCTCTGCCTTTATTTGTCTTTTTTCTTTCTGTATGATTTGGCTAGAGTTATGCAGGACACATACCTACAAGGTACACTGATTTTGTTTGCTCTGCTAAGCACAGTCAGGTTTAGGGTTGGTTTTTTCCTTGCAACCTCAGCAAAGCTTAAGTTCTGAGCTTAAGTTTTGTCAGGCCTGGACTTTTCAATCGAGAATGATCCTAATGCAGGTGTTCCAGCTGCTACAGTGATAGTAATGGCAAGAACATTACGCTCAGGCAAAAAGGAGGCAGCTGGTAGCGTTTTAGTCTTTGTTTCTTAGTGTCTGCCCCGACTAGCCCAGAAAACACAGCAAGAGAAATTGCAAGAAAGTGCATGAAGACTCCCATTGCTGCTAGACCTGCAGAGTCACAGATGACTGCAGGAGAGAAGCAGGTTAGGAGATTTGATGAAATAATTTCTGTGAAAAGCAAGTTGCTTTTAAAGCCAAATATGCTGCAGAAGCTCCTGCAGGCATGTCTATGCAGTAAGGAATAGCTTTGTCTATGTTGGCATTTTTAGAAAGTTCAAATCATTTCACTTACGTAGCCAAAAGTACCAAAGACACCTGTCTGACCTACACAGAAGGGCATCAGTTCCTCCATCCCAATCTACTCTTTTTGGGCACTGTGATTATTACCTGAAGATCAAAATTGAGAAATTATTCTCAGTTTGTGTGAAAATCCTACATTTTTGTTTTAGTTTTGCTGTACTTTTGCCTAGAGGACTTGAATCCCCCGAGAAACACAGCTGCAACAATGCCCTCCACACATCCAAATCCCCTCTTCTGAACCCGAGCAAGACTTAAGATAGGAAAAACATTGTAGTGAGGCAATTCTGGAGTATACCTTTCCATCAAGGCTTGAACACAGCACTTCATAGTCAGGGGAAGCTGAAAAATTAAGAAAGCAAGGTCAGGATCAAAACATAGAGCTGCGCTGTTTAATGGGAAAATGAAGGCTTTTCCTGCATGAAGAAACTGCATCCCTGTAATTTGACCATTTCATGTTTTGAAAGCTGTTGCATCGAGCGTTTTTCCTGTGAGGCTCTGCCTACAAAATTGCCGCCTTTTTCTTTTTTCTGTTTACATCAGCAAACACATTTGGGGTCAGGCACAGACCAAAAGCACTTATCCAGTGCCACAGACAGACTTCAGCTTGCCCAACAATTTTTAATCTGGTGGCAGCACCCAGTTGCACAAACACACAGCTGTAGGGTAAACTACTCCAAGCCTTACAGCACATTGGCCACTCTGATAGCTGCTGAGATGCACGTTTGCATCGGAAAGCAGGGGGCTCAGTAGCTTAAGTACAAGGCTGTTCATTTTCATCATTGTTTAGAATATTTTTAATGATTTAACTTAGATTAGTATGTCTCTTAAATCTAATAGCAATTATTAGAAACTTTCATTAAGCAATGACCTTTGTTTTCTCTCCAGCTCGTATTTAGCACACTATGGGCTCTGCAGAAAACAGCAGTAACTTGTCAGATTTCCTGACTCCTAGCATTCAGCCCATTAAACTAAATCTGCACTCTCAAATCTCCTTACCATTTTGTTCATGAGAACTAACCCACCTTTGTGTTTGCAGCTGTCTTCCTCAAGCATCTGTGAAGTGCAGAATCAGTTGATGGAGGAGGTTCACAAGCTGAATTTTGTAAAAGAAAACAGCAGTGCAACCTTTATTGAGAGAAAATTGAGCTTAGAAAAAAAGAAACCTGTCCCTTCTCCGGTGAGTACCATACACCCAAACTGCGTATGAAGCATCCTCTTTTGATAGCTTTTGAAACAAATCCATTTTTATGCCTCCTAGAGCTTTGGGCTTGGTCTCTTCACTGGGACTCTGAATAAGATTGTTGGAATGAAGCTGTTCCATTGACCAGTAACTTCTGAAGATTTTTCACTCTGTTTTCATGTTATTATCTTGAAAATCTGCTTGAAATTATCTCTGATTACCCTTAGGTCCTTAAGCACGTGTTAAGTCTAAGGTTGTATATGTAAATTTTGATTACTTCTTTTGTTAAATACTCTTCCAGTGCATCTTAGTCTTCTAATTCAGAACTTTTTTTTTTCCTCATCTTCAACTGTGGTTATGCGTACTGGCATTTACACACATACACACACACATACAACCCCACAGCAGTTTCAGAAAATCTACCAGGAAATCTGTGTCCACCTGGTTCCCAATCTTATCAGACATTTCTAGAGCTTTAAGGAGTCTAGTTTACAGTAAAATAAAAACTTGAGCACAGATGTACAGGAGAAGCTGAGGAAGCTGTAGGATTCCTTTTAATATCAGTAAGGCATACATGCTCTTGCTTCTGTGGTATGTTAAGATCACACTAAGGTACAGCATCTCCCTGCCTGCCCTCTAACCAAACTCTGAGTGAATATGCTTCCAGCAGTTAATAACACCTTGCCCTTATTTAGCGAGGTAATTTCACACAAAAAGCAGGCCATTTGGGTACCACTGATTTTTTTGCCTAATGCCTTGTCATGCAAGTTGTTATGCAAGCACACCTCAGCCAATTTTTGGATTATGCCTTTTTTGTGATATTACATAGGAATTCAAAGATCATTGCTACGGAAAAACAATTAAACAAGTGACAGTTCATGTATAAAATGCTGTCTCTTTGAGAGCAGAGGATGGACTAAGAGATCTTTAATTAGTGAAATTCCTACATTTCTTTAAAATCTGACCTTTATTGCTCATCTATTAATATACCAGTTGGACAGGTCCTTGCTGCATATGCAAAGGAGATTTGGTTACCTACAGCTGTGTAAGTAACTCCTTGATCTGTGTGTAAAAATGTAGGGCCATGCAGCATACACTGGGTTTTACGTGTCCATGTTGCTCTAGAAATGGCCTCAGCATTATTCCCAGTGAATAATTTTTTTTGCTTTTCAGCTCGAATCCCCACGTCAAACAGAAGGCCACAGGTCCAAGCTGTTGTCTACGTACAGCATAGAATTGCTATACCAAGCTAAGCGCAAGTGCAATGCCACACAGGAATTTGATATTGATTTACATGAAGGAGAACTGGTGGCTGTTGTGGAGCAAAAGGACCCCTTCGGAAGTACGAGCAGATGGCTTGTTGATGCAGGAAGTAAGTTCTCTGCACAAACATCCCAATAACAGCTTCCCTTTGGGATATTGATTTCTTTTCATTCTGGCCCCATCTGTTTGCCTCTGTCGTACTGACAGCTGCATAAAATGGTTGGGTTTGAAATGGTTTTAGCAGTATTTCGCTGTTTATGTTCCCTCTTTTTATTCTGGTGTCTAGTCCTTAAAGGGTATGTGTATTCCTCCTTCCTGAGGCCTTACAATCCAGCCAAAGCACAGAAGGACGTAGCAGAAAACGGCTTTGGTGATGATGATTTTGATAATATCAGCCTCTTTGTCTCTTCACGGCCCTCTACTGACAGCAGCACAAGAAGTCTGGGGCACAAGAAGAGTGACAGCAGCTCATCTCTTCACTTCTGTGAAAATCCCACAGTTAATGGCACAGTGACTGATGCTTTTCAGGATATGGATGATCAGCATGTAAGTGTGATACGTGCTGTGCTTGTCTTCTTGTTGTTCCTATTACAAATCTAGAATTATACTGCTTATAATTTAAATAGTTTCCTTTTACACCAGAAAAGACTGGCACTAATCTGTCAGTATGACATGGGAATTTGTTATCTTCTGTTCTTTGCCATTCTTAAATAGCTACAAGGTAGGAAAAGATAATCAGTTAAATTGTGAATCGCAGTCCTGTCTCGCAGAAAACACACCATTGCATTACCCCACTCCATGTACAATGCCTCAAGGTTCTCCTATGGAGCAGAAACCTGCAAAATAGCTCAGTTTGGGGGATTTTTCAATTTACCGTTGACAAGAAGGCTGTGGCAACACTGATCAGCAAGGCACAGAATTAACCCACGTGCCACATTTGAGTACAGGAGCTTTAGGAAAGGTGATCCTCCGTGAGGAAACCTTGCTGGAAAATTTTCCGTCCAGTCCAAGGCCGCTTGGTGCGACAGAAACAAGCACTTGGTGTGAGCTGAAAACCTTACTAGTGTAGTAGCATGATGAGGTCTTGGAGCTTGGTTTGTTCTTCCCCATGCAGAATTCCCCAGATCCTTCAATTCTACTTTTTATTTTGGCCATCTTCATTGTAGTCTGTCTAACAATTGCAGACCATGTAGTTGCATACTGGTTCGTATATATTATCATACATGTTCTGTATACAGAATTTGTACTAATGCACAGTGACAGGGTAAGATGTGGCTACATTTCTGAATTCAGATTTTGGTTTTTGTGGCTTTCCTTTTTTAGACCTTTTATGCTGTTTACGCATTTCAAGCAAGAAATGATCAGGAACTCAGTCTTCAGGAGTACCAGAAGGTTAGGATACTTCGGTTTTCTGACCTGAGTGGCAATAAAGAATGGTGGCTAGCAGAAGCAAAAGGTCAGAAAGGATATGTACCATCTAATTATCTCGGGAAGATGACATACGCTTAGGAACAGAAAGGCCCATTGAGCCAGTTTCTCTGAAGTAGACAGAATAATCATCTATTACGGCTTGCAGCAAGCAAGGCAAACTCACAAGTGATTGACAGAAGCCATGGTATCTGGCACAGCACACAGATGATATTGAGAACCTCAATCCTCCAAAAGCCATCACCTTGTCAAGACCTGAGGGAGGAAACATTTAACAGGAAGACTGATTCTGATTAACATCCTGAAGAGCTTGCTTTTCTATTACCCCATAATTTTCTCTTTTGTCAAAGCGTCCTACGTCAAAAGTCAACCTACAAGTACAAATCACAGCTAAAATTATGTTTTTCTTCCATGGTATTTAGCAAATAATGTTCAAGATGAAGAGAATTAGCCTTGAAAAAGGACAAGTTCAATCTTCAGGGATGCTGTAGTTCAGGCTGAATTGTTCCTGAACTGCTATCTCAATGAACATAGACACATCTTAAAACTTGAGCTTTTTGGTTGTCTGTTTTTATCCTCAGCCACTTTTGTAATGAACCTTTTTTCTCAGTGGAGATTATTGGAATGGGAAAAGAAAAAGGGGGTTGTTTTTGTAGGAAATATTTCAAGTTCAAACATACCAAGTGTGGTGGTACCAGTGGCTGGTCCCAGGGAAGAAGGTATATTTAGTTAAATATGGAAATGGGGGGAGGGAAAGAGGGGGCACAAGAAACAGGTACTGTGAAATAAAGAAGTTATAATTTTCAGAGGAATTACACAACTACTTCATATGGTAAGAAACCATTTATAGCAATATGAAAGCGCCCCAGGTTTGAAATTCCATATATGTCTCCACACTAACTGCTTTAAAGTGCAAGATCTGTGTCGTGAAAAGAAACCTGTGTTATTAGACTTGGGAAATATAATAAGATTTTTAAAAAAAAAAAAAGGTCAAGCAGTGCCTTTCAATGAATATTTACTGCCTATCTGATTCCTTAGGTCAAATACAGGGATCATAATGTCTACTGAATAAGCTAGGACTCAAGATGCATCAAAACTTCTCTTCCAGAAAAAAAAAAAAAATCATAATTCTCAAAGCGTCTGATTTTAGATGGACCAGTGAAGAATGTATCGATGAGCTGATTCACTGTTTGCAGAATTCAGAGTCAAAAGCCCTGTATTTTGCTAAAGTATCTTCACAATGGTCGAGGCTATTTTAACAAGTTAAGATAGTTCACATAGTATCCTCGATGAGCATAGAAAACAAAAAATCCCAAGGAAGGATCTGAATGTCAAGTAGTGCTTCTTTAGGTTCACTAACTACAGCAATCCTTAGGTCAGGCTGGTGCCCTACACTTGAGCTAGACTGGATAGTGATATAACAACATCTCGTTGCTATTACCATTGATAACTGAGTGTTCATTGCAAGTTATTTCAATACAGCAATGCCTAGGTCCTCTAGTGAGAAGTGAGGACCTTCTTGTGGTAAGCATTGAGAAAAGGATACAAAAAAGGGACTATGCCTGCAGCACGTAGTGTAATCGAAGGTAAACTCCTGTCACATGTTTTCTGTATTACTGTAGAATTGCTTATTACTGACTGACCATTAAAATGACAACACTATTAAAATTAAGATGGGGGTGTTGCTGATCAAGGATATACAGAAATTGTTCTAAAGCTTTTCTGTAAGTTTCTACTTCTTATAGTTGCAGTGTGGGGTATGAAGTGTGAAGGTGAAATGATTCAAAACCCTTACCGAGATGTAATAGGAAATAACCTGTCAGCAAAGAAAGGATGAGAAAAATTAGGGCAGGCGATGCAAACAATAGTTTCTGCTACACTAATGAACCTAGTTTCATTTTCTTTAGTGTCCCAAATTTTCCTATTATTTTCCTAAAAAGGTAAAGAAAGTTCTCAGTCTTGCTCAGAAGATGAATGCAGTGGATCACAGAGTTGAGAACCTGAAGTTTGTGATGGATTAAATCATATGACAGAGAAACTTTTTGAGTTCTCTGAGATGGACATCCAGAAACTGGTATGTGAAACTCTGTATTCTACTGCAATCCAATGAGCAGTAATAATAGATAATGCATTGTTTTGCCTAACTGTACATCACCTCATGCACTTAAATCTTGCTGTTTCCATAGCAAACAAAAAAGGTTCTCATTCATTTTATTAATGGATGTAGCTGTTTTTACAGAAAACTTTGCCTTTAGTTAAATGAAGAAAATAAAGCTTTGGAGAAGGAGCATCAGCTTGGAAGAATGGACTGAAAGACTCTCCCCTACTAAGCTTGCACTGCTTTGGCTTTTGTATTTTAAGATTATGGGGAAGATGCACACAAGAAGCTTTTTGGTATGTCTTACAATTGGGAGTATTTTATTTGGAGATGATCTATACTTTGAAATAGTTGAAACAGTTTTAGAAATGACTGAGTCGTATGTATTAATAGGTTTAATACAGTCATGTAAGTACAGTGATGAAGTTTTGTATTTCAGACAGTGAAATTACTTAAGGGCAAGAGTCAGGAAAAAAAGATTTCTGAAGTCTTAGCTCTGAGAACTCAGCTTGAGTCATAGGGAGAGCTCTGATTTTGAGTGTTAGGTACATTCCCCATGAAAAATCAGGCTCTGTGAAGGTGTCTCAAAGCGTACTCAAATGCTGCTCTCCAAAATATTCACTAGGTATCCTGAAGTAACAAGGAATGAAGGATGAAATATACTGGAGCTGGCCACCTAAATTTCACTGAACTTCTGTGGGACTTGGGAACTCCTAGTAGGCCATATGAAATCCCAGTGTAGGGTTAGGACCCAGAATAGTTTTTATATTGTGGGATAATTTATATGGCTTCATTATGGCCTCGTAACTTGGGATCCAGAAAAAGTATGTTATAGGTACCCAGGTGGATTAGTTTACTTCATTTCAGAAATTCAAAGTTTTAGCTGTTATCATTTGATATTACAGATATATTGCAAAGTTTTATTTTTGTTTAAAACAGATGAATGAAAAACTAAAATTGCAAAAAATTAAAGAGACGCTCTTTGAATCTAAAGCCTTCCTACATTAAGGAGATTTACAGCAATTCATATTAGACTTGCTCAGACACATTTTTGTTAAGATAGTGCTTTAAATACTAGAAACTGAGCTATGTTAGGGCTCCAGAAATCCCTAAGAATATGCAATGTTTTTGCAGCTGTTTCCTTAATGTAGAGAAGGTTACAGTATTCTAAGACACTTACTAACGACGACACTTATTCTGATTTATTTTGATTGAAGCAGGGACAGGCTGCAGTTTAATGGACTGATCTTGCATTTATTCAGATGTTTTACTTACTTGAACCGTTGTGACAATAAGCATGTACAAGTACTTCCAAGATTGGGTCCACTCAAACTGAAGTGTTTCTCCATTCAGGGAATATTTTTAAGTGTTGCCATTGATAACCTGGAAGCCGGAAAATGTCCAAGCCAATGAACAGCACAGAGTCTCTGGCTCTGAGCTCTGGCACCTGTGTGCTTCACCATCTTCCCTCTGCTTGGACGTTGCTCGTGAACATTAAGGATTCATCTTTTCAATGCAAACACAGATTGAAGAATTATTCCTTCTGACTTTTCATCTTAGGAAGCTTCACTGAGTAATTACCTGCTTCAAATGCTAAAGTATACTTTTGCTGTCATTTAAAGATAGCTTGTAAAAATGCAGATATGTGAAGTGGACCTAACACCTGCAACAGGAAACACAGCCATGACAATCCTTGTGCCTGTGGATCTATTACTGACAATTCCTCTTACAATATTGTTTGTTCAGAAATGGTGAAAACAATCTTCTTTTAAATTATTGTAATAATAAAAAACTATTTTTGTAAAGATATGTTTCTTCTTTTTTTTAAACAAGACTTTTTCCAGAAGCAAAGAGCTTTTTATGCTATCCAAGATCTGCCTTCTGTTGTGAACTATAAAAAGCATCACTGCAAAATTAGCAGAGCAAATAGTTGCCTCAGATAAAATGCTGCATTTCTAGTACGCATCCTAGCTTACCTATCAGTATACTAGAACTCATCAAACACTATCAAAATACTGAGCAAGCTTCAAAATACACTTCAAGTTTCCAAATGTCAGCTTAGTTCTGTTCTCTTCTAGCTGCTCCCGAGGTCGTGACCTTTATTTACTGCTGTGTCCAGCCAGAGGTCTGTCATGGGTTGTAATAAGTAAAAACTTGTGTTACTAAAATAAGTTACAGAACTTTGTCTTAGATCTTTCCTCTTAGACCAGGTATCACCACAGCATGCCCTAGCCCGGCCAGAAGGAGCACTCATGGAACCAGAGTAATCTATTGTTTCACATTACTGAGGCTATCAGAATTTGGCCATCTATGAACAAACATCATATTAAAGTGGAAGTAAACTATTAACATACAAATTTATAAAATGGATAAGGAAAGTCAAGTAGCTATTTTTACAGTAAATCACAGAGCAATTTGCTTTGGGGAGAGAAAAATCACAGGACTATTTTCCAGTTATTTTTTCTAAATATGAGGTATGCTTCTCAAATTCAGAGAGGCCTTCCTTATTTCTGCCCTACACTAGATTCCTCAACCTGACGTGCAAATTCAGTCAAAAAATCCTGTAGAACAGACTCCTTTCCTGAAAATACAGTTGTTAATTCCATCCTAACTATAACTTCAAAGCAGAAAGCAACTGTTCCCTTCAATCTACTCTGTTTTTCAGCAGCGCCTATCTTACATATTCAAGCTAAACACTTGATTTAAAAGACCAGGTCTATGCTATAAATCCTTCCTGATATAATACTTCAAAGAATCACAATCCTAACTGACATTTTTATACCAACAGAAGGAGACTTTATATTTCATTTACGAAGCCAGGAAAGTTACAGTGGAAGAAAGTCTTTTGCTGATACAAATTGCAGCTCTATTGCAGATTTTGCTAATACAGTGATATTGGCAAGTCCAGCTACTCTCGGCCTTATTAGAGGGAAAAGACAGGCATGCATAAAAGGTATAGCATAAGTCATTTTATTCTAAATTAATAGGAGATAGATAACCTACAGGCAACCCATGCCAGAGTTATAGATGGAAAAACATCAGGATACACTTGAACTGGGTCTCAGAGGTATTTTACGTAGCACTAGCTACCACAATTTAAAAACAAAGATCCATTTTTTCTGTCTTTGTTCATCACATATGTGGTACCTAAAGTAATCTGCACAGTTTGGATGTGAACTCTCGCAAGCAAAACTATATGTATATTCAGAGGCAAGACAGAGGCAGCTAACATCTTGAACGTAGGAGCACTCCAGCCATTAAAAGAATCTATCTTCACACTCTATTTCATAGCATAGGCAACCTTCTTCTGATTAACATTTAGGAAGAAAATATTGTCTTCTGTTTGCTCATGGAAACTGCTTCAGTGTCTTTTCCTACTATACCACCATTAAAAACCTTCTGTGCTAGAGGAAAAAGGATGGGCTGATCGAAAAGCAATAGAAGTTCTGGATTCCTCCTCCTCATGCTGTTATTTTCAAATCCCTCTGGAAGCCACAGGCACTACAAAGACAAAGCCTTTCTTTTTTCCATCCACAGGAAATAATAGTTGAAAAAGTATGCAAATTCTCCAGGTAGCTAAGGCAATACTGAGTAAATGAAACTATTCCTTTGGATGTCTAAGGAACCTCAGCCTAAAGCTTAATTGTGGAGAAGGGAAAAGATGTAAAGCTGCATGTATCAGCTTTACACATACTTAAAATACAGGATGGCCAAGAAAGGCTGTAGCTTTCACCTAACCACAAAAGTCTGTGTGGTGGGTTAGCCTTGGCTGGAAACCAGGTGCCCACCAAAGCCACTCTATCACTCCCCTCCTCAGCTGGACACAGGGAGAAAATAAGATGGAAGGCTCATGGGTCGAGATAAGGACAGGGAGAGATCATTCACCAACTACCATCACAGGCAAAATAGACTCAACTTGGTATGGGTAATTTATTACAAATCAACCAGAGTAGGATGATGAGAAATAAAACCAAACCTTAAAACACCTTCCCCCCACCCTTCCCTTCTTCCCGGGCACAGCTTCACCCCCAAATTCTCTACCGCCTCCCCTCTAGCAGCGCAGGGCGATGGGGAATGGGGGTTGGGGTCAGTTCATCACACCTTGTCTCTGCTGCTCCTTCCTCTTCAGGGGGAGGACTCCTCACTCTTCCCCTGCTCCACCGCAGGGTCCCTCCCACAGGAGACAGTCCTCCACAAACTTTTCCAACGTGAGCCCTTCCCAAAGGCTACAGTTCTTCACAGACTGCTCCAGCGTGGGTCCCCCACAGGGTCACAAGTCCTGCCAGAAAACCTGCTCCAGAGTGGGCTCCTCTCTCCATGGGTCTGCAGGTCCTGCCAGGAGCCTGCTCCAGCACGGGCTTCCCATGGGGTCACAGCCTCCTTCAGGCATCCACCTGCTCCAGCGTGGGGTCCTCCCTGGGCTGCAGGTGGGTATCTGCCCCACCGTGGACCTCCCTGGACCGCAGGGGGACAGCCTGCCTCACCATGGTCTTCCCCACGGGCTGCAGGGGAATCTCCGCTCCGGCACCTGGAGCATCTCCTCCCCCTCCTTCTTCACTGACCTTGGTGTCTGCAGGGTTGTTTCTCTTACATGTTCTCACTCCTCTCTCCTCCAGCTGCCATTGTGCCTGCACAGCAACTTTTCCACCTTCTTAAATATGTTATCACAGAGGCGCTACCATCATCACCGATTGGCTCGGCCTTGGCCAGCAGTGGGTCTGACATGGAGCCAGCTGGCATTGGCTCTATGGGACATGTGGGAAGCTTCTAGCAGCTTCTCACAGAAGCCACCCCTGTAGCTTCCCTGCTCCTAAAACCTTGCCATGCAAACCCAATACAGTCTGAGACGTTTTCACATTTAGAGATGCTCCCCTCATCACAGAAGGAATGGAGAGAGGATTGCTGAGTGCTGGTCACAGACAGCAAGATTCAAGATCTTTTTCCAGTGCTCATCCTGAGCCAGTTCTTGAGAGCTGAACAAAACCCAGAGCGGCCGGGACGAAGAGAGGGAGCACAAGCTGTGAAGAACAGCTCAGAGGTATAAGCGGGGAGCTGGAAGACCTGATACTTTCTCAACTACCTGTCTTAGTGGTGGTGGTAAAACATTAAGTGTAACCTGCACGTGGTTGGGACAGGTGTGAAGGAGTGTAACAGAATCTGCCAGGATACGTGAAAATAGCTGAAGGGAGGCTTGTGGGTGTAACAGCTAGGTCTAGTTAGGAAAAAGCCATGAATGCCTCTGCAGGAAGCTCCCGAGAGGCAGTCACAGTGCCTACAAACTCCTTTGTAAGGGCAACTGGGTTAAGTGCAAGACCATGCTGGGGCTGGAGAGGGCTTATGTTCTGCAAAATGAAGAGACAAGCTGATCCCACCCAAGTCCCTGGAAGTGGGAATTTAACGTATTCAGCTTGAACAATACCCCCACACAGAGACAAATTCCTCTTCCTCACCCCACACTCCCTGCTTCAAGTTCATAGTATTATTAACAGTTAGGCAGAGGACTCAAGATGCTGCTAGGATACAAGTCACCTTGGACACTGCTGCTGTCTGGATGTAACTCTGCCCTGGCACAGCCTCTTGCAATAATCCTGTGGCATCCACTTCATTTGCTCCTGGAACTGCGACACTAAATGTAAACACAGATATGACAGTTCCTGTGAAAGCTGTGTGGAATACGTCACTCAGTGTAACAAGAAAACTTTTCTTATGCAGGGTTAAAACCCCAGGTTTTTTCATTATTCTTTATGAAAGCAAAATATGAACCCTCATTTTCACAAAGGGCTAAAGGAAAATATTCAGATCTCTAAGCAATCTTTTCTGTTTGAATATTTATGCTACTACAAATATTTCTGACCTATTTTAACAGCTAACATACTTTATATCACTATTTCAGATACTTGCAAATGCACAAAAGAACCACGGGGGGGGAAGGAAGTCAGTGAGTTGAGGAGAAAGGAAGAAGGTTTCTGAATACCTCTGACCCCTGCCCAAATCAAACAAATCCTTTGTCCCATAAATGCTATATGGGAGGTACAGTGGCATATCAGGATCCCTGTTCCAGGTTACATGGATCCTAATACTTGGCCTCCCAAGTTCCAAACTCTGGCCCTTGCGCCTTCAGACACTGTTGGCAGGCTAGCCAACCAGAAACCCAAGCAGAGAGCTTGCCACGGGTCTTATATTAATACGAATCCAACACTGTGCAACATCAGAACTGGTGTGGTGGTTTGTAGTTTTCCCTCTGTCTAATTACAACTCCAGGGATAAAACAGGTACCATAATACAGCTGGGTAGGGTCTGTGTCCTAGCATTTCTTTGTGAGTATGTTTTTGCAGCCAAGAGATCAAAATCAACTTTCTATAAGCTTAAGACTCTTCTAAAACTCCAACATGCCCTGGCCCTTCTCTCTAAATTGCATCTTGAAATCCAACCCTTCTCCCCAGGCTTAAACCCATCTACATACAAGCCTTGAAAGACCCAACACCAATATCCACTTAGAATAAATTCTGTAATACTTGCCAGTAAATTCAAATACAGGGTCTTCCAGCAGATTGGGGAAAGCATACGTGAGCAGAGTCTTCCCTCTGAAATACAAATCACTGAGGGGAAGGGGAAAGAAATGGGACTTTTAGAATACAAGCAATTCATTTGCTACTTTGAGTATCATGAAAGAAGACGTGCACTTGTATGCATCTACTTTTGTTTCTATCTCCTACAGAAATTGCTAGAAAAGGTTTTCCAACTGATTCAAAACTCTGTAATAGATATATTTTTAAAAAAAGCAACAAACCCCTCCCTCCATTAGAAACTACCCCACAGCGCTAGAAAAGGGTTTTTATCTACCAACACTGTCACTAACTACTAAAGAGATTTCTGCCTTTGCTACTTCCTTGTATAAGAAAGCAATAATTTTAAATGATAATCATACACGCTATGGTAGAACAGTTAAGAGACTAGAGGCTTAATTTTCCAAGATAAGTTGGCAAGCAATACTACTTTGACACATGCAAGGCTTGTGAATTTTATAGCAATACTTAACAGCATGGAATACTTAGGTCATCAAAAACTCTTACGTGTTTCAGGTGTGCCAGAAAAGAAGCTAACTTACTGACACCTAAGACAACTCCCTTCATTTTCTTCTATTTTTCCCTCTCTCACATCATCAAAACAATGCGGTTCAATCAGACTGTGCTTTTAATTAAAATATACACTGCTTACCACTTATTTTCCATTCATATTCAACAGGACAATATTAAGGGTCTTTACAGATTAAGAAAGCTTGAAAACTGTTTTGGCACTTTTCCACCCTTTTTACAGGTTAGGGACCATTTATCTTCTGCCAATGTTCTTTTCTCCTCCCTCAGAGAATTACACCACCACCACCACGATGACCCATGAAGTTTCTCACTGTAGATAGAGTTAATTGTCTTCCTAGTAGCTGGTATAATGCTATGTTTTGAGTTCAGTATGAGAAAAACATTGATAACACTGATGTTTTCAGTTGTTGCTAAGTAGTGTTTAGTCTAAAGTCAAGGATTTTTCAGCTTCTCATGCCCAGCCAGTGAGAAAGCTGGAGGAGCACAAGAAGTTGGCACAGGACACATCCAGGGCAGCTGACCCAAACTGGCCAATGGGGTATTCCATACCATGGGACGTCCCATCTAGTATAGGAACTGGGGGGAATCACCGCTCGGAGACTGGCTGGGTGTTGATCGGCAGGTGGTGAGCAATTGCACTGAGCATCATTTGTATATTCCAATCCTTTTATTATTACTGCTGTCATTTTATTAGTGTTACAGTTATTAGTTTCTTTTTTTTTTGTTCTGTTAAACTGTTCTTATCTCAACCCACGAGTTTTACTTCTCTTCCCCAATTTTCTCCCCTATCCCACTGGGTGGGGGGGAGTGAGTGAGCGGCTGCGTGGTGCTTAATTGCTGGCTGGGGGTAAACCACAACAGCAGAAAACCAAAACAGGCCACTTAAAATTCTCACTTTAAATAGAATATGTTGTTTAACCACTAATTTTTGAAATTTAAAAGAAAATATATCTTTTCTGTAAGGAACTGTCTAATTTTGGATAAACTTCATTAACTCCACACAATATAGACAACTCTGAACAGGTGAAGCACTTTAAGTATTGGAAAATGGGGTGAAAGAAAAGCGGCAATGATTTCCCAGATTAAGAATACTTTTATTAATAACATTTAAGAATGACAGTTTCAGTAAGTTCAATTTATTAAGTGTCCACATAAATCTGTTTTTGTTTTTTTTATACTCCAAAATACCCAACTTTTACAATTTCAAGTTTCAGTGCTTTGAGCTAAAAACCAGGAGCATATAATAGTGAATTCCTGCAGCATATTAAATTCATAGATTTGCAAACTCAGAAGGAATACTAGGATTATCAAAGTTTGATCTCCTATATAACATAGGTTTTAGGCTTCCCTGATTTAACTATTGTTTCAGTCCAGTAACCGGGGGGTTTTCTTTAAGAAAAACACCAATGCTGCTGTTTCACAGAACACAGCGAACAAAATTAGCAAGCAGCCATACTACTTCTTGAGTTTCTTTTGAGCAGCCTTCTTCTTGACCATTTGTAACCTTTTCATAGCATTGAGCTGAGATTCCTGAGAGGTCGGGCCTTTTAGGGAGGTTGACTGATTACCAGTATCTGCTGTGGTTTTGCTTGCACTGCCTCCGCTGTTACCTGCAGTCCCACTGTTGCCATTCCCACTGCTCACTTGGCTGCTGGTGCTTGGCGTAGTACTGCTGGGACTAGGAAGACCTACTTTGCTGACGTTGTCACTGCTTACCGAACGGCTAAGAGTGGTTTTCCCCAGTGTCAGAGGTGGAAGAGGTTTCAGCTGAACAGGGTTTGTGCTGTTGTTGGCAGAAGCTATTTTTGACCCTAGTCCTGTTTTGGAAGTTGCCAACCCTGACAAACCCACAGGTTTCTGGTTATTTGAAGAAGCTGCAGGTTTCCCACTGGTGCTCTGTGCTGTTGATCCCAGTTTGGCAGTTGATGGGTTGGCAGAGGAGGTTTTGGCTGCAAAAGCAGCCCATCCTGTAAGGCCACTGGTTGCTGAAGAGGAAACACTTGTACTGGCTGAGTTCCCCGAAATTGCCGCTGAGGTCTAAAATAAATAAAGCACTCTTATTATAGCAGAACCTATTTGTGTAACACATCACAGCAGGAATAGATTTAGCCTCTGCTTCAGTTCTTTTCCCAGGAACACCCAGTGGACAATATTTCATCACTGGTCACTACTGTTAAAGTATTAACAAGAAAAGGAAAGGATGCCAGCTGCAGCCAACTTTTAATTTCTCAGCCACATAAAATCAACATTACCTCTTCTTCCCTTTCTTCTATACAGCCAGCAGGCTATCATATGGCATTGTGATCCCCCCCTTAAAGTCTAAAAGATGGTTTAACTGAAGTAACTACAAAATCCCCAGATTTGTGAAGTATAAAAAAGCGAGGCAAGCCACCACCTTTTATTGTTTACTGTCGTTAGCTGGTGTCACTTTTTAACAAGATGAGAGATGCTCAGACAAAAATCAGACACTGAGCCATTAAGTATTGCATTTATTACAGTCTTCTGGTCAAAGTAGCAGTGTCTAAACTTTTTACTTCCCTTCCCTCCTCTTGGTTCTTAGCAGCCTGTACCATAGATACAATTTAAAAAAAAAAAAACAAACCAAAACAAAGTCACTGGACTTCTTTCCTGTAGTCTTCCCATTCAGGTACTGCAAAAGACAAACTTACTGCAAACATGGTTTTCCTTGCCTGCAAAGTGCTATACCACATTAACTGCAGTTCCCACACCTCAAACCCTGTAATCGCCAGTTTTCAGATGGGGATACTACACACATTGAATTATAAAACCAGAGTTATACTAACCGGCAGAGTCAAAATGGAAATTAAAACCCTCTATTTGAGTAATACTCCTTCTATAATATATCCAGACAGTTTCTAAACAGTAAAGATGATGGATGAAATTGGGCCTCACTCTTACAACCTGTTTAGGCCCATAAATAACTCTGCTGAAGTGAAAAAAGTTATTCACAAGTGTAGGTGCTTGAGCAATAGCCATCATATTATTCATGCTGGTTTTCATCCAGGCAGAGCAATGGCAAACATAACTTTGAGCACATGAATAACTGCTTTCATTCTCAGTTAAAAATGTGTTTTCCTAGGTAAAGGTCATGCTTTGTTAGACTACTATGTTATTTATTACACTGCTTCTGGTTTACCACCTTTGACCAACTTGTGACAATATATATTAAATAACTTGGAGAAACAGAAACATGAGGCAACATATATAAGAAGCAGCAGCCTCCTAAATTAGATCTCTCAGAGTCAGCTAGAGTTTCCCTATTACAGAATCATAGAACCATCTAGGCCAGAAAACACTTTCAAGATCGAGTCCAACTGTTAACCCAGCACTGCCAAGTCCACTATTATCATGAGGAGAAGCCTTCTATCAAAATATGCATATATTACTTGATCACAGAGAGCAAATCATATCTTTTATACAATTCATAGAATGGTTTCGGTTGGAAGGGACCTTAAAGATCATCCAGTTCCAACCCTCCCCCCATGGGCAGGGACACCTTCCACTAGACCAGGTTGCTCAAAGCCCCATCCAACCTGATCTTGAACACTTCCAGGGAAGGGGCATCCACAGCATCTCTGGGCAAGCTGTTCTGGTGTCTCATCACCCTCGCAGTGAAGAATTTCTTCCTAATATCTAATCTAAACCTACCCTCTTTCAGTTTAAAGACATTACCCCTCATCCTATCACTACAGTCTCTGTTAAAGAGTCCCTCCCCATCTTTCCTGTAGGCCCCATTTAAGTACTGGAAGGCTGCTGCAAGGTCTCCTCGGAGCCTTCTCTTCTCCAGGCTGAGCAACCCCAACTTTCTCAGCCTGTCCTCATAGGAGAGGTGCTCCAGCCCCCTGATCATCTTCATGGCCCTCCACTGGACCCACCTGAGCAGGTCCATGTCTTTCTTATGTTGGGGGGCCCCCAAGCTGAATGCAGTACTCCAGGTAGGGTCTCACCAGAGCAGAGCAGAGGGGCAGAATCACCTCCCTCGACCTGCTGATTACGCTTCTTTTGATGCAGCCCAGGATACAGTTGGCTTTCTGGGTTGCTAGCACACATTTATGAGAATTTCTACTTGCGTAAAATATTAAAAAAATCTGTAAAGTAAATTCTGTTCTCTCCCTTGTAACAAAAAACCACCATCAAGAGCTGGTTGCTTTAGGGACTTACAGTTGAATTGAGGGTTTTTTCCCCCCACTCTTTTAGTGTTAATGCAAAACACTATGCTATGCTATGGTACTACTCAGTACACATAGTATAGCACACTATTTTCATTCATGGTTCCTGTGAGAAAAGATTGGTCTAACTGAAAAAACGATAATCTATGCAGTGAAATGCAAACTCCTCCTCTGGAAAATTTGAACTACATTACCTTGACTTCAGTTCTCTTGAATGCTAGAAAAGTTGGTGGGGTCTCAGGTTTTAACTTAATTTCTGGCTTCTTGACCAACGGATCCTTCACAGCTGGTGCAACTGAAACCACCGCAGGAGCTGGTTTTTGAGGTGGTTTTTGTGTCTTCTGAGCCTGTGTAAGTGGTAGGAAAAAACCCACAAATAAGTCATGGGCCCCATAACATTGACTGTTTTGACTGTTAACAAAAAAGCATGAGCATTATCAGATTGCAATCTAGCCTTTACAATTTCAAGCTGAATGGTGCCTGAGAAATACAGTAATAGGGGATGTGGAGGTAGTGCTGAGTATGCTACTAGGGACAGAGTCCAGCCAAAAGGCATACTGAACAGGACTTGCTACTTCAGCATGGAAAGAGCAGCAGTGTTGACACTTAGGGAACAGGAAAGCACTGGGCCTCCACAGAAATAAGGCAAAGACAGGTGAACTTGAGGAAGACAGGGACATAATCCAGCAGTACTGGGATGCAGGCTGCAAGAGTCTGCTAAGTGGCAGGTAAAATGGTAGAGTTTATGCTGAAACAAAAAAAAGGAAAGGGCATGTTGAATGGCTGCAATGGCTATCTTGTGCAGTAACTGACCTCAAGCAAACACTCCTCTGAGTTCAAAGGCCTGATGATCATCAGAATAATCATGTATTTCAGTCAGTGATGATAACTTCTAGGCCAGGATCTTACACTGCCTTCTTTTCTTGTTTCTTAGTAGAGCCATTTCAACAGATAATTTGCTAAGTTATCACAGAACAGTTCCAAAACAGAACACATTTTCTGTTGTATAAAAGGGTTTGATGTTAAAATGTCAGAACTAAACTTGTGTGAACTAATGGTTAATGTTTTATGCACCCAAAGATGCTTTCTTACTCTGATCTTTGTTTCTCATAATGAGATGAGTGGGATTCCTGTGGGATCAGAAATAATTAGTCTCCTTCGACAAGAAATTAACATGCATATCAATCAAAACAAAGGGATTTTTTTTCCTGGAATGTGCTACCCTCAGCTTATAGTTGAGCCTGAGAACACTCAACACTTAAGATCTGGACAGAAATTTGCAGTCTTGTCTTACAGGAAAACAACCATTCATGTCCAAAGCTGAGAAAAAAACTAAAACTGTAGGGCTATTGGGTAGACATGTACTAAAAACTGAGTATCACTTGAAATAAAAAAGTTTTCAGTTGCTGCTTACCAAGTAGGAAATAATCCTATTTCACTCTTCTTCACTCAACTTCCGCTTTTTTAAAAAAGCTTGGTTTAAGCAGCACATTACAGAATACTCTTTGAGATGCTACATTAAAAAGCACAGCTACAGTAAGGGAAGCACTGCTGAGAAAAATGGTTCTCCAACATGCTTCCAAACAGTTCTGCAACCCATAAGATACGCTCATGTATTAGAAACAGCCTGCTGTATTCAAATAGTGCTCATACGAGACAAAAAACTGACTCCTACCATTCTCTTCATCTGCCTGGTACAGCGGGCACAATACCATACAAGTCGAGGATCATTCACTTCCTTGTCTGTCACCTGAGGTTTATGGCAATCCTGGTGGTAGAGATTATGGCACTCCTGACACTCCACTAGCTGATTCCCAGAAGTAACTGTCATTTGCCTGCAGAGCAAATAGTTAAGAACAGATTATGGAAGAAAGCACTTAAAGGATTATCCAATTGTTACAAATTTTGCAAGGCTTAAGATAAAAACTAAAAATATTTCTGCTTTCACATATATTTTCTACCTGTGGCAAATGAAATATATTCCTTTTCTTCCTGTATGAGTTATTCCTAATATTTTAGAAATTTTGTATTTTTTAAAAGGTAATTTCTTTCAAGAAAATCTAAAACTTCTATACTGTTAAACATGTGTATAAGACACTTGATCTCTCCGTTTGTTTTTTATGCTAGAAATGTAAGTCTCACCTGCTTTGCTTCACCCGGGCATTTTATGGATACCTCACTGTACACCAATTATGGCTTCCTCATTATATTATCCTAGTCTACATTTGGATAATTTTGCTGTAGGCTGTAGAGCATTACAGTTCAAGAACCAATAATTTCTCAATGACAAGCCTGTAAGAGTGCTTTCTACTACAGAATTTAAAAGCATCATCATCCAAGCTATACACTACTTTAAAGACATTTATTAGCCATCCTTTTGGTCCCTACTACACAAACAGACACTTGGAAGTCAAGATAATACCAGAATCATGGAAAGATGGAATAGCAAGGATTAACTGTGCAGTCCTGCCTTGAAGCAAACATGTAAGCTGGTGATGAGGACTTAATTTTGTGTGGGCCTCTGGTGAAAGTAATCACGCTGTATAAATGACAAATTAGTGATATACACATGACTGGGAGTATGTCTGTGAATTAGCCAAATACCATTTTCCTAATGATTTCTTCTTTCAGATGACAAATCAAGCTATTTAATTGCTAAGCTGCTTTTGCTCATATCCCTGAGGAGCAGGTACTCAGGTAACCATGGAAACTCTATTTGTAGATGGGTGGGGAAAGGTAATACCTTATTTCTTTATGTAACAGGAAAATGAAGTCTGAAGGTATTGTCCATATGAATACTAGGACATTTTCTAAGAGATATTTCTCCTTTAAACAGGCTATTTAAAAACAGAGGGAGAAACCTTTCTGAAATTCCAGGGCCCATTATTTTAGATGCAGGATATTTCAAAAGCCATTTGGTTTGTTTCTTATTCCTAAATAAACTGGGTCAGAACAAGCATTGATGTTTCAACCCCATGTCTCAAGGGAGGAGACTCACCCTATTTTAAAATTACAAAGAACAATCCCAGACTGATTAAAAAAACATGAACTCTTCGTGCCCAGAAACAAGTTAAACCAGAGTTATTTTTAAATGATAACCACAAAACAAGCCTAATGATTTTTTACCTTCAGAAAACAAACAAAAAAGTATTCATAAAAAATAAGGTTGTTCTTTCAAAACCAGGCTTTTTTAAAGACATATATTCTTTGCTTTTTTTGAGAGACAGAGTTCACTATCATCTGCAAACTGCGTGTAGTATTTCTTCTTCGTAAGAACTGAGAAGCCATATAACTGATGAGTCTTGTTTTTCTAAGATCTGCAGGTATTGGAGAGGGTGAGGTTATTTGAATACTCCCTCTCTCCTTATACCTAACTTGATATAAAAGAACAAAAAGAAAAACACCACAGGCATCAACATTTAGTACTCCTAATCACCATAAAAATACATTGGACACTTGGCAAATCTTGAAGAAACATTTAATGTCTCTACTTTAGTTTTTACATCTATAAAAAAGGAATAGTTAATATTTAAAAGCACTCTTGCATTTGTGAACCCACAGCTGGGTTCTTGTTGTCTTCTAAAGCAACATAAATATAAAGCCTTTGGCTATGAACCCTGCCTACCCTGCAATTGGACATGATTTTTTCATTCACAACTGAATGAGTTGTTAAAAGATCTCATTTTCTAATACTATTCATACTTGAGTTATTTTACAGAGTATCCAGTGCTTTTATATTTCATACATACTGGGATGTTATTATTTTGGCTCAAGATGGCCAACCCCCAAAAGGGCCCACATGTTGAAAGCTGAGCAGTAAATAGTGGAATACTGTCTAATCAATGTGTTGGATTTAGAAAGTCTGAAGCACGACTACTCTGAAAAACACCCTGTCCAGTGTGAGCTGGAGGTCAAGAACCACATGACATCTGTTCCAGCAGGTTTCACGTAAAATGGAAACAAATCCTGACCATTGAGTGACCATAGCCATCCCCTCTCTAATGGGTTGTTTCTTTCTCTCCTGTGCCTTTCCATCCCTCTGGCATCAGGTTAATGAGAGCTATTTTAGTTAGCCAGGATAGATGCATCCTTTGCAAGAGCACTATGAATTTGTGACCACTATTAGCTAGAAGCAACACCTTCAGCGGCCAGGTTAAACATTGACTGTGGAACAGCTAATGGAACCACATAGCTGGCCTAAGCTTTTCAAAGCAAAGTCTGGGCCATGCTAGGCACAGTAGCTGCGTTTTCTTTCTTTACCTTCTTTACCTTCTTTACTTTGTAGGCATTTCTCATCACGTCTGTGTTTTCCTTTGCCAGAGAAGATGCAGAATTAATAATCCACAGCAGCTCAAGACTGTCTAAACAAAACTTTTCTTTATCCCCTCCTGCCAAATAAGCTAATACCATACTGGTTTTAGTAGCATTTTAACATACTGCTGAACAGGGCTTTCCCCCTTTAGGAGACACGAAAAATGGAATTTGCAGGAAGAAAGGTAAAATTGAAATATTTATTTCATATTTCAAATGTTTTAACTGTTCTTCCTTTTTCAAAGTCTATAATAAAAAATAAAACATTTGAGCTAACACATGGGAATGTGACATAAAAATCTCATCAGCCCACAATTGGTTAACAGTATAATTAACTGTAACAATGGAAATTTATCCTCCCTGGACTGGAGACACTTCCTTGACCACAGAAATGACTGAAGAACAAAGTTATAAAGCACAGTTTCCCAACTGACTTAAGCTGAGCTAAAATACATACTGCTACCAAAAGGCCAGTCCCACCTTCCTCTCTGTCCTGGCTCTACATTCCTGCATCCACACACGTGCCAGCATAAGCATTTACACTCACCAAGCTGACAAAAACCTAAACCTACTGAAAAACCCAAGTGGAGAGCTGATCCAGAAGCTGATTCAGCTGATCACAAACCTGTGCGGGCAATACACCCCCTAAACAGGACAGGGAAGGAGGTACATTGGGAGAGCCAAACTGTTCCTTTTGGCAGCAGTGGGGACTTACAAAGATATAAATCATCTGTGAAATCAAATCCTGATTCGAGTGTTTTGATCCCAGGATGGATATTCAAAAGCGTATTATATGCTTCCATTAACACTAAATGTATTGCTAGCAGAATGTTATTAAGATCCAATTTAGAGCCCTTACTGAAAAGTAAGAAGAACCTGTCTTGACTGCAAGATATATTTACACTGTTAACTGAAAAAACATGGCTATGTGTAAATTGATGTCAAATGATTATGAAGAGAGGAGCAAGACATACAGATCTCATAACAATACCACTTAAAAATGTTTACAGAAGAGAACTGATTTTTTTAAAATGATAAGCATTAGCCATTAATATTTTAACTTGTTTTCCAGTAATTAAAAATCAGTATTTGTCATGATGGGTTTTGCATCATGGCTAGCTTTATTATTTTTCAGTTGCCCTTTTCCTGAAGAAGAAAAGTTAGTTTTCTCATTAAGTGTTCCATCTTCAAGAAATCACTCTTATTCATGAAGGATGCTTAAATGTATTATTAATTTTGGATATGTGCTTAAGTGATTTCCAGAATAAAAACTACAGGAAGCATTAACTCAATAGTACACAATTTTTAAAAAACCAAAGGTAACTACACAATTGCAATGAAGCAATGTTGACTTACCTGCAAACAACACAGGCTAAGCCCATTTCCATAGCAAAGTCATCAGCACTGGTTTCCTCAAAGCTAGATAAATCAGGCATGGATAAATCCTTGCTTGTCTGAACTGTAATAGGAGAGGAACGAGCCTCCTGCTTCTCTAGCCTGGGCTTCTTTGGTGTATCAGCTCCTTCAGCGGTATCCCCTTTTATCTATTACACACATACACAGAGCGAATGTGAAAATGCAAAAACCTAATGTATATTATTAAAATGAGAAAATAACTGGAACAATTAGGTTAGCAGTATAAGGTGGTGTACTTTACACAGCGTACACACAATGTATTTTCCTTAGATACATATTTTCTTCAAAATATTTATGAATTAGAAGCTCAAGTCTACTTTTTGTACTTCGCCACAAAATCCTTGAAAAAGCTTTAGGAATCCCACATTTCAGCGTGCTACATTTTAGTAACCTCTTATTATCAGGATATTTAAAACACAGAGTCACAGGAGGGGACATTTAAAGGTCCAACCCCCCTGCAACGAGCAAGGAAAACATTCACAGAATAAGTATAACAAGACTTTTGTTAGATTGCCTAAATGGCAACATGATTCGATAATGCAGCTCATAGGCTACGCACCATTAGATGAGTTGACTTACACTGGTTGAAAAGGAGAGCTTTTGTCTAAAACATCGTCAAGTTTATTAACCAAGTTATTTCATTAGAGAACAAAAATTACTTACTTTATCAGCAGATCTCTTTTCTGTTTCTTTTTTCACCTTTTCTGATGCAGTGGGCTTGCCATTGCTGTTGCCAGAAGGCAAACTAGAAGAAGCTTTAGGCTCTTGCTTACTGGAAATAGGTTTGGTAACAGATACTTTTGGTTGCTCTACTTCCTAAAAAGAGAAAAAAACCCCTGAAGGCAAACGCTACATTTGAGTTACTTCCTCTTTTGCAATTAGTTAGATAAAAGGATAGGCAAACAACATGCCATACAACATTGATCATCTATATACACACTTTTTTTTTTAAACATTTCTTAAATATTTTCATATCACATCGACAAATTAGTGTGTTTAAGCTGCAGTCAATTATTAAAACCTTCCCTTATCCCTCACCTTCCAGAGGAAAAGGTGCTCCTTTTCCAAAGACAGATCCTCTTTGGAACATTAATTAAAAAGGAAAACTTTTCTGCTTTTAAAATTCAAAGAGATAATGAACACAAATTTTCAGATAGTTCCGAGGACAAAATTCAATACAAGCTGAAAATTTAAGTTGACATCTGATGTCACCAGACATCAATACTTCATTCCCTCATGGAGTAAAATATTGACCTCCGCTTAATCTCAGTCCATATTCACCTACCAGATTAATAAATTGAGATCTCAACAGAAATCAATAGTTCTTATTAATGATGCAATTAGTGTCAGCAATGGATAATAAGCAAGCGAGTCTGTAAATGAGTGATTAATCATGCCAATGTGCATGAGCAAGGTACCCGCCCCCAGCTTGGTAAGAAGGGAGTAATTCTCTGCTGTATACTGGGATGGGTTCTGAGCTTCAACCCCCCTGCACCAAGTTTGCTGACTTCTTTTTGCATCTAGAGTCAGAAATGGATTTCCTCGTCTGCCTGACTGTGGTAATCCTGTGCTCCTTACTCTGTTCTTGGATTTCATGGTCAACCACAAATTAATCCTGCAGCCTGAGAACGCAAGGAAAGGAGTTCTTATACGTTTTTCCATTTCTAAGCTTTGCAGTCCAGCTGATACTGGAGACACTCAGTCTTCTGGCCTGAGCCTCAGTCTCACCTGAGGGCAGGTGACTACCAGCCCAGCTGTTACTAGAATTGGCTTCCCAAGCCTCTTAGCACTATTATGTGGCTCCCTGCTTCCTCTTTAAACCACAAACCAATGCTTCTTTGAGCTCTGACATAGAGGGCATCTGAGACTTTTGAGACCTGTGTTAGAGGGAACTGCAGTTTAGGTTTCAGGGAGTTAACAATTTGAATAAAAAGGAGTTAGACCACACAGTACAAGCATGATGTATGCTGTAGCAGTAATAGTGCCTTTTAGTTATTTGGAACCACATACACATAGAGATGAAATATTACTAATGTATCAGCATACAGATAATCATTAGAACATACCAGGCTGACTTCTAGGCATCCTAGGGGAGAACACTACCTCATTATCCATATGGCAATACGTAGCAGCATAAGGATGTCCCCGCTTGGTTATTTCCACACACTAACCTCAGATTCAAATATTCTCTCTAGCAGGTGTTTAGTGATTTTCAGTATATGAAAAATAATGTTTGTCCATTGGATGGCAATGGTTTCAGCCTACAAATCATTTCTACTTTGAACCATTTGGTGGTTTTCATTCTCATATGACTTCATCAACAGAATTTCAAGAAAAGAGATCCAGCTTTATCAGCAAATAGCTTATTTTGTTTCATATTTATCTGTGGCAAAAATAATCTGCATTTTAAAGACCTTTTAGCTCTGATTGTAGCTGGAAAAATACATAATTTTGGGTTCACCTTAGATAGCATGTATGATAGTTTACGAACAAAAATGCAAAAACCAATATAAAAGTGAATACAAAAAGTACTATTACAAAGTCACAAGACTTGCAATATAGCGTTGAATATCTCTCTTACAGGTCTGGGTATACCAACAAGGTAAAGATTTTTTTTTTTCCCCATTAACTTCAATTAATCAAACAGATTATGTTGCATAAAAGGGGAACTATAATATGAACATTCCATAATTACTTTTTCTTTTTCCTCAATTTCTGAATCTCTTTTAACTTTTCAGCTGTAAAAGACTACCTAGGAATAGCAGGAGCTTTAAAAAACAACATACAAAAATGACCCATGCTCTCCAATACCAATACCTTCTGAGATGGACGATAGCTTGAGTCAGTTCCTCTGGCCAAAGACTCATCAAGAAGCGCTTTCAGCTTTTCAGCAGAGTCCTTACTCTTAGAATGCAAGAAGCCCAGGGCTTTCAGAAAAATGGGATCAAGCTCCAAGTTCACTGTAGCAGCCATAGTGGTGTCTTTGGAAGAAGGGAGGGGGTGGAAAGGAAAACAATGACAACTTTATTCAGATGGAGGATAACAGCATGTGGTTAACTCCCTCACAGAAGATTTTTTTTTGTGTGCGTGTAAAATGAAATGATATTAAATCACAGCAAGGATGATACGTGAAGTAATTATCATCATTAGAAAATGACTGATTGTGAATCTCAGAGCTGCGGAACTTGAATTTGGCTTTACATCTGAAGTGATGTCAAATTCGTTCTTTGGCATATCTGATGTTCAGAAACTAAACTCATCATACTTATATAAATGGAATCAATATTCCGTATTCTTGATATTCCATACATACAGAATATTGAAAAGTACGCAAAATAAGCATAAACCTCAAGAAAAGCAATTACCACCCTCTTCCTTAACATTATTTGCACATGCAGTGATTTCTATCTCATTGCTCATTTAAGAATAACAAAGAAAAATCTCTCACTTGTAGAAAAATTAACTTTTGAAACTTCTGAAAAGAACAGCTCATTGTAACATATGATACAAGAGATATAAACCAGTAGTATATGATTTTATACATATACAAAAAATCTGAAAAAATACATTGTCCATTTTTAAATTTAGCTGAAATGGTGAGAAAATTCATAACTCAGATTGTGATTTATCCAACTCCCCTTGCAATAGCCTAGGTTTTCATGTCAAGCAATGACTAACCAGAGCTCTAAGATGCCACAGTGTCAACGTAAATGGAATAAAGAAAGGAAGAGGTTAGAATGAATTAAAAAAAAAAAAAAATGTTTGCTTCATAGCAACACATTCCTGCACTCTGGAGCCTTCTCTGTTAATTTCTTTAATAAAAGCTCTAAGGAACTGTATTTACATCAGAAATTGTCCCTACAAAGATAGATAGCTCTCTAACTTAATCAGTAACTAACACTTAATAATTTAAGAAATAATATGGGAAGGGAAGTTTCCTGCTCTTTTCCAAAATGGATGAGAAGTGGTATTGTTAATGATCCCTTCAAATCTCATTTGAAACGCATCAGGATGTTTTTTTGTTTGTTTTGTTTTTTAATACAGTAATCTAGAAGATATTCTTGAAAAGGCTTTCATCGGTTCTGTTCAAAAGCCCTGCCTGGACAGCTTTTTCAGCCCGAGCTTCCAAGGTTTTGTCAGATGAATTCCTTTTGATATTCAAGGCAGTGAACTTTTACCTCTCTGGCCAAAACACCAGCAGCGGCAGCCTGCTCCCTCAACACTTTCCTAGAAGTCTCCAGGAACCTTTATCTCATGCTGAGCTTTCACAAGACACCAGAGAATCGCTTGACTGAGATCATCAAGGAGTTCAACATACAGTAGACTTCATAGGGATTTTATCAATGGACCCAGCAGAGAGTTAAGAATCCTCTTCAAGAGCCTCTTCTCTCTTTCTTAATCTTTGCTACTTGTCAAATAATTTGCTGGTGGCCACAGAACTTCTGCTAGTAAGTACTACACACCAGTTACTCTGCTTTTTCACTGATCAAGCAGAGACTGCGGCGCAAGCCCCGTAAAGACAATTCTGTCTCTCTCTGATGTTTACAAAAAGTGAATTCAATGTGTGTGGAAAGCACGTACCCTCTTTTTTTACATGTCTCTCTCTGATAAATTTTCAGGCTGCTCCGGAGTTCTGTGGGTGGGTTACCTCTCCCATTTCTTTGTTCTGTAAATATGTCTTCCAAGTTTCAGTACCATATAATCTTAAATTAGGACTCTGCAAAACCTTCTGTTGAGTGACAACAGTAGAATTAAAACACTGATTTCAGAAATTTCAAATAATTCCCTGTTAAAAAAATCCTTTAAGTTCTTTTCTGAGGCTTCTTCTAGGAATATATATTTGTGTACGTAAGGAACAAGTAGCCTCAACAGTCATTAGCAGCCAATACAGGATGCCTGCAGTATTTAGAGAACAAGTGTAAGCATACTAATTCCATTTTCATCTTTCTGAAGGTAACACTTCCCAGATTTATTTCTAGCTCTCGCTGTCTTTAGAAAAAGACATCTATTGTAAAGGAACTGTTAAAATCCAAATTTCAAAAGGGTTCACTGTATTTATTCTTTTATTTGCGTATGAAATCACAGGAATTCTTTCTCTGTTGTCAAGGGTGAATTATTATGTCATAGGCTACTGCAGTTATAACTAACATCACAAGAAATTTCTCATGGGAAGGGAGGAAACTGGGCTTCTTAAATAGTTCAAGTATGCTCAGTTTAGGCATATATTTTCAAATTAAAAAAAAATCTGTTTGTAAGTTGAAGAAGGTAAGTATATTTAATGGAAAGATGAACACATCAATAGCCGTCTTAAAAACAGCATCATCTGAAAAAAGTAAATTGATAAGTATGTTCTCCTTACTGGACCACAATAACACAACTGTCAAACAGGCTAATACCAATAACTGGCCTGGTCTGAAAGGCAAATTATTGCTTTTGGTGGTGGCTTTTTCCAGATGTTTACAGATCAGAACAGTGGTTTGATACTTATAATCCTAAGATCCAATTACATTCATTCATGTTTTCATTCCTAAACTGCTCCTCTGGTGGTGAAGTCAGCATATAGCAACTTGATAGCCTTGGAGCAAGAACAGTACAGTGTTTTAGCAATGATACCACAGGTTATTCTGCGCGAGAATTCTCCTTGACTTTCTGGTTGAAGTGGAATCTTTGTGCAGAACATAGTTCAAATGTTGTTTAGGAAAAAGAAATAGGAAAAAAGTGGGTATGACACTGTCTTTTGTGCAGCAGTTTGATAATGCAGGTGTGACATTAGAGGGCTGTATTACAATCCTTGAACCCAGAGCAGAACTGATGTTGCACAAAGCAGTAACGGTAGGGAATACGCAGGCAACTCCTGGAGCAGGGACAGGAACTCAGGTGCACCCTCTTGCAACTAAGCATCAACCCATTAGCCCAGCCCTAAAGGCACCTTTGTCAGGTTAGGTCTCTGTTTGACACTTCTTCACTATTGTACAAACTGTTTGACAATGGATGGACAAGACCAAATACAAGGTAACAAAACTCTCTGAAGTATCTGAGATAATATTAAAAATCCTACAATGGACAATCATGGAGTGACCTCCCAATGCAGACTACTCTAAGTGGCTTAAATCCCTGTGGGGGAAAAAAAAAGTTAATTAGTGGGTTGTTATTCTTAAAACATCTGACAATTTTTTGAGTCTCTCATTTCTTCAGCATACTATTGTCTTCTGCCAAATACATACAAGCTTAATTGAGCACTATGAAGAATATGTGGTCTTCCAATTTAATAGACCTATTAGACTTCCAGGGTGTAAGAGACCCTTTCTTTTAATTTATTTGCCAGCTATTATTTTGCATGCCTACACATGCATTATCTTATTCATCATAACTTTCAGTTAAATGGATCTACTTACATTACGTTTTCAGGTATGGTAATATTTTCATCCATCTGTTTCTAAACTCCTATTTCTACTATTTTCTGAGACAGGTGTGCAATGAAGATATTTTTCCAAGAAAGTGCACACCTTCAATTTATATTGCAATGCTATTATCAAACCCATTCTTTATAAACTCAGCAATACTTTTATTTTTCACTGACACTGGTGATTAAAAGGACTTTCACTAACATATCCTTTTCAGCTACCTTCAACATTGGTAGCAGTTAACTTGCAACCCAGTAACATGAAACAATAGCACAAAATTCCTTCCAATGCACTCCACTGCGTTCATCAATAATTAATTTCACTTGCCATCATAATATCAATTCACTCCCGCCCCGCCCCCCAAGCCCTTTGGATTCTTCTGTTCCTCAGGATTTTCTCTCTTCCTGACTAATAACTGTGACAGTGGCAGGTTTTGCTTATTTACCAGTAATGCCTTTTCCAGACCACTTTCAGATTTAATGTAAGTCTTAATAAAGTAGATCAAGGAAAATCTTAAAAGCAGGAAAAACTGAACTTCTATCTTCAGTTTTTGTTTTAGTATCTTAATCAGGACTTGATTCATGACAATATAATTTCTCAGTTATCTCCCATGAGGGATACTTCAAAACGCATACACTTTAGTAGTCCAGACAACTGTATTAATCAGTTCTTATTTATTTGACATCTTCTCCAAAGAATTTTAGAAGACTGGAGTAAAATCTTGTGCTATGGAGTTACTAGTACTGGCATCCTTCATTTTACATTCTATTCTACAGCATCTTTTATACTGTACTTTTAAATTAATATTTCAATCAATATCACAGTAACCTGTTTATCCAAAATTTCTAAGATTACACTACTGCCCTATATTTGCTGTCTTCTGTTCCTCACAAACAATACATTATTTAAGTATCACAGAATCCTTCAGTTTGGAAGGGACCGCAAGTGGTCACCCTGTGCAACCTCCTGCTCAAAGCAAAGTCAACGCTTTGAGGCCCCGGACTTTGTCCAGTTGGATCTTGAAAACGTCCAAAGACAGAAATGTGACAAACCTTCTGGGCAACCTGTCCCAATGCCTAACTGTCCTCATTTCCTTACTTTGAATTGTAACCTCCCCTGTTCCAAGTTGTGCTGTCTCTTGTTCTTCTGCAGTGCACCCGAGTAGAAAGACTGGCTCTATCTTCTCAATAATCTCCTCCTAGGTATATAAAGGCTTCCATTAGGTCTCCCTAAGCCCACGGGAGATGACATCCAACACTCTCCCTTCATCTTCAGATCTAGTTATTTTGTCACAGAGGACAATCCAGTTGGTCAGGCTTGATTTATCCTTGGTAGATCCCAAGCTGGCTATCCCCAGTCACCACCTGGTCCTTCTTATGTCTACAAATGGCTTCCCTCCATGATCTTTCCACAGGTGGAAGGAGTAAGGCTAACCAGCCTGTAGTTCTCTGGATTGTCCTTCTTGCTGTTTTTGAAGATGAACTTAAGACTTGCCTTTCTCCAGTCTTGGGGATCTCCCCAATCTCATGGCCTTTCAGTAGCTTCGTGAAGTCACTGTCAGCTCTCAGCACCCTTGAATTCAGTCCCCTTGGGCCCATGGACTTGTCAGGTAAAAAATTCCTGCTTCAATCCTCTTCCCCAACTTGTAGTTCCTCCTCTCCTTGAGCCTTGCCTTGTGGCAAAAGTCCTGGGAGACCTTATTGGTGAAGTCTGAGCCAAAGACGACATCAACTATCCCACCCTTATCTGTGTCTGCTGTCACCAACACATTTGTCCCACTCAGCAGCAGCACCATGTTTTCCTTGTGAATCCTTTTCCTGATAAACAGCATCTCGTTACCGTTGACATCTCTTGCTAGTTTTAAATCTAGCTTAGCTTTGGCTTTCCTAACACCATCCCCACATGCCTGGGCAATATTTCTACATTCCTCCTTTGTAGCCTGTGTCTCCACTTCCACCTCCTGTATACGTCCTTTTTGCACTGGAGCTCTGTCATGAGTTCCCTGTTTGATCAAGCCCTTTTCCTGTTACATCTGCCTTACCTTTCTACAAAATGGTTTTGTCCTCATGAATAGCTGTGCTGCCACAAAAATCAGTTTTACAAAAAAACATTTATCCAAGTAAGCGAGACAATTGTACCTATGCAACCGAGATTTGCTAATCCCTGCTACCACCAAGCTGCAATATTCTGCAAAAATGCACCTGAAGATGCTGTTTAAACAGATGGCGCTGCTCATTGGTTTGAGTCACGGGTAAATTCATTACATGTCCATTATTGTTTTCACCTTTCCCTAATTCAAGGCCTACCAAAATTTATCAGGTTTACAGATTCCCTACATATCATCCTCGCGGTGATTTCTCGTCGGAAGAGCCAAACTGTAGTTAAAACTGAATTTCTGAATTAGTTACGCTGAAGCCACGACCCGATCCTTTGCAACATACTTGCCGCAAATTTCTCCCTGACATTTCCTTTAAGAACGAAGGAAAGGCCTCTCATCCAAAAGCAACCCTTTAAAAATAAAATGCTTAAAAGAAGAAGCCGCCGCCACCTCTTAATCAAGCAGTACCTTGTACTACGGTTGAACGTTGCATGCCCTGCGTTACGCATACATCACCTCTATTGGCTTGGGCTGCTTCTTCCGAACCGCCGCCCCCCCCCGCGGGCCAGCGCCGCCTTCCTTACGGCTCCGCGGCCGCTGCCCGTCCCGGCGGCCGGAGGGGAACCGCCCCCCCCCCCCCCCTCCCCTCCCGGTGTCGTTACGGCGCTAACGACCGAGTCCGCCCACACCGGTGTCAAACGCCCGCGCCTCCCCGCCCCAGGGCGGCTCCCCACGGATCGGCGCCCGCAGCTGGAAACCAGTGCCCCGGACACGCTGCCCCGTAGGCGGCGCGAAGCGAGGGGCTGCTGCCGGGGCGCTCCCCCG
>NW_010972576.1:13950257-14043368 GCF_000737465.1 Haliaeetus leucocephalus
AGGGGGCGAGGGCGGCGGGTCCCTCTGCGCGGCCCTGGGGAGCCCCGGTCTTCTGCTTCCTCCTCGCCTGGGCTCCCTGGCGGAGAAGGGCCGCGTCTGCCCCCTTCGCCGTTAGTCCGCTGGTTTGTGAAGGGGGCTTGGCTGGAAGCTCCGCGTTGAGGTGTTTATCGGTGACGACCGGCAGTAGTTGGTGGCGGGAAGGGCACTTGTAGCCTTCGTGTCGTTCGTCTGACGCTTGGTGACTTACGGCTAAGCTTTTTGGGGAGGAAAAAAAAAAAAGAAAAAAAAATTAAAGAAAAGGTTTCGGTGTTGGCTACCAGGTCCGATTTTTCTGGGCTGACACGCTGCTGAGAGAAGCTTGGAGTGGAGGTTTTCTGGAGTAGGTCTGCAAAGGAATTTTAAGTCAGTGGCATTATTTTCTGCAATAACCGAGTTTTAGCGTGCTCTCTTTCTAAAGGTTGGCTTCTGTTCTTCGTAGTCTGTGTCTTACTTTCCTGAACCATAAACAGCTCTTACTTTATTGATATACCTGTCTGAAATTCTGGCTTGAAGCTCTTCATGAAAAGCTTGTATGCTTCTCTTTGGGTTCGCTTGAGGATGCAATGGTGGCCCTAAACTCGTACAGCAAGATTGATGGTCTGGGTAGAAATATAGCTCCAACGACCGACATTATCTGCCTTAAAGCACAAATATTTAAGCTACATATTTCCTGGAGGAAAACTACGTTTTTAAACTTACTGTGTTGAACGTTTCTCAAATGATAATGCGTCTGTTTAACAAAAGTTCCGTTTTACCATGTAGTAATCAACAAATAAATGAGATCTTTTTCAGGAGCTGAAAGGAAGAGGATGCTTATTTATTTATTTTTAATTTTCCTGGGAAACATTTGTTTTTAAACCAACAATTCTCTTTATTACATTGTTATCACAATAGCTCAGTGTAACTAACTTAACTGTTGTTTAGTGCATGTTGAAAGGGAAGAGAGTATGGTAGCAAACAGTACAGTTAGTGAAAATTATACTTACTTAATGTTTGTTATTACTTTTAAATAGCCAAGGTGATTTTTATACCAGAGGTAGACAACATTCTTTATCTTGTCTTTAAGTTATGTTGCAAATCCTGTGATATTCATTACTTCTCCCTTTTCCTCTTTCAACAGTAGCTACTGTAAATAAGGCCAGTATAGAATAAAAAAAAAAAAAAAAATCCCTTCCCACAGAATTTAGTGTCTAATTAGAGGAAAAAAAGTGCCGGGAAAAATATTGTGAGTGAATAGTGTAATATTTTGTAGGTTTTGTTAGTTATGCATTTCATGTTTTATTTTATTGTGTATAGTTGTGACTGCTTTTGTCTTAGTAACCTGCCAAGGGATTCATAAATTTATCCTTAATGGATAGGTGGTAGTTATGGGAAAATACTTAAGTGAGAACGGGCAACCAAGTAAGCTGCTATTAAGTCATTCAAAGGAAAGGCTGTGCGTAAATCCACGAGGAAGATGTACTCTGCAGAGCCAAAATAGTGCAGAAAAACAGTTATCTTAGGAACAAAAAATATAGGAGACAAGACTTTATAAACGTCTGTGCTTAGAGACAAGATGTTAGGAGAAATTCTCTGATTTAAAAGATGGAAGAGGAATGGGATATGACAGTGTAAGAGTGTACAGTTCAGTTGAAGTGATGGTGCAAGAAGACCTTATCTTCTCACACCAAACAATAAGGAAACACAGGTAAAGTCAAGAACTCCTGGACAGATCTATTTTGATACCTCTGCTGTGAGAGATGTGGGAATAAAATTAGCCTGATTGTAGTTTTACATTGTATTCATAGACTGGACACTTAGAAAAAACCCAACAAACCACAAAACCACAGCCAGGCAAATGACAAAACCCTTAAGCAAAATGTCTGATTTTTAGGGTTGCTCTAGGATAGACTTCATGTGTGACACTGATCTAAAAATTCTCTTTGTGCTTCAGCTTTTTCACGCGTATAATGGGAATACAGGAAACTTCCACCTTGCAAGGCTTTTGGCAGGGAAGTCTACAAGATGTTCAATTATTGTTGTGATGAGGGGATGTAGAAGTTTTTACAGTAATTAGCAGTATAAATAAACATAGACTGAATGCTTTGCTATTCTATTGAAATAAATATGTAATAAGTTGCAGTCATTACAGAAGCCCATTTTCTTAAGAATACTTTTAAAAGTTTTTGTGGGAATTAAAGTATTGGAGTAATTCTGTTGATGTTGAAAAGCTCAATGCAAAAAGCAGAGTGGAGTTTTCTGTTGCTAGCTCTTCCTACCTTGTAGTCTGAAAAGTCTGTTCTCCTGGTCTGAAAAGTACATAACTTTAAACATCTCCATAGTTAATATTTCCTGTTCTTTCTCAGTTTGCTAAGAAATTGATAACTTCTCTCTAAACAAGTGGAATAGCAAAATTTAAATTCAGGCAAAAGATAAGGGAAAATTACTAGTTAACAACGTGTCAGATTAATCATTTTTGGTATATGGTTGCAGTGAAGGAAGAAGATTCAGTGCTTCCAGTTTTGAAGAAACATTATGGTGATCTAGTCAAACATGAGACAGTGGGGGTCTGCAGCATGCATAGAGAGTTGAATTGCCAGTATGAACTAGGACAAACTTCAACGCTTGGGCTTTCTGACAGTGGTAGTGAATGCAGTTCTTGCCCTTTAGCTGTGTACATGGCAAAGCTTGTGTCCAGGCCCAAAATCTTGTTTCTCGTAATTGGTAATGTGCATTTTACCAATCTGCAAAGTCTCTGTTACAATATTCTAATAATGCTGCTCTCATCTTAGTAATTCTAGGAACAAATGTTGAATGGGGAAAGAGGAAAATCTTCTATTGGAATGGTTACCCTGTAATTCAAGATGTGGGCCCTTTGAATGTAGTAGGTGGCTCTATGTTGGTCACTATCTGACTGAGGATGAAAAAGAAAATTTCCTAGGTAAACTTTTGAGGTAGTCACTGAATGATCTTTTTTTGTGGCAAAGAGGTTTTTGATGTCTAGAAGCGTAAGAGGAAGAGCAACCTGCTTCTTTTTCTAACTTTGAATATGAAGAAAAGAAATTCTTAAGTTACCAAGGTAGGCATGTTATTTGGCAATTGCACAGTCTGTATGAAATTTCTGTATGAGTTCAGAAATTACACTTTCCATACAAGTGCTTTATGAAAAATAAAGGTGGAGAACTTTTAGCAGTGCTTTCTGAAGTTGGTAGAGACACACCTACTTTTAGAAGTCAGAAAATGGGAGAAGGTGATTTACCAAAGATTTTCTCAGCAATTGAGCTCAGTCCTTTTTTTTTCCCCCCCTCCTTCTTCTTGGTGTAGTAGGAAGTTCTAAATAGGTTAAAATTTCTTCTGTGTTTACCCCATGCATTGTGAGCTCTATAATTGCAATGAAGCTGAATCTCTAATAGACACTTACTTTATTCAGTAGGCCATTTGGCTGTTCAGCTTACACGTCTATGAACAAAATCAGCTTGATTGTTATGGTTTGGCATTCTGAAATCTCTTACATGGAATACAAATAGATTAAAAAGGTAAAAACCCCTTAAACTTTTGACTGTTTTAAAGGAGGACAGAAAGAAAAGTCCTTTGCTGCCTGAGAATCTTGTAGATGAAGAATTGACTTAGAAACAATTTATAGCCAATCTAGTTGCAAAAATTAACTTCCAAGTATAAACCAAAAATGGTGGCCTGCATTCCTTTAGAATTCTGAAAAACATCTACTGCTCAGCTCTTAAGGGTGTTCACTTGGTAGCTGATTTTAACATAAGGACTGTTAATTGACTAGCTGTTGATCACCAACAGAAATATCAGCTAATAAGCTTATCTGTTCTTGTTCGAGGATGGTACCTTCATTTTAATAATTTGTATTTTCAGATGGGTGAAATAAAGTGAAGAATTAAGTGTGAGTATGGAAGGAGAGAGAGGAGCAAACCTGAGCAAATTGACAAGTGAATCTTAACCTTCATTAAATCAATAGTTAAGAGTCTTAAAAATACTTAGTTTGATATTTGAGCCTGAATTATCGTGAATTTAAAGATACATAATTTAACACATTTGTTTGGGCTTCCTTGGAATTTACGTGCAAGCTCTTTGGCAACTGCAAAGGAGACATGTCCCTGGACCACTGCGCTGGCTCTAGCAAAGGATGAGAGAAACAGCGGGAGGATGCAAACAGGAGCTTCAGGTGCAATATTTCTTTTGTTTTCCTGCTGAGCGAAGCTCATCTTTTCATCCCTTGAAGGTTAGCTGCAGAAACAGAAAAGTATTATTGTCCTAAATGGACCATAATTAAGAATAGAACTTGTTCCACTCCAAACAGTAAGTTTAATAACTCAGATCTAAATTGACCATATCAGTAGCAGAACAGGGAGTATGGTTCTGGGAAACCAATTTCAGTGTTGTAGCACTGCAAATTTGAGAAGAGAAAGGGACTTTGGTAGGAAAAATAGTGGTAGTATAGTATATGAGAAGAATTTAGGACTATATTTGAAAATAATGGGACAGTATATTGCAAAGACACCTTCATGTCAGGTACCATGAGTACTTGCAGGATCAGGGCCTTTAGCTGAGAGAGATCTCATGGCCTGTATGAACCGAAATGAATCGTTGTCTTATAAATGATGAAATGACAGATTGGTTTGTCAGGGTCTGGAAATCATTTGCCTATATAAGTACCTATTCTCAGATTTAAGACACGATCTTGTGAAATGTGCAATGTTCTTAATTCTCCCTGAAAACCAAAGAAATGAGACATTTGTATTTTTGTGATGAGAGCTGGAGTTAACTCTTCTTCTGGAGTTTGTTCTGCTGGTAAGTGTAAGATATTAGTTGCTTGCACTTTTCTCAGAAATTAGCAATTTACAGTTTGTTTTTATTTGGTTCAGAATTACTAACTGGAATGATTAGTTGTTGCTGTATTGACACTATCACTGTTTACATGATTCCTTAAAAAGGAAATTCTCATAATATTGACCATAATTTTCATCTTTGGACTTTCCCTTACTCCTCCCATGTGGGGAGAATCACATTAACCAAAACTGCTGCCTTAGCTTAACCCTTCTCCTCTCCCCTCCCCTTGATATGAGAATCCCTCTCTAAAAATTTGTGAGTACTTTAAAAAAAAAATCTGAGTTGCTAATGAATGTTTTATGAATGAGTGATATTTAAAACTTTTTGCCTTTTGGGATAAATGCAACTTCAGCGTGTGCACAAAACCTAGCTAAAGGAGAATCTAGCTATTGGAAAACTTATTAAAAATAAGTGCCTACCCAACTAGAAGAAAATGTAGAAGTGGCTTTTTCATACATCAGAAAATTCAACAGCAGATCTTGCATCTTCACTAAGAGCCCTGAGATTCTTGTCGATGAGCAATGAAAGCTCTGTTTTTATTTTGGGGTTAATATAGCTATCTGTGTTTGAGCAGCTAAGCTTTGAATCATACTAAGCACTATGCCTGCCTCTGTAGTCCTATTCACTGGTTCTTTGTGATTCATGGAGGTGAATCGTACAATTCTGTGGAGAGTTCCTGGAGAACTTTTTTGTCCTTTTGGGCTCATGAGTAGATGATGACAGGCAGGTATTGGAGGACTGCTAGCCACTGAGTACGGTAACTTGTGTTGTACTGGACAGTCTTAAGTGAGAACCCCTCTCATAGGCTATCTAAGCTGATTTTAAACACTACCAAGCCTGTGTGAGGTGGCTTTACCTGAGGAAGGAGAACACAAGAAAGAACCAAATTGGAGTCTGAACGGACTCTGTGGAGAAGGTATAACAGCTCATAGGACTAGAGGGTACTATGCTGATTCAGCGTGTGACACCAAGACCAGCTGATGCTATCTAGGTCTGAGCCACTGTCAAAACAAGTAATTTCCTGGGCTCCCTGTCATCTGCAGTATATGCTGTCAAGATTTATCCAACTAAAATAGCTTTTAGGAAAGTAGGTATTTCATTATGTATTGTACTATTCTTTGTGTGGGAGGTGTATTCATTCAAGAAAAGCAACAGTACTATTGTGTTGAGCCACTGTTGTTCTGAGACAAAGTCATGTAATGTAATGACTTAAAAATACTTCACTATAACAATCATTATTATGATCTTTACTTAATGTCAGGTGGACTTGATTTTATTCTTCCACTGCCTCTTTTTGGACAATTGATTTGGCCCAGTGATAGATGATACAAAATGGCAAATTTGATGTACAATACCTCTACATGAAAAAAATAATCCAATAATCTAGATACTTCAAATGAAAACCTTTTTGCTTTTTAAATAATTACATCGTATTTGTGTAACTGTACAGACACCTTATTAATCTAGAAAGTTATTTGAAAGACTGATGCTGGTCCAATGTCACTTGTGCTTTATATATATATATATATAAAAATAAAAAAGCATACTGGCCTTTCTTAGCAACATTCAAATTTTTCTCGTATAATAAAGCTTTCTTCTATAATGATTGTTTTAAGAGTGCCATCTAGTGTCTAAAGCTTTTCAATACGAGTTGTGATTTATAAGTTATGGGCAATTTTATTGAGTGATTGAGCAGAAAAATTATTGTATCATTGTTTTATATTAAACTGGAATGGAATAGTTTAATAGGAAAAATGTAATTTTCAACCAAGTATAAGGAAAATGAGTTTAAGTTTTTAATATAATGAGAAGACAGTAATTTCAGCTATGTTACTGTTGTATTTAACTGCTTTAAAGCAGCTGTGTTTGACATGTTCATGTAGCATTCTTGAAATGAACGGGTTTTTTCTTATGTGTCCTCTTGACCTTCAGTTAGTATCTCGCCAGGCTCTAGATTAATTTTTAATACAGATCCAATATTATTTCCCATGGCCTAAATACCCTATATATATGCCTTCTAACAGTTACAGAAAGACAAATGTGTGCATTAGGAAACTGACTGTTGTAGGTATGTGCTCAGGAACTTGTTTTTTCAATAATATATGGTTAATGTTGTGGGAGATTATTGATTTAAAAAAAAAGTCTTGCTATAAAATGTTTATACACTAAAAAATTTAAAAGGAAATATTTTCTTTTGGTTTTATATGTTTTGTTTAACATCAGAAATATGCTAAAATGCAAAAAAAAAATTTACACAGATCATTTTCCTATCAGTGATTTGTATTTGAAGAGACAGTGTATATGTGAAACCATTCTTTTCTCTCAAGAAGTGCCTGTAGTCCACTTATTCAGGCAGGATGTCTTTAATAGTGTCTTACATTAAAATCAGTTTTAGCAGATAGTGGAAGGACCACTTTTTCAAACCCTCTTTTTTTGTTCTAAATTCTGTATTCTTTTATGAATGTTGTGTTCTGATTTCTATTTCAGGAACTTCAGCTCGGGAGGAAGATGAAAGATAGTGTCGCTGAAGAACATTTATATTTGGGTTTTTCTCATCAGTACAGAGATAGTATCTTTCCTCTTCATACATCTATTTCACTGTTTTTGCTATCCTACTGTGACTGCAAATTATTCAAAATTTTCTTAGTGCCGACTGGTGAAGATGTGGATGATCAGTTTGTGACAAAAAACCTTCTTGGTGATATTGAGGTCCATTTAATCTCCAGATGTCAGCTTCCAGCGGTTGTGCAGAGCTGCTGTTTACCTGCCGTTGTAGTGAAAGATGGCAAGTTCTGCCGAGCTGGGCTTTCTGTTGTCTTAAGGCATATAATACAGAAAACATACGAGGCAGATCCATCTAAAAAGGATGTTTTGGAACTCTTGGGGTTTAAGAAGACCTGCTTAAAAGCCTGTGCTGAAGTGAGTGCATCTCTTTCTCTTAGATACATTAATAGGGTTTTTTATAAGCATTAAATATTCTGAAGTACACTCTTAATATTGATGTAAACTAAGTTCTTTTAATAAGAAACTTAATTTGCTTAGAAAATGAAATTTCCTCAATGGAGAATTATGTGTATTTTGGCATAAAGATGAAAAATAATTCTTTTTAAAGATACTACTTTTTAGTGGCATAAAAAGAACCTTAAGATTCAAAAAAAGGTCGGATCTTTGTCTCATGTCTAGCAGCGTAGTTTCAATGAGTTATAAAGTACAGCTCTTGCAGTTTGAAGTAAACTGAGAAATACCTAATTTATTGTTAATTTTGATTTCAAGAGCACCGTATACTGTTAGCCTTCATCACTGCCAAGGTGCACTGCTCCATCTCCCCCTCTAGGTCATTGGTGAAGGTAATAGGATAGGCCTCAGCACAGACCCCTAAAGAGCTCCGCTTCTAGCTGACCTTCAGACAGAGTGTGAACCATTAACCACTACTACGCTTTGAGTGGATATTTCAGCCCATTTATCACATAGCAGTTTACTCATCTGGCAGCTCATCCATCTATACTTGCCTTCCTCACTCCTCTGAGGAGGTTGAACTCCACTGTTTCATGATCGCTACACCCATGGTTGCCATTGATTACTATGCCTCCAGCCCAGCTCATCCCTGTTGATGAGTAGCAGATCTGGGGAAGCGTACCCTGTGTTAGTCCATTTAGCACTAGCGTAAAGAAATTGTCCCTGACATCCTCCAGAAACCTCTGGTTCTAGTCTCTTCTTGGAACTGCTGGAGAACTTGACTCCATATTTCAGATGGCTGCAAAATGAGTAAACTGAGTAAGAAAAGACAAGAGTTTAAAAGTTTTAAAACTTTTAAGTACAGATAATAAGAAAAAGAGCACAAGGACAAGAACATCAAAAAAATAAGTAAAAAGTGCTGTTCGTTTAGACTAAAGTTTTTTTGATGTTGTGTGCTGAAAACCCACTAATAGTACAATGCATTTCTGTAAAATAATTGTGCTCAAAATCTGTTTGGTGTAATCTGGTTTTATTACCAACACTTTGTAGAGATGACATAAATAAATTGGCCACAGTTTTGCTTCTCTTGAGTTACACAGCCACCCTAATCTCATGCCAATAATAAGGAGTAAAAATGTGGTATACTGGATAACTGTTCATTCTGTTATACATAAGATTTAGCTTCCTAATTCTGCTATTGCAAAAGTAATACAAAATACCTGAGCTTCCAAGATTATCAAAGAATATATTTAAAGCTGGAATTTCTTTACTTAAAGTGGACAAAAAGTTACCCTGGATTTTGTTTATTTTTTCTGTAGAGACATTAATTCTATAAATTTAACTGACAGGTTAGCCAGTGGACCAGACTTTGTGAAATCAGCATCCCTCTGGCTGTTGAAGGATTTTTGACAGCATCTCCTGAGCACTGTCAGACTATTCCTCCTGACATTTTACAGCTTGAAAAAAAGCTTGGAGAACCTGTCCGAGTACATAATGATGACAAAATTCGAAGGCAGAAACTTCAACAACAGAAGGCAGGTGCCAAGACTGCAGTGCCTGTACTTGGTAAAGAAGGAACTGAGGAAGGAAAACCAGTGGAAATGCATCAACATTCACTCCCAAGTTTGGAACTGAGCATAGCTTTCTCCAAGCTACTTGTCCAGGAAGTATCAGATGCAGTCAACAGGGAGGCTCCTCATATCAGGAGAACGAAAACTTCTGACCTTCCGCTTTTGGACCACGTTTTTGCAGAAGGGCTTTATTTTACCTTGGCAGATATAGTGCTTTTGCCATGCATCCATCAGTTCTTGGTAAGACAACAAGTTAAGCAAATATTAAGTAGTGTGTATATATATATTTTTTTAAGAATTTGAAAGTTGTAAAATATGTTAATTTAAAATATATTGTGGCATTTGCAGTGTGAACTTAACCTGGAACAGATTTGTATTTGTTATTGTACAAACAAAAACCAGGGATTGGTGAGATCACCAAAATTACTTTTAAATATATAGCATATCAATACTTAGTAAACAGTGTTAACTGTTAAAATACAATGCTGAAATATTTTGGCACCAAGTTGCCCAGAAAATTCCTCCATGAAAATACTTAAAATGGACACTTAAAGTACATTCTAATATGTATCAAGCAAAAGTAGGTAAGCATGAATGTATTTTCTTGCTCAAATTTAGTGTACTAGATTTATGACCACGATTCAATGGATATTTGCTAAAACAAGACCATTTTATACGTGAGGAATTTTTTGAGATTTGGAATTTTGATTCCATCATAAATTGCAAATTTTAAAAGGAGGGAGGGTTGAGAATGGTATAATATTGAAATACTAGAAAAGATGTCCCCCATGAGAGATTTAAAATGGACACTTTAAGTACGTTGTAATGTGCATAGGAAAAAAGTAGGTAAGCATGAACCTATTTTAATTTTGGTTTCAGTGTACTGGGGGGCAAGGCAAAATGAATACCCAGTTTGTTTTACTTTTACTACATGGATATTATCTGAATTGGAATTCTTTTCAGCAAAGACTTGAAACTTTATGTGACTTTATCTTGACGTGGACAGATATGCCTAAAAGAAAACAAGTACCTTCTAAGAAAGTAAGAATGCCTTTTAGGGAGGCAGTGAATGGAGAGAGATTCAGGGACTATGGTGGCTTTTTAGAGGTGTAAATCCTTGACTTTCATTCTGTACTAGAGCTGAAGAGGTACTTGGGTATGGACTAGGGAAAGGCTTCCAAAAGCTCATTTGTTTATGCTACTGGTATGTAATTTCTTGGGATTCTCTTGAGAATTTTTTTTTTGTCTACAAATATTTATTTTTAAAATACGGTGTGCTATGACTTCCAATTTGCTTATTTCTCCTCATAATAGGTTAATTATTCTTAATCTCTGCTGTTGTTTTCTTCTAGTTCCTAGGAATTCTTTGTTTTGGAGGCAACATTCCTCTGTAGCCAACCCGGCTTTTTATCACGCTCTCCCACAAAATAAGCCAGTTTCATTGCACATCTGTAGATAAAGATGGGTGTCTAGGACAGCATAATACCTACATATCAGCAAACCTTTTATTCTTCTGTGCAGTTTCATTTTTACAAAACTTAGTCTGTATTCTTCTTCAAGCAAGGACTGACCACTGCGACCCCACTCAGAAATGAGGTGGTGTGTCTAGGGAGCCAGCTTCTTTGGGATGTGCTTCAGGCCTTGAAACTTCCGTAATCTGTAGTTTTGTCATTTGTAGTATTGTTGCTACTAAACTTTTCCACAGTTTGTGGAAGGTCCTTTGTTTATTGCAGTGAAAGGAGAAGTTCCCTGGAAAAAGTTACGTTGCTAGAAGCTCCTGAAGTGAAGTTTATAATGGAAGAGTTACGATTCTCCTTGCAGTCCTGGGAGATTGGCTGTTTAATTTTTTTCCCCAATAGAATCTTGTGTTACTTGTATGGTCCAATAACATATAGAAGGCCTACACTTTCCTTTAGGGGAGTTGAATGTTCTTCTATCAGATTGTGTAAGTATTTTGGAAATGCCAAGAGTGTGGTCTATTCAAAGATGCCTTTGTCTCTCTTCTCCTTTGCAGTCAACCTAACACATTCCCATTACTGGACAAACACCAGTGGGCTGTTCTCAGTTGTCTTCATCCTTGTCTTTTTCTTTCACATCAGGAGGTTTTCACAGCACAATGAGGAAAAACAGTGTATGCTAGCAAAGTAATATAGACACTGTATGTAGTGGGTATATGCAAAATTTCATTCTGAGTGTAGGATTATTTTGCCTCTTGTGGTGTGTTTAGAGATCTCAGAAAGTCTCCCAGTCTCTATATATGGAGGAATTTGAAACCTTAAAAGAGTTTCAGCAAGATAAAACAGGAAAAGCACTGACACTGCTGGCAGTCAGGGCACCACGTGGAATGTGGAAAACCGGGGAATAAATCTTTGCTCCCTGACATAGAATGTTACAGAAACACTGTCGCAAGTGGCAAAGCTGATTTTAGAAGTTCCTGCATTCCAGGATGCAGTTTGCCAGGCTATCGGTTGTGTCAACTTGACTGTAGTTTGAATCAGTAAAATATTCATGTCTCTGTACCTTTAGGTCAATGATCTGTTAAAAACTCATTTCACCCTTCTTGTAGGGGAGACCCTTAGTCACTTGGTTATTGAATTGTTTGTGGTGGATCTCTCACTGTCTACAAAATTTATCTGAGGCTGAGATGCTGTGTGTGTGTGTGTGTGTGTTGGTTGTTTTCTTACAGGACTTATCTAGTAAGTTAACAGCCCCCGATCCCCCTTTTCTCCCTCTCCCTTTTCTCACCTCCGGATAGAGGTAGGGCTTAGTAGCGCAAGTGCCTTGAGCTCAGCTTCAAAACCAGCTTTACAGTGGGAAAAACCTCTGTGGCAAGACTGTGTGAGAGTCTTGCTCAGCACAATCTGTGTACTTAGTTTTATGAGGATATATACACAGGAAAGAATTAAGGAAATGACAACTGTGTCTTTATTTCCCATGACAATAAATGATAGAATAAGTTTGCCTACTACCAGTATTCCTGCAGTTTGAGATTGATAGCTAAGCTGGTGGCTGTTGCCAGGAAGAGCTCTGAATGAAGTTGGTATTTGCATTTTGATTTTGCAAGTTGTTTTGCCAAATTTGCCTTATGGTGTTTGAAAACAAATGGAATTCCTGGAGAAGATGCTGTCAGTCAGATTCAGAGAAATAGTCTTTAAAATCATAATTACTAGTGAACATTAGTATGTGACAAATGTCCAATTTACAACTTCTTTAACCAAGATCATCATCCTCAGTGGATTTCTGTATGATGACAGCAATATGGGAATCCAGAAGTAGGTTAATATGGCTACTTTTGAATTAAGATGATGAGTTATTTTACAGAAATCATTATTAATTTATTTCTGCTTTGTTTGTTTGTTTTGCAAATCACATAATTGAGGATTAACAGCAACTTCTGTATGGATGATACTAAACAAAAGTAGTAGGACAAAATGCTTTCCCACTGTTTTAAAAACTTTAATATATTTCAGTCTTATTTCTTGTTCCAAGGCCTTTTTAAATAAGAAAAGCATATCTTTTTACAGTAATGTTTGATTTACTGGTGCTAGGCATGAGAAGATTCTTGGATCAGATGCTTAACTGATTTCAGCAATCCAGTTGAAATCATTCTGTAGATGTACCGTGAACAGCTGAGAATGCTGTATTTATTTGCTTTTCATGTGTGACCCTTGAGCCCTGGTGGTCTGCAGCTTATGAACTATATATTGTATAATACCTTTGTGTTAGCTCACACCAAGGATTGTCCTAAAAAACTGGCTTTCAGTTTCATTTTTACCTAAATTATAAGAGCTCTGGGATAATGTTGCTTTTTTTCTGTTCTCTGGTGAATGACCGTTTCCTAAGCAATTTTACTGTGATTCATACAGTTATCAAAATTGAATAACTTGCATCTGAAACCTCCTTGCAGGCAGTGGGTTGAAACCGCTCTTGTTGATGGAAGTGCCAGAGTTTAATTCTGTATTAAAATGTTACTTACCATTTATATAACTGGACTTCCTGGATTGTGTTTAAAAAAAATCATTATAGTTGCACTTCCACTTTGCTTTAAGGATGTGAATGATAATGAAGTCTTCAATGGGTATGTGTCTGGAAAGTATCATACAATAAATATGAGGAGACCTGACTATCTGATTGTAATTATAATTACCAAGAGTAAGATAATGAAGCTGAAGAGTTGTTTGTCATTACCTCATTCCATTTCTGTTATCTTTCTGAGGTGAGCTTTGTTATGCTTTCTATTAGTTGTAACTGTTTAAAATTAATAGAAGAATAACAAAAGCTCCGTTCTCCATCTGGGAGAAACCACTATTCACTTTTTAAAATACAATTTAGAACACTTGTTATCAAGTGTAACAGTGCCTCTTAGAATTGCTTTCCAAAAGACTTCTTCCTTAACTGAATTAATGCATTTGTGCCTGTGTTACTATTAGGATATTGAATTAGATACTAAAATTACACAGTTCATCCTCCTTTTGCTCCTTTAGCTATTACTAATTACTTGTGATTACTCTAAGAACAGGATAAACACAGCATGCAAGAGAGCTGCTTGAAATTTTCTGTCACTTCAAGTGTTCTTTACGAATTTCTGTTTCCACACTGAAGACAGATATGTGGAGGAGCACTGTTTTTGCACGGCTTTTTCTGCCTTTTCCTGTAATCATGATTTTTAATTTTCTGCTTAAAGCAGGCACAGCATCACAGAATAGTTGAAGTTGGAATAGTTGAGGTTGGAGAGCACCTCTGGAGATCATCTTGACTAACCCCCCTGCTCAGAGCATGGTCAGCTAGAGCCAGTTGGCAGGGTTGCGTCCAGGCAGGTTTTGAGTGTCTCTAAGGATGGAGACTTCACAACCTCTCCTGTAAGAGGATGATCTTCACTGTTCTAGAACATTTGGGAACCGGAACAAAAATTATTTAAGTTCACCAAATGCATCCTTTTTAAAATTAGCTGGTCTTCATGCAAAAATGTGGTTTGGGTATCTTTTTTTGTAATATGTGCATCATATTCTTACTTAAGAATTTTTTTTTTTTTTACACTTCAAATTCTAATTTCTATTGAAGGCCACTTCATCTCACCAGCATATATACTTAATTCAGAAAAAGAAATATACTAGTTACTATTTTTATATAAAAATATGAAGTTAAGATGGTAAAAACATTTGAGTAAAGATATGATTTAAAAAAAAGTTTTGGGTTCAGTTCTGGTAAAAAGAAGTCACAGATGTAGTGCAAAGACTTCAATAAAGACCAGCCACAATGTGTGCCTGTGCCTGTTTTGCTGTTACCACATAGTCAAAGGTATTTCAGGCTTGCAGCTGCCAGCAAAACAGCTGTCAGTGGATGAGCTTTTAAGGGCTGCAGGGTGCCTGTGGGAAAGAAGAGCGTTCAGGTACCATAATGTCTTGCCTAGAGTTCAGTATTCATTGCAAATTGCTGTTTGTTTTTTGGTTTTTTTGTGATTACCAACCAAAATGAATCATTTCCTTGTTAGGAAATAGCAGATAATTAAGAATATAATTTAAATTGTGTTTTCCTGTTACTGACTGAAATTATGATTGAAATTGCTTATGTAAACCTTTTCACCCTATTAAGCAAATGGGAATTGCAGAGAAAGTCTAAATAGCCAACTGGCAATTCCACCTGCAGGCCTGAGCTCTTAACTAGCTAGCTTTTTGCATTACCATCATGCTATGAGTAAGCATGCTTGGCATGCAGCTGAGCTCACTTCTGTAGTTCATGCCTTCTTGTGGCTTGTACGAAGAAAGTTACAGCAGCAAGTCACTTTTCCATGTTATTTTTCTAGGTTTCCAGCAAAAAACAAGGCAAAAATCTGGTAAATTTGCCTCTGATAGCCAGTTGGTATCGAAGAGTTCAAGAAGTACCTGGAGTAAAGAAAGCTGCTGGCAAGTGCAAAATGGAGCTTCTCCAGCTTCCAGAGTTGATGTCTGCTCCACAGGAACAGCTACAAGGCTTCTCTTCAGTTCCTGATGAATTAGAAGAGGAGAATGAAGACAGTAATTTTATAGGTGGTCCAAGGCCAACTATGACTAAGTTAATGGTAATTTAAGCTTTTAAATGAGTTATTTTTAATAGTAATATTCTGTTCAATTTGGAATACGTGAAATTTATTAGAATGGCAGTAGCCAAGTCTGACAGCCTTGAACAGTTTAATACCTTTTGCCCATCTTCTGTCTGATACACATTGACTTAGAAGTGATTTTACTTTTTTGTTCTGTTGTGGTGTTTGATCGATTCAGGAATTGAGCAAAGATATGACTGCTGGAAACCCTATCAGTAATTCTGAATAATCAAAGTAACTTTTTATTTGAACTGCAATATTGTATTCCTCTTTTAAAGATATTTATATAAAGGATGACAAAAAACCATTGCTTTTATGTTTGGCTTCATTATTCTATTGTTTCTGTTGGTTTTTTGCTATTCGATTAGATCTTTGAACATCTGGGAACCCTAATGAGTTTTGTTAAAGAAAACCCACCATCATGTTCCATAACTCTCAGTATTTTTTGTGAGGCTGACAGCATTTTCTAAAGAAAATTAACAGGGCTTTCTTGTGAAAAAGAGAGAAATACATAATTTGAATCCCATATAATGCAGAGTCAGCTGCCTGTTTAGTTTCAGTTCAGCTGAAAGCGTTGCACAGTTTGATCTGATGCCATTAAATTAAGTGGGAATTTTTCTACCAACTTCAGTGGGTAAAGGATCAGGATCTTTTTTTTTTTTTTTTTTTTTTTCCCTTTTTCCCTAGGTAAATGGTATTGAAGCAAAGTTTTCGCCTCATCCGTGCCCCAGCTGGACCATAGACTGGACCAATCTACCATCTGCAGTCAGTCCTGGAGAAGGTAAGGGTTTTTGTGTGTGTGTGTGTAGATTTAACAGTGCCGCCTTCTGGTGAAGCTACTGAACTGTTTCATAGGAAAGTATGTCACCTCTCAGTGTATTTCAGAGTTCTGTAAAACAGGTAAGCAGTTTTAAATCTGTTTTAAAATTCAGTCTGTTTGGGACACATGGCGAGATGACTTCCCTCAGGTCATCAACAGCTGATGACCAAACTGGGAATAAAAGCTTGACCTTGATTCCTGAACCATATTTTTTCCCACCATTTCCTACTTCCCTGAACTTTTTTTCCTATCTACAACAGCAAATTCTGACTACATGATGTTAATATAATTGGCATGAATGTTGTATGTGGACTGTGTCTCCAAAAGCAGCAGCAGCTGATTTTATTCTGATGAAAATAATGTTCATTAGCAAAGTTTGGTAGCTACCTATGAGTGAGTCTACCCTTTTGTGGCAGTGTTCCCTGCCCTGTAGGGGTTATTTGCTTTGCTGGATTGCAGGGCAGTCTGTTGCCTAGTGGCTATAGTTCTACAGGAAAAAAAACCAATTTATTGCAATGTTTGTTGTTCTCATTGGTGTTGTGAATATTGAATACCTCTTCCACCACACAGTAGAGTTTACTCTAAAAGGTCTTACACATGCTGCCAGACAGTAACAAGTTAGTGGATGGTAAGTCCTTTCTACAGGGAAGAAAAAGCTTTGTATTCTTTTGTGTAAATAATATAACTTAGATATTGAAGTCAGTATAGCCTCAGTGGCACAGAACTTCTGATTTAAAGAATACAGAAATATACATGTATAGATGCTCTTCGATGACCAGTATGTGAAATTCCTCACAGAATACGTTAAGAATCACTGAAGAGCTATAGGCACTTAAAAAAAATACTGTCTTTTTAAAAAAATATCTAACTGTGTGAATACATGCATGTATTCCCATCTACAATATACAGGCTATAAAAATAAGATCAAATTTGAAGTTGGTTTCCTCTGGTTTGGATCTGTGTGTAGTTCACAAAGCCGTGACAGATCCCTCATGTTTCATGAGTAGATTTTTACTTTTATATAAAGCGTCCATCTTTCTAACATGAACTCTTTTCTCTTCTGGTTTTGTCCCAATAGAACTCTTTCCAGTAAAGTCGCATACCCTGCTTTAATTATTGATCCTTTCTTTCCTTTACCATGGAAGAAAAAAAAAGCCAAAACAAAACTTGGGTTTGCATCTGTCAATATTACATCCTGCTTCTTCAGACTTCATGTGAATGTTTTGGATGTGCTACTTATGTTAATATAGCTTTGTAGTCTGCTGAAATGGTCAGTGGGGATTACGTGCATTGAATTTATGTGACAAGTTCCAGTATTTTGTTGGAAGTGAATAAATGTTTTTGCTTACATCCAGCGCTCAGGGTTTTGGCTGTAAGTTTTAGTTCATGCTTTTGTTAATATATCTCTTTTCTTCTATTTGAAAGAAAATTTTGAAAAAGATGCATAACATATGAAAACACATAATGAATGCATATTTGGAAATTTTGTGCTGGAAGGAGTCTCGTGGACTCGGTTTGACTAGAGGGAAAAATCAATTCCTGCTGCTTCCTGCCTGCATGTGTGCTCACTCTCTCTTTTTTCATGTTTGCTGAAATAGTTACTAATGACATTGATATCTGAAATCGGTTTTCAGTTCAATGTTTGGGAAATTTGCTAGCTCAACAAGGTGGCAAGAGAGAGAGATTTCACCTGCCTCCACTCAAGATCATAGTGATGCTGATGCCATTTTCTGTTTTAAGGAAACTCCAAATGGTTGTGGTTTTAGTCCAGGAGCAACAGTCACATAGGACAAGAGGAAATTTCCTGATATGAGAACTGATTTTGCTTTTCAGGTGGATACATCTGCATGCTTACTTCTGCTGTTCTAAGTGGCCCTGTTCTCTGTTTCCTGATTCTTTCGCTAGTACAGCCTAATAATTGTTATATGAATTGAATTCTCAATATTTTACTACTAAATCCTACCTGGCACGCTAAGAAAACAGTCACTGAATCTGGCAGGGTTTTAAACGGTATTTGAGAAATGCAATTCCAGCTTGCAGATTACCCCTGTAACTGCTAAATAAATTTCCTCTTACTGATGTTCATAGCAGTTGAGAGGAAGTAGAGAATGTTTCAGTTAAAATTCACTTTGTTTTTTATCAACAGTACATTTAATTTGCTGGCAAATCTTAACAGAATACATGATATACTTTCTTTGCTCTATCTCAACTTAGATAACTCAATTTGTTATATGTATGTGAAAGTTCTGGGTTTGAATTGTTCAGTCTGTCTATAAGTCTAATTAGACCACCTTGCTGTCACAACTATTTACTACAGAAAAGAATTACTGATGATTGCAGTTCTAATGTATTATTTAGATTATACATTTAAGTTCATTCAGGTTTTTTGACAGTGATTATTTGCTGTTGCAAAACTAAAGATTATGACATCATGATTTGCATTTCATTTGCTTAGTCGTATTCCTGAAGCAGAATGAGATAGAATAGAATAGACTGTTTCAATTGGAAGGGACGTAAAATGATCATCTAGTCCAGCTGCCTGACCAATTCAGGCCTGACCAAGTTAAAACATGTTGTTAAGGGCATTGTCCAAATGCCTCTTAAACACTGACAGGTTTGGGGCATCGACCACCTCTCGAGGAAGCCTGTTCCAGTGTTTGACCACCCTCTTGGTAAAGAAATGCTTCCTAATGTCCAGTCTAAACCTCCTCCAGTGCAGCTTTGGACCATTCCCATGCGAAAACCTCTGCTAGTTCTAGTCCTGATGCAATTTTTAAAAGGTATTTGGTTGACCAAAATGGGAGTTACGTTTACATTTTAGATATCCTCCAGCTTTTTAAATTTCTGCCATTATGTTAATTACTTCTAAAGTATTTGGCTTCTAAAGTTGTGTGTATCGGCATTGAGACATGCGTGAATCTGTAAGCCTTTGTGAACATCTGGACTGTATTTGAAACATTGCAAAATATCCCAAAATATAGTATCTTAGTGCCCTCTGTATCTGTTGATACTCTACTATATTGTAGTTCTTGAGTTGTTGTTACAAACTTTCACTTCTGGAAGGAAATTAACACAAAGTATTTAATTTATTTTAAAATGTATTGTAAATGCTGGTTTCTGTTCTAGTTTACTGTATAAAATCCTTGGCCAGTACTTTAACTGTGTTTTTTCTAAGCTTGTTTTCCAAATCTATGTTTAGATCAGAAATATATTGATAGTGTCTATTAAATACAGAAGACAAAACCCCTCATTGTTTCATTGTTTCTTCCAAATCACATAGTGTATAAAGAGTTAACCCCAAGCACGCAAACCAAATCTGTCTGGCTAAATGCATCTCCTGATACTGAAAAATTATTTTGTGCAAAATCTCAAAAGAAAATGTAGTATTTCTAAGTTATACCAGAGGCAAATACTGGAAACGTGTATGCCATTAAAATATTTAATGAAATACTTATTTGCAATAAATACTTCAGTTGGCAGTAGACACAACCCAGATGTCCTAAGCTCAGTGCTTGGTTGTTTTGAGCTTTCTGTAGAAGTAAAGGTAGATATGGTTGTAAATATGTACAGACAGTAAAAGAAGAGGGTGGCAGGTCAGAATATAAAAGTGTAGGTGGTCACAATGTGAGACTGAAGGAAAAGGAGATACTTGCATCAACAGTACATGGAAATAATCCCATGATATATGGCAGCATAGAAAATGTTTTTATTTTTTCCCCTGACAAGGTGCTGGCTGAAATTTTGGGAAGAGGGGCTTGTTGAAATAAGAATGCTGAATGGAAATAATGTGCTACTGCTGACTAAATGTGAGGTCTGGGAAAGAGGAGGTTATATTTAGTTAGATTTGTGACCAACAAAGAAATGGGGCATCTTTTCTGTGGTTTCACAGTTCATATTAGGCAGCCGTAGAAAGGATTTTTTTATCCTTTTTGGAACTTCAGTCAACCCTGGAGTCTTTGCTTGTGTTCCTGGTCCTGTGTGTGTGTGAAACCATTCCTTGTCTTCAGGTTAATTTCCAATTAGCTGCAAATGCTTTGTGGATATCAAAATCAGTTTGACTGGTTGTGGTTAGAGGTGCTTCCTTTAGGCTCACCCAAAGCACATTAAGGGGAGGGGGAAAGTGTGTGTATATGGGGGCAGAGTGTGATAACACTTGTCACTGCTTTATTATTCTGATGTTATAGGGGGACATGAGTCTTTGGTACTGTCATTTTTTTCACCAAGTATTGTGTTCACTGTGAAACAAAATAAGGGAGAAAGGTTGTATTTTTTAGCAGGAATCTGTTTTTTTCTTTAAAGCAGCTTTTTATTTAAGTTTTTTTACCCAACTGTGAAATTCAAGAAAGAAATAACTGACCTGCAGTCTCACAAACCCTTACTTTTTTTCTCATGAGTTGAAAAACTTATTAAGCAGGAAGTACTTAAAAGAAGAAAGGTGCTTTATTTGTGGTATCTCATTCTGAAATTATCAGCTAGACTGACAGAGTGTGCATGTGATGGTATTTACTTACAAAGGTAGTGGTTAGCTGTGAACAAATTTATACTATTCTTTCCAAAGTGTGAAACTCCTCACAGAATGAATGTAGCAAGTAGTAAACTGCATTCTGTAGGCTTGTGAGTAATGCCCTCTTCCTCATAAAAATATTTTTTCTTAAGTTAAGGAATTGTAGTAGGTCAGAAAAGAGCTCCTTAGCTGAAATACAACTTATTGTCAGGTGAATGTGGAAAGGCCACTGTAATAAAAACTAGGAGTGCATGCACACTAGGAGACACAGGGTTCAGTGACAGAATCTGTGAAGACTTTGAGGTGGAGGAAGTTAGTTTAAAAAATGTAGGCAAATAAATAAAGCTAGATCAAAATAAATGAATGCATTTTACAAGTGCAGCTTGCTTTTACCTATTAATGGAAGATATGTAGCCCTTTAACTTTGTAGTTGGTCCTATTCATAGGGCCAGTTTTTCCTAAACAAGTGCAGTTTAATGGATTATGTATAAAGACGGCTCCCAGTGAATCATGTCAAGTACTTTATATGCTTTGTTATGCCTAGTAAGAAATTGATTGATTCCTAGTATTGAAAAGTGTTTGACTTGAGGTGAAATTTTCCATATATGAATTTTAAAAGGCCAATATGGAAAAAAAAAAAAGGCCTTTTACATCTTCTGTGTCCAGTGGACAGGTGTAAGAAAGGGTGTTAATCCATTGCAAGGCAATGCATACCTGCCTAGCTGAAGACAGAATGACTCTGATCAAGTTTGTTTGATTTATGCTTGCTTTGGGATCAGTAGCAAGTTGACGGCCAAATTAAATGACTATATAAAACTGTCACAGAAAGGTTAGCCTGAATAAAATGATACCCTGATTATAATTGCCCCTTGTTTGCATTCAAGTCTTCAGACTTATGAGAAAGTTGCTGGAGTTTTAGAATCGTTAGCTTTTAAAATGAGACAAAATTTGGAAAGCCCAACATCTACTGTTCAAGGATAAGGCTGTACTTTAAAAAGTTGTTGAGAAGAGATTTGTTACCTTGATTTGTAAGGCACAGAATAATTCATAATATACTGTAAATGTTTTTTTTGGGGGGGGGGGTAGGGGGGAGAGAAGCAGAGTTCAAGAAATACAGGTATATAATATTTAAAAGGTTGCCTTTTCCTAAGTAATTTATGTCAGCTGAGAATTTGATCTTCAGTGCTTTTTCTTTTTTTGAGAAGCCTGCTTTTATTAATAGTATTTTAATACATGCATGAATATAAATCTTAATAAAGGTGCCATATTCAGTTATTTACGTACATATAGAGTACAGAATGTTCACAGTAGAGAGCTTGTCTGATTTACAGAAAGAATAGTGACATGAGGATGAAGCTCTTCGTACTGTGCCATCTTTCTTTATTTTTGGTAGTGGTGATAATCTTTTCCCAAAAGGAAATGCTACATTTTTGGGATTGGGGTATTGTTTTATTTGGCAAAATGTGTGGCCAGATGAAGAATAGAAAATTTTCTTAAAATTATTTTAAAATAAACTGCTTATGAATTAATAATATGGAAAGATGGAAATTGTCAATATCTTTATGTGTTTCACTGAAAAAAAAAAAAAAAGGTTCTTGATGGTACATGTCTGCAGAGGAATTGTTTGTCACAATGTCTTATCCTCTTTAAAAACACATCATTGAAACCCCAAGGCAGTGAAGCTTGCTTTCCTGTAGAAGGAGGATCTTTGTGTTGCACAATTGTCACATAGTTAATGCTCACATTTTCTTTGTGGCATTAATTATTTGCAAACCAGGTTTTGTTTTTAACCTACTGTCCAACATAGGGTTACTGTAATAGAAATCTTTTTTCTGGCAGAAAGAAAAATGAATTATGGATATTTGGCTGACAGTTTGTTGCACTGGAATTGTTAAAATATCTTGGGACGGCAAGAGAATTTTCCTTCATTGGCAAAAATGAATCTGCTAAATAAAAATTCACTGGGATGTGGACCTCAAAAATGTTTTTATACTTGGACAACCATTGATCTTGGAGATCCCATTTATGTATATTATTCCAAAGCAATTTGGTTTGTCCGCTGGGATCAGCTCTCAAGGACTGAGTTCATTCATTGTAAGTGCTTTTCAAATACTGAGTACTGTGTCAGTGATTTGCAGCTGTGCATATTCTCTCTCCATATCTACTCTCCTTTCCTTCTCTGTTCACAAACACTGATTTTATAGGACATTTTATAATAAACTTGCATGAGGCTTTGAGAAAGTATTTGTAAATAAAGTATGCTGGAATTTATTTCAATCGTTTATTTCCTCATCTGCTTTCTGTGAGACATCAACTTAAGGTTTTTTTCCATTTATAAATTAACAATACAAAAATAGTCTGGCTTAGGAGCTGCAGTTCCTTCATCAAATGACAAATTAGCACAATCAGAACAAATTTCCCCATGATGCCTGTTCATCAGGTTTGACCAATGTCACTGTTCAGAGTGATCTCTAGTCTCGATTTCCAGTGTGCATAATTTATGAACTAAGGCATCAGCTGATTTGTCTACAGTTCAGATAAAACCTCAGGTCTTTCTTTGAAGGCTAAATACACAAGTAGTTGTGAGACTATCTTTAAAATTCATTTACATATTTACTAGAATGTTGTTTTGTAAAATGACTTCTTAGGTCCCCAAACTTTCCCCAGCTCCTCCTACCCCCCTACCTTACCCAATAACTCTATTACCTTTTATCTGGACAGGATCTGAAATACTAATTTAGTAAGAAATGCCTCTGTAATCTGTTTCTTTAGATCAGCAACTCTTTTTAAACTCATCAGTTCATACATTTTAAATCTAGGTAGACAATATGATCATCTGTACCTGTCTCCTGCCTGATTCTGGCTATAAGCTAAATTTGTAATTGCTTGCATCAAGCAGAATGATTCATATAATAATAATAATGTTAAAAAGATACCTGGATGAAGGAAGAGTTGCAGGTTCACAGTATAATTTTATTCTCCAGAATGGAGATTAAACTGTAAATTAGATATTCTAAAGTGAAAGAAGACGTTATGAAGGACAGCAGTTCTTTTTAAAAAGAACTTCTGTTAAACATATTGGGTGGACTAACAAGAATAAAACAATGTTTACAATTTTAGTTTAGAAACATCTTCAAAACTTAAATTCCTTTAAATAACACAGGCTAGAACAATAACACAGAACATAGTGTTTCCAGACAACAATCCTGGAGGATCAGTGTTAGCTTTAGCTTCCAGAACTGATATTAAGTAAAAGATAGTTTAATGTAGTGTGGCTTTTCAACAGGGAAAATAGAGACTTCTTAACTTGGCAGAAGAAAATTTTGAAAATTTTAGCTTTCATTAAAGGAAGGAGGAGACATCAATGAGCTACGATGAGATTCTTGATTTTATCCATCAACCATTGAAAAGCCTGGCTTCTAACTGAGTTCCCTGTATTTTGGACATAATGTTGATTTCTTGGGTTTCACCCTTATACCAAATGACTATCAACCGTTCTCTAACTTCATGTGATTAGAGATGACTGATGTTTTGGTGGCTGCTGTTTTTTTTTTTTTTTTTTTACATTGAAGGAAAACAGCATTAAATTATGTAATTACCTTTTAACCAATTTAAAAGTTTGTGACTTTGGGTCCATATTAAAATTGTTTGTATTTGCTAATTGAACTGACTAATGTAGTAACTCTGAAATAAATGCTTTATTAGATGCAGAGATATTTGATTTAAAATGTTGTCAAGATTGATTCAATATATCCACGTTGCTTCTAGGATTATTTTGTGAAGATTGGTCACAGTTTATTTTGTTCTGCTTTTTATATTGGTATTACCTTTGGAATATTTTAGACCTGAGAGATACTTTCTGAGATGAGAATACATGATGCTTAAAAATCAAAGCTCTTTTAAGGAATCTGATATTTTATTAAAATTTTTGCTAATCAAGAGATACAAATTGTGTGTTTTACTTTAAATGTTAAAAGCAACAGTGTTTCTAAAATGAGAACCAGGCAGTCATTTATTCTATAGAACAAAAAGAGTTAAAAGAAACACTTAAAAGTTCTTTATTTCTCTTCCAAGCCTGTCAGAACTTTTTGAAAGACTTTGAAGATTTTTTTTTTAATAGTTTTGTAGCCTCTTTGAGTATCTCAAGCATCCTGAAGCAGGAACTCATCCTTCTTCTTCAACTGATTTTTCGATATCAGACAGCTCTTTGCCTGCAAGCCACATGGATAACAATCCAAGGGAAACTCAGCTAAAGCTGCCTCTCATTAACCTCTCCTTAAAGTTATAGTTTTGCTGCACTCATTTAAATAAGTTTAAACCACATTTATAATTGTATTGTATTTTGCAATTCAAGATCTGGAAAACCTGTGATTGCAATGGAGCCAGGTCGCCTCATATTCTTAGTAAATACTTGAGAAGTAAGTAATTTTGAGTAACAAAGAGAAAGGGAAATGCTCACAGCTCGAATATAGGCAACATTGGTATTTGAGGTGATAAGCTTAAGAAAATGGAAGCTTATTACTGTAATTTCACTCTTATGTGGCTTATCTTAAAAAGAAGATTCTTGCAAAACTTTATATTTCATACGTGATTTCTTTGGATCTTTTGACTCTTCTTGGATATAGCTTTTTATAGTTGGCCTGAGGACAATTTTGATGGCAGTTTGAATGCAGTTACTAATTTTTAGACAAAAAATTCTTTATGTGTGGCTGGAAAGAATAAATTATGCATGCCACAAAACCAGATAATTAATCCATGGCAATATATACTGTTCCTACTATTACTGTGCTCTCCCTCCGTTTTTCTTTTGTGATTGTTGTGGTTACCAAACTAAACAAGGGAAGGGAATGCATTATTTTATATTTTTAAGATACAAGTTCAGTATATTTATGTTTGGTTGAAGTCTGTTGCTTTTTTTTAATTGGTGTTTTGATCTAAATGACATGCTTAACAGCCTATGAAATATACAAAATCTGCAAAGAAAAAACAGTAGTTGCTAGTGTATCTTACTGAAAATCATACTAGAAAGAATAATATCAAGTTCTAACAGCTGCATTTTGATTCAGTGAGGACACATTCTCATTGGTGTTTGGCCTGTTCTGTAAGAAATTACTATGGTGAAGGGTGATTGACGGAATTTCCATACAGCTGATAATCATACTGAAAAGGGTCACCTTTGTATTAGTGCCTTGCTTTGTGGAGTAAGTGTAAACCCTCAGAGAATTACTGAAGCCTTAGCCCTTCATATTGAATATCCCCTATAACAGGAGTTCAGTTTTTGATGAAGTTTAATCCCTAGAGGTATGGTTTTACAATTCACAAGTCCTTGTTAATTGTGAGTTTATTAGGCTTCTGAGAGATTTGTTTTATAGAATACAGTATATAAAGTTCAGTGGAGGCTTTTTTTATTCCTGTTGTGGTTTGTGTTTGTTTACTGAACATACCTAAAGAATTAAAATTAAATGCTGCAGTTTGCCCATTGAAATGTTTTGGAGATTTATGATTTGGGAACTGAAGGCAGTTCTTTCTGATTTGGTTTTGTAAATTCACAGTAGTCTTAGTTCTGACAGTTAAATTAAGTCATGTTCTTGATTAATCAGAGTGAACTTTTTACAAAGTGTCTGCACTTGACAGTCACTGGCCTGCGTTGGCTATGTGCAGGTAGAATTTGAGTGTGATCTGCCCTAGACAGAAAAAGTAGTTCTATTCATTAGACTGTGGGTTTTTCTCTCTTTTGTCTCTAAAGTTCTCACACACATGGAAGGACATAAAACCCAAAAACATTAACTCATAGATGACTAGCAGATTTTTTTTTTTTAACAGGACTGTTAAATTAGTTTTCCATGTCTTCCTTGGAAATCTTTAATGAATGTTAAATAGCCTGCTAAGTAACTCTGGCCTTTGTTTCATTTGAACTATTTGGTCTTTCTTCTCCTCCCAATATCACTGTAGTAGAGTTTACTTGTTTCTTTGCCCCTTTTATATTTCTGTGTTCCTTGTTCATGCGATATCAGAGCCCCAAAGTTATATTATTTGTCTCTTAAGCCAGAGGTTTAGAGAACAAGTTTCTGCTAAGTACTGCATAGCATAGTGGTGGAGGTCATACTTTACGGAAGATTACTATTGAGGAAAGAAGGATTGATGATCCATTCCAGCAATTTTGGTTTGGGACAATGTCTAGCAAAAATCCAGGACAGATGATTAATGTGATCCAAAAAGATATTTTCTTCTAAACATGGCTTGAAATCATTAGCAGGGATATTTGGGGGGAAGCCAGAGTATATAGAAATTTATCTCCTTTAATGGTCAGTAAGGTGTACGTAGGAGTGATGCTAAGGTAAAAAGTGACACTTTGTAGAGAGGACAGTGATGACACATTTCTTGCTCCTTTTTGTCTGGAAACTACATACGAGAAGGCATTTAACTAGCGTTGCCATTTCATAATAACTGATTCTATATATGCTATCCAGTCTGAATTACACAGATGCCAACCATTCATGCACTTCTGGCCCTCAGAAGGTCCTCATGGCAGCTGGATAAATAGTCAAAAAAATATGCCTGTTTCAGAACTTCAGCAAAAATATGAACAGATAATTATTAGCTGGAGGAATGCTGGCTTTTTTGTTCACCTTCCATTTATTTTTATCTTGCTTGCCTCTGAATAGGTCAAAATAGACTTTACGTCTGACACTATGAGGAAGAATTAAATGCCTGTTGCAGGAGTTTTGCTCTTTGCACTAGTAGACGTGAACTGTCCTACAGAGTATATATAGTGTTCAAACTTCCAGCAAATTCATTTTTATACCTTGTCCGGTTTTAAATCTGTATCTATCTGATTTTTAGCATGCTTTTGTAATGATTTGCTTATTTTTGGAATATGAATTCCTTTAAAAACCTTTGGATACGATCTAAAAACTTGTAAAGATGTGTAAAGAAAACCTGTCTTGTTACCATGTAAGAAAGTGAAAAGATTGCTTTCACTTCATTGGGGCCAATATTTCCCTTTTTGAAAGATCTGTTTTAACTTTCTAAATATTTTAATCAAATTTTGTAGTAATGAATTCCATAGGCATTAGCGTATTTGTTAATTGCAAAGACTTAGGAGGCGGGGGAGTAAATACCTTTCTTTGCCTCAAAATTTTCTGAATATGCTATTGGATAAAAAGTTAAACTGTTGATGACATTAGTCTTCGTAATTTTTTTCCAGAATATACTAATATCTTAGTATTCCAGTTGCTGTACAACTTAAATTGATCTTTTATAGCACTAGCATTGTCTTTAAAAGAGATATTTAATCTGCTTCAGTATTCTGGTATTTCTTGCTTTAAAATGTCTTCACTGCTTATTTGAAGATTGTTCTGTAAGTTTTCTCATTAGACTTAAATCCCAACAACATCGATGACAGGGTGTAACTACCGTACAGCTTGTGTCCTGTAGCTATTTCATGTGTCATCCATTTGCCATATCTGAGAGTATGGGGATTCACAATTCATATAGCTATGTAGCATAATCAACACAAGAACACAAGGATTTAAAGTTAGTATTTTTCCGTTCCTTTGCAGTATTTTTATAGGTCACTTACATTGTTGTTTTCTACATGTTGTAACTGAGGGACAGCTGAGTTTTAAATTTATCAGCTCAACTGTTAAGTGAGCATGACTGATCTCTGTATTTCTGCTACAAAGCTGAAGCAGTCCTTTCAAGCAGAGGCATCAGGAGACCTTCGTTACCTCTGCAACAGCATTTGGCTTTTTACTTTCTTCAAAGTGTAATGTTGAGCTGTGCAATCTGTCTTGCAAGACAAAAGTGGGAACTGGGCGAGCGGAATGAGTTTTTCTTGGCTGTTCCGCCAGTGCGCTGGTGTGTGTGTGACTTTTGGAGCTTAAAATATTCACAAGCCACAGGAGGGCAGCAAAATCTGTTCGGATAAGAAACTGTACCTGGATGAATGGAGCTGTGCCCTGCGACTAAGGAGTCAGCCAAGAGAAAGATGCTTTTTATGTGGCAGTACTCAGCTCAATAACCTCTAATCTCAAAATTTGGGACCACCTGTTGGAAAAAGTGATTTAAAACATTTTTGTTTTTCTTCAAATTAGAATTGATGATGTGACAGTTGACATATTCGTTGTGTTGGAGTAGGACCTAAGAGCAGTAATTGCCGTCTGTTGTGTTAGGTGCTGTATAAACACATAGCAGAGTAATGCCTTCTGCCTTGAATGTTTTCAAGTCTAAGAAAAGAGGTAACAGTTGAGCATGGAGTGACAGAGGGGAAAAGTTGACCAGCTCAACTTGTGCTGGAGTTTTATATTCTTTGGGATAAAGGAGAATGCTGGGAAGTATTTGTAAGAGAATGAGGAGCTCAATGGAAATTTCTGGGAATTTTTTCCTGGTACATATGTAACAACATGAGAAGATTTGTGGAAGTGATTTTAAATTATTTTTTTTAATTGATCAATAAATGCTCCCATCATTCAAGGGCCAGGATATTGGTAATTGAAAAAGATGGTAGCATCAAAGGCTAGGTTATGGCTGGAATTCAGAGGAAAGAGCAATAACTTCTTGTTTGATATGGTAGAAGAAAAAAGGAGGCAAATGAAAGGATATAAAGAGGTGATTTTTAAGCAACTAACAAGTAATATTTTTTTGTAGCAGCACTCTGAGCACATGAGAATATATGACCCTCTTCATTAGGAGGAGAGGGCCGTAGTCAGAATGTGAAAGCGCTGTCGAGCCTATGCAAAGGTTTGAAAAATGTTCCCCAGAAACAAGTCAAAAAAGTTTCTCTCTCTTAATTGAACCTCTCACAACTTCTTTTCTGGGTATAATCTTGCTTTCAAGAAAGGAAAAATTAAGTTAAGAAGTTAAGATCAGAAGATTAACTGAACATGAGAAGGAAAGTATAGTTTCTGTGCTTGGGCGCAAAAAAGACTGTAGCCCAGAGGATGACTGAAACTGAGCCTGAGTATGTCTCTTTCTCCTCTTCCTTGGTAAAAAAATACTACAAACATATCGAAAAAATTTATATATTCTTCTCACTGAAGTTTATTGACGCTCACTCATATTTTGTTCTGGGAATAGGTTCTTTAAATTCATTATTTGTTATTGGTTTGGGAGGGAAGGAGAAGATTTGCTGGAAGTTGAAATACTTCATAGATAATTTACATTATCATTTTTGTAATGGTCTTTGGAGAACCCGTTAGGTTATTTGTAGATTATTTGTGAAAAATAATTCAACCTGTGTTCTTAGTTCACAGTTTCTTATTTTACTGGATTACTGAGACTATTCATCTCTGCTACTTAGAATTTAATATCCCTAAGGAGTTATTTCTAAGGCCACTGGTTGTTTCCAGAGTTTGTGATTCCCCAGATTTTATGTCAGTTCATAAGTGATCATCATAAATAAAATGGAGGTTTATTTTGTGGTTATTAAACTAGACAGTTTCCTTCAGAAATGTAGGCAGACTTATTTTGAACAACCTTATTTTGCAGTGTCAGCGTTTTGTACATTGCAGGGATGGGACTGCCTCATTGTAATGTAAAAAGCATATCACTGTTGAGGTACTGTCAAGTTTTGTGCAGCATTGGTGAATTTCTGTAAGCCCTTTATTGACATTTTATAAGGAGTTTATGAATCACAACATATTTCATCGAGGCAATACAATAGGCTTGTGTATATATAATGTACTTTGAAACTAATGTTTCTGCTAGAAGCACAGGTGTTGTGTGTACTCTTAAAGGTAAGCATTGTACAAGTGGCTGCATATACCTTCTTTTTCCATCCCCCAATCTTTATCTGTTGCAGATTTGAGGTACAGATTTTGTTTCCAATCCATAAATCATTTGTGACAAAATATGAGATAAGGAGGAATTTTTCTGTCTGTTGAAGTTACTTATGGTTTCCATCTGCACTTTCAGTGTTTTTAGATTTCCATGTAAGAACCATGAATGTATTACTTGATTTGGATACAATTTGACGTTGGATAAGGTCAGGAGTTTCATTTTAGGTCTTCCTGAAAGTGAGTTCTTAGGCCACAGTTGTGCATTGAAAGTTCTAATCAGCAATTTCAAGGAAGATAGCACTGCTTATGTTTAAGAAAAAAAACCCCAAACCTAATAGTGTAAAAAAAAAAAAAAAAAAGTAAAAAAAAGTACAATTACTTTGTTATGAGTGATTCATAATCTGTTCTGAGTAGTCTGATATTTTCAAAGCTTTTAATTGCACAAAGGAAAGGCCAGACTACTGTATGTTAGTGTTTTAGTGAAGGTGGTATTAATTATTTTGTACTTGAAATGCATCTTCTCCAGATGGTCTGGAATAGCTTCTGAAAAGTTAATTTTTGGTGCATGTCTCATGTCAAATTTCTGGCATCTTACCACAGCAATATCAAAAGGAATTCACATCCTTTAAAAACTTTAAAAGTATTGAAGAGCAAAGGCAAGTAGGAGATTCAGCTGTTTATAGAATTATCTTGTAAATGTAGAAGAATTGGAGAATAACCCCAATATTAAAATCAGTCAAATCTAATCTGAAGCAATAAAATGTGTCCTCTGTTGTGGAACATTAATCTAAAAATCCAGAGATAACAGAGAGAGATATGACACTTTTATTTTAGTTTGTGCCAGGGTGTTACTTTAAAACTTTTGCAGATCTGTCATGGAGTTGTTGGTCTTTTTGTTGATGTTTAAATCGCTTGTGTAAGTATTGCAAGTAGACCAGCTGAGATAGTATTCATCTCACACTCTACCTGGAATTTTCTAATGTGTCTGATTGGTGAAGTGCTCTTAAATCTGCTTAAATGCTTTTGAATATCTCATTTGCAGATCTTTCCTGTGTTCTTGCATTTTTAGTGACAAGAAGTAAGAAACAAAACAACATCCCCCCAGCCCCAAAGACTAAGATGCCTCTAAGCAGTATAAACTGTTCTGAGTGCTTCCATGAAGAACTGCTAAACTGGACAAACTTCTTATCTTCGCTTGGAGTTGCATTGCACGTTTTCTGCAGTCTTTCCTTTCTTAGGAAGAGTATGCTGGAAAAAAAAATAATGCATTCTTAAACTTCTCTGTTTTATACAAAGAATTCTTGCTGTCCTAGACTTTGTAGCTGTTATTTTGAAGGCTGCACTGAAAGTTAGCTCAGGTTGTAAATGGTTCTAGGCTGTATCTGTGACATTCAAGACTGCGTATGGAAACTGGCTTCCTTTCCCTATCCTTCATCAGTTAGACATTGGGAGATACTGGTATTTATTATTGGACTTTCATGAGCTAGCATTTCATGCTGCATCCTAGACGGGTTTGTGTGTTTAGGTGCAAGTTCAGTGGGACTTAACTAGCCGGTATCTTTAGGAAAGAACATGGTGCTGTTACTTGCAGCGTTGACAGGCTTACTTTGTGCAAGAAATAAGGTAATTTGCCGATATAATACCTTGAATCATGCCTCATATTTCCATTGTGTTTTGTAGTAATATTGGGTATATTTTGCTTGAAAATTTATTTATCTATCTATATCATTCTTATGTTTCTGTATCATCAGCAGAAGCTACTTGTATATGTGTTGCCTGTTCTCAAAATGCATGTTTCAATAATGTAAATAGGGATTTAGTGTTTGTAGCTCATTTTCCCTCATACAGGGAAAAGAATGTAATGAAATCTTTGTTCAGAAGTAGTAACTTGAAAAATGAACCAGGGTATCAAATATACATAGGTAAGCTTGAGAAACCAGACTTACTGCACAAGATAAATTTTGTGGACTTTAGTGACAAATTTGACATCAATATGGATAAATTTCTAAGGTTTTTCATATTTTAAATTGATGATTTGGGCTTTTTTGACTTATATTCTTTAGACCTTGTCAACTGTAATAGACAGAATTTTTGTTTTAACAAGCTTTGTATTACTGCTACAAATGTAAGTGTGAGTGAAATTTCTTTTTTTTTTTTTTTTAACTGCTCTGTAGAGGTTGCAGTATCTATATTCCTCCACATTCTCTCAACAACTTTCTTTTTGATGAATACATTTTCAAATCCTCTGGCTAGATACTTTGGTGGATTTTTTAAAAATAGGTACTCTTGGTAGTGTGAAGAATGGAGAATTTTTATTTTCAAAAGCAGAATTTAACAGTTTGCTTGAAGGCTCTTGTTCACCCAGGATGGCTCTTCACAGGTGTTGATGTTGCTTGTTGAATGGAAGTATATTCTTTTGATTCTTGAAATCAGTAAACTTTTTCTTCTTAATGTGAGAGGGAAAGCATAGTTCATTCTGCAGTGAGAAAGAAGTTAAACTAATTTTTTTTGTTAGTAGTCTGCTGTGAAGAGTGTCCTCCAGACCTTGAAGAAGGTTACTTGTATATTTATCAAAATGGGAAAAGGGATGAAGCAACAATGCTAACACTGAAAAATGTTTGTTTAGTTATATTAATTTAGTTCTATATTCTGTTTGTTCTTGTGCTGTGTGTCTTCTTGAAGGCATGACTTTAAAGTGTCCTCTGTTGAAAAGAGCACTGCAATGTACTTCTGCAGTATAATGTTGCAGAATAATCCAAGTAAATAAGAGAGACTGTCTCAGTCCTGTCACCATGACCTTAGTCATGGGTGGCTTTGGTGTGACTTCCTTTGTTTCCAGTTTGTGAATATTTGCTTATTTTGAACTTTCTAATCATAGTAGGCATCTGTTGGTCTGCAGAGTTCTAAGGCCAGGGACTTTTCTGTTGTTTGTATTCCTGTAGTACTTAAGTTTCTCAACAGAAGCAATGGTTTCACTGCCAGATCTCTGTGCCGTACAAGTCTGATCTGAATTAGACATTGGCATGCTACTGAATCTGTGACAAATTAGCACACAATTTGGAACTTGTGTGTATATACTGCTATGCTAGCTGTGAAAGGACACCTGAAACCTGACTTGGCTTGAAAACAGTGCTATAGATAGAGAGAATGTTATCTAAATGAAGCTTTTCAGTACAAGTTAAATGTCAAAAAAAGGGGGGGTGTGTGGAATTAGAAGTGTTATTTGAGCCCCCAGGGTGATGTCGAATCAGTGCTTTGCAATAAGAGGAAGCTGTGTTTTTGGTCTGGTAGTAGTAGCACTCAAGCATGATTTAATAACTTGTTCAGCTTCTACCTGACCTAGAATCCTTTCTTGTGCTTAATACTGCATGTACTCATAATTAGAGTCCTTGTCCCAGAAGAGCTTGTTGCCTGGAGAATCTGTCCTTTGTTCTTCCTAGAAAAGTCCAATTCTGCCACTTCCTCCGTAGATTGAATTATACTTTGATTTCACTTGGTTCATTTCCAGAGTAATTTCCTAAGGAAGAAAAGATAAGGGTAACTCAGCAGAGTTATGGGTATCTGAGTTCTAATATCAAGTCCTTCTTCACTTCTATTATTGAACATCTGAAAGGACATATGACCAGTCTGTTCATTTCATCATCTTGTTACTATCAAATTTGTTTCCCACAAACTCTGTTTTGAGCCCATCTTGGGACTAACATAAAAACATTGTACTGTTTTGTTTCTTTTGACAATAATTCAGCAGTATGACTGGTTTTGAAATAATTTGGCTGAGATCACTGCATCTCTGATCACTGTAAATCAGTAAATTAAGACACCCAAGGTCATACTAAGGTGTTTTTTTATTTTTTATTTTTTTTTTTAACCACATGTATGTATTATGGCATCAAGTCTTCATTCTGTCTTTATCCAGGTAGTTGCAATTGTTTGCAAGACAATTACATAGATGTGTCTGTACCTACTTAATTAATACAATCACAGAGATGTACATTTTTAACATTTCTTATTACTGACTTTTTTCCCAAAAAATCTTGATTGGATTTGGCCTAGCACTACTTAGTGATTCTTAATGGAAGAAGGAGGAAGAGGTTGCAGAACAGAAGGAGGTGGATGAATATGTGTTTAGACTTTTAGCATGCATTGAGACTAAAAATAAAATAAAAAATACTGCAAGAAAACATTTGTAATGTTCATCATAATTGCTTTTTGTGTTTGCTTTGTAGAATCAAATTGTTGCATTTTTTTCCCCTTGTTTGTGCAGCCTCTGAAATACTTGAATTGTCTGTACCTTAAAAATCTCTTCTAATGAGTGGGTTGTTGCAATGTGGTTGTTCCTTGGTTGTTCTTTTCCAACATAGCTCTCTTTCGCAAGTTTCTTGGGGAAGTGGGAACACTTTTGATTGTATCCTTTTATTGTAGAAGTTTATGGTGCTGCTATTGCTGTGGTATCTAGTTTACAGCTTCTCAGCTGTTAAAATTCAGAGCTGATGTGTGACATGGGACAACAGTAATACCCGCGTAACAGCTGAGGCACTGAGCCTCGTGTGCCTGAGGAGATCCACAAGAGAAATATGAAATAGCTGGAACCTGAACTCTGCTTCCATGTTGGTATGCTAGCCAATGACCCATCTTTTCTCCTCAAATAAAATTGAAACTTTAGGTATGATTTGTAGTAATGTAAGAATTAATATATATTTTAATCATGCTGGACTCTGAATATTGTGGCTGGGCTGGAGTGTGGGATTTAGCTGTTTTCAGAATAATTTTTCCTCTCCTATTTTTTCACCTTTAAAGTTTAAGGGAAGAAGGAGTGTCCAGGAAAATGTAGGCAGTCCTAGCAAATTCAGTAAATGGCTTAATCTGAAATCCACAACTGCTTAATATTGAAATTTATAGATTTATCTCTACAATAACACATAGCACAAGAATTTAGGCCTTGCTTGTTGAAGACTCTATGGAATCCTAATAATAATTTAAATGGTTTCCAAAATAATGAGTTGGGATTTCCAGGCCTAATTTACCTGTAATCCAGAAATTTGTTACTGATCAGTGTGGTGTTATATTAAGCAAGTAGCAATAACTTATTTTAAGTATAAAAGTGTATTGTAAGATATTTATGACATCTTTTAAAATAATTAAGTTTATGGATCAGTTTATATGGATATATTTCATTCTTATTTATAATGGAAATATAAAACCGTAAGCAAGTACTGTGAGAAGTCTTGTAGCCAGGGGTTTTAGAGTTATTTTTTCACGTGTAACTTTTAGAATCAAGGGTAAGAATGTGTACTCTTGAACAGCTTCTGAATTCTTGTAGCTGATTTGGCCCTTTACTTTAACCATAAAGTAGCTGTACAGCTTTTCTGTGTGTGCTAATCCTGAAATTGTTTGCATTCTTTGGTGGTTTCTGTGGCAAGCTGGAAATAAGCAAAAATAGATGTTACTATGCTTTAGGTGTAGGAAATGTGGAACAAAACCCCAAGGTTTACATCCAGATCCTGTAGCTTCAGACTGGCAGTTTCCAAATAAGACATTTCATTTGTTAGTCACTTTAAACTTAAAGTTTCATTTTCTCTGTCACACCACTCGCAGAAACCCTGTGAAAACAAGTCTGACACTTAAAATTCTGATAACTTTTTGTTCCGTATTTTTTCTCCAGGTTTGCAGAACTTCTCATTCTTGTAATAGACTGCGGGTCAGATAGTTTTGGACCTCTTTGTAAAATGTTTGTTGATGGTGCTTGTTTTTGAGGGAGGCGGATGCATTTTGGACTAATGAATGAATCAAGTGAATGTTTCTTGCTTTCTTAAATTAGCCGTTGTTGATTCTAGTGGTTTATTTATTTTTTTTTTTTAAGTATATAAATGTAAACAGTAAAATTCTTCATTTGAGCACTCCGTTGCTTGCCTGTTGCTAGACTCTCATTCTTTGTAATTCAGGTTTGTCATCCCCAAAATGTATTTCAGATTTATGTGATGTAACCATAGCCTACTAGGCAGGTATCAGTTTTGAGGAATTTTGACAATAGAAATAAATTTTGTTCATGTGGTTCCTCTCAGTTTACCTGATCTAAAATATGAAAGCCAACATAAATGGGTATATAGCCATCTGTCAAAATTGTTAGTGTCCCTATATTCTGTAATGTATTTTTTGAGCACAGTCTATTGCTGTATAATTTTTGTGAAGCATGGCCATAATTTCTTCACTATACTCTCATCTTTTTTTGAAAGACTGGAGATGATTTCTTAATTAAAATAATCTGTTTCTTTAAAAAAACAAAAAAAGTTTGAGCTGAGACAGAACAGTTCTTAATCCTGTGTTCTATGCTATTCAGAAAACATCTGCCAAATGTATTACTTTCCATCTTATCTGCAGCACGTATTTGACATTCCTCTGCGTGTGCTTGTTACTGGATGCTTTGGCCCAGTTGTGAACCCACTTGATGTATGTCAGAATTATAAGTTCTCTGTAACTTATTTTGGATGATGTTAAGTAAGATGTGATGCAGAAAATAAATCATACCTTCAGTCAAGCTTTCTTGACATTTTGGATCTTAATTGCTTTGTAAACAAAGGTTAGATTGTTCTTTCTATATTTGTGTCCCCCATTTTTTTTCTTGTTTCATAGTTAATACGTGCATTTTACATCTCTGTATGTTTTTAACTGTGGCATAAAGATTACAGCCACCATTGATTCACGCTTGTAGGGAGCAATTAGAACATATGGCAGAGATTATGAATGTTGAACTCCTATTTGAGCCATAACGTCAGAAATTTTGTTTAAAGATTGGTTTGTAGCTGTCACAATGGCAAATAGTAGGGCTGAAAATCACTGCAGTAACTTTCTGCAGAACACGCTGGCTGGTTGTAGATTCGGCTTCACCTGAAAAGTTCAAAACATGCAGGTCTCTATGAATGTATCTGTTCATGATTTTGTTATCAGGGAGGTGAACAGATTTTGTGCTATATTTTTTCTTGAATGTCCTGCAAGGATAAGTTAATCTCTAATAATTAGGTAATATCTCATATCTAGTTCAAGGCATTTTATGAACATAGAGGTTTTTTTGCATAAGTTGTTAATCATTTTAATAAATACCGTAGGGAGATACTTGCTTAAAAAACAGTAGTTTCTTAAGTTTGTTAAAAAGATACAAGGAAACTTCCTTTTGGATTTGGTTTGGGGTTTTTTTTTAGTAAATTTTATTTTTACAGTGACTTGTAGAGTTTATTCTTCCCTACTGCAACCATGTGTGTACTTGTTTAAATGTAGCAGTAGTCCTGTTGAGGTCATGTGTAAAAAAACAGAGCAACAAGAGCTTCAGTACAATCACAGCTTTAATGTTATATTGTTTGTTAAGGTGATTCAGTTAGATTTGCTACTGTGCAATATACACAAAGCCAAAGAAAAAATTTTAAGACTGTTACAAAACTGAAAGAATACACTAAGTAAAGTATCACAAATACGCTGTATTGTTGAGTGCTCCATACTGCATTAATTTCCCATTTGATTTAATTTAGTTGTCTGTTAGAGAGGGACAGAGCATAGTGCTCAACTAATTTTTTTTTTTCCAATTACTTTTCTGAAGTATTTTCAACTCAGTAATAATTAATTAAAAAAAAACCCCTAACCTTGTAATATTTTAGTCATTAACTTAAAACAGCTTTATGGAGAAACCAAATCTGATGGAACATGGTCCATAGGCCATTCATAAGACATCTAGTGGCTGCTGCATGAGTAAAATTAGAAGCATACTTCAGGATTACATTTTTATATAAAGCTGCAGTACAAGAGAAGAAATGGGCTTTACAACAGTTGTTGATTATCAAGGGATGTTGAGCTCCTTTGTATGTAAGGGGGGAAATGAATTGAAAACCATTGATTACTTTATCTTCCTTCCTCAGATTTTAGTGACTGTAGACTATTTATATTGCACTTTTCTGCCAATATTTACCATTACGCAGGTACATGATGGAGGTTGTGGTTACTATCACAGCTCAGGTTTTCTTGGCTTTTGTAATTAAAAATACCCCTTAAAATTACTCAGTTACGGATACTCCTATACTCACATATAGTCTTTTTTGTCCTATGGTAAGAAATACTTTATCTTGTAATTGCAATATAATTCTTTTAGCATAGAGATGCTTGTTCTGGCTTTGTGTCTTTTCAGTTTGGTTTACTCAAGAAGTGGTTTAATCTATGTAAAATAATCCCGTCAAATAGCCTCAAAATAATCGCACTCTTATACCAGAAATGCCCATTTTAATGTTTATGTTTGTATAATAGTATTGATCTGACTGATGACACTTTTCCCTGTAGGTTAGGCTTTGTGCTATGCTGTGTCTGTATTAGTTACTGTCAAAAGTTTTATGTCTTTGGCCTTGAGGAGAACTTGCTCACAATGTCAATACCCCTTTAGCTCACTCTTCTTTGAATGCTTGCTTTGTGCTCTGGGGATATAAGGGCTCAAGCATCTGCAGAAGTTCTGTCTCAGAAATATCACAAGAGTATGTATGTGCCTTGCTTTCATGGGTGGTGTCCATGCAAAGGTGAAGGGTCCCCCATGTTTTGCAGTTCCTTTCAGCTACTTTGAGGATCTTTGATTTCCTTGTGACCTGTGTTACTGGGATGTTCCTTTCTCAATTCCCCACACAGTTACAGATCCAGAGAAATAATTCTGCCTGTCAGTGCCTACATTGTAGGTAGAATGGGATGCAGTAGGGATCTTGCAGATTCTTCTGCGTGGAGTTTGTGAATAGGAAAACTTAGGAAAATAGGATAACAAAAAAGGCAAACTATTAACTCTACTCTGAAGTAAGTGACTACATTGCTGTCTTAGCTTCATATGCATTTGCTTAAGCCCGACTTGTCCATGCACGCATGTGTGACAGGCAAACTTTGTTCAAATATGCCAAACAGTCTGTGCAGTACAGAGCTTTTATATATGTTATGTTCCTGCTGCTCTAGAGTCTTTATTAGTCTTAGCTACGATAGTGTGAACGTTGTTTAGCTTGAGTATACAGAGTAGTTTATATTCTCATCTTTCTAGCAGAAGTGGTGCTTGATTTCCTTGGTTAGAATAGTAATGAACAGTGCTATAATTACTGCTTTTCATCAATATGTGGTGTGATTGCTTGCCTGAGAAAATAAAAACTTAATAATTTTACATTATATATAAAGGAAGAAATTTTGAGGAGGTGATGCTAAAGTGGCTTAAGTTTTGTATGTTATCCATACATTTTTAAAGTTAACTTCAAGAAGAGTGTCTTTTATTTTCCACTTTTATGTAGTGATTTTTGAGTGTCTTCATTTGTAAATGATGCAAAGCATTACTACAGTCAGTTATCAGAAATATGTATGTTTATATATATTGAAATAGATTTTATGTGTAAGAACTATTAGCTGAGGCATTGCTTAGCAGAAGCACCGCTGAGGTGTTTCTTAGACAGGTACTGCTATAAATTGTATAAATTATTAATTTTTCTCAATGCTAGACATCCCCTATCACAATTTATTAGGTGGTGAAGAGGTCTATAGCCACAGATAGTTGGTGACCTGTTATGTCCATTTCTGGATCAGTATTAAATGATGATGATACAGTAAATATATCTGTATGATCTCCAGTACCACAACTCTGTATCCACAGACGATGTTGATGAAGGAAAAAGAATTCTAGGAGATGATTTTTGCACTTTAAGGGCAGTATGGCACTTGTATGGGTTACCCAGGGGCCTGTGGTATTTGCATGCTTGGGGTGGGTTTTTTAAGATCTGGCTAGACCTGACCAAATCTTGATGGTAGCTCTCATTGGAGCAGGAGGTTGTACCAAGATTACTCCGGAGGTCTGTCTTATCCAAAAAAACATTGCAGTGATGCTTTGTTGCACTGTTTTCTTTGTGCATTTTCCAGCTTTTGGCTCCTTTGACATTATGCCGACATATAAAGATTGTGTCAAAGACCACTTTCTGCACAACACCCTACAAATATTTGCCTGTTGTTTAAATATCTTTAGGTTCATGTTCTATACTGCTCTTGAACTACCTCGTGTTTTTACTATTTTCTTGTGTTTAGTCGTGTATTTTTCATTAAGGCAGATGTTTCGATGAACCTGCCTTCTGGCAATTAGTAGGAGATATATTTTCTTTTTAAGTTTCTGAAGGCAGATGTTTCTTTAGCCTGAGTCTTTGCTTAGTTGACTGAGCTGATTAATTTCTGTTGGAAAAGAGTTCATAATTTTTCATTTCTGTTGGCTTCAGATCAATTTCTGAAATATTTATGGAAATTCAGCAAGCTGTTTGAATCACTTCAGTCCATGCTACCTAATTTTTCTATCTCCATCCCCTCAAAACTGCTTGTCTAACTTTGTTCAAGTTTAATAAAGTAATTAAAATATATTGGGGAGATGAGGGAAAGAAATATGCTAATGTTTTGTCCTCTGCAAAGGGAGAACATAAAGAGCAGGAAGATACTATCATACATTTTCTCCTCTAAATTAACTAATATAAAGTTTTCATGCTGTAGATAAGTTTATGGATGACCTTACTGTTTAGTTAGTATGCTGATAGTTTGTACAGTAAACAGAAGTGACGTGTAAAGTTAAGCTGAAAGTACTGCTGCTTGTCCGGTAGCCAGCTGTTCAACGTTGCTTGCTATAGAAGGGCCAAATGAAATCCTGTCTTTGTTTCCTAATGTTCTTTACATGTAAAGCCTAGGGGGCTGGAGTACAGTACTGGGCTGGTGCCCACAGTTTCATTAACTTTTTTTTTTCCATTTAAATCCCAGACTCTGTTTCAAAGGTGGTTGAAGGGATTTATGGATTTTCCTGGCTGTTTGCTTTCATAAACAATGTCAGAATAATACAAAAGGCCACCCAGCAAAAAGCTGCTTAAGACACAAGTAAAAGGAGCTTACTGTTATTAGAATCATTGATTAGGCAACAAGTGCCAATTGTACGTGTTCATTATCTTGGAAACTCAATTTTTCCCTCTGCTTTGGATTTCAGGAGAATGAGTTAAGCTGTGACAATCTTTGCAAGCTTGAGTACTTTTATTCCCTATAATATCAGTAAGGAAAGACTCTATTTTGCTCTTTTGTCAAAGGCATGTATGTTCGTAGTGGAGAACTGTATGCACAATTAGCTTTTCAGCAGTGTTTCTGAAGCGATCTTACATTGGATTAGCCAGAACGAAAATATTTTCTATCTTTAGGCAGCTTTCTGAATTGATATATCCAAATTGTCTCTAATTAGTATTTTATACTTTGAAAATCTTTTAGGAATATATTTGTTTGTGCATAAGTGCTGTATAGCATAGCCAACACTTCTGTGTTTTTTTGAGAGACATTTCCCCTTATATGTAGTTCTTCAGAGACACATTAAAACATGTTGAAATTTTATTACATTTTCTTTTTATAAACTTGATGTAAAACGTTATTGTCTGCATGTTGCATGTTTCTGACCCATCATGAAAAATTTGAGTTTATGGCAAGGTTGTCTAACTTCACGATCTTTCTGTCATAAAGTGTGCAGTAAAGTAGCATTTGTTCATAATGGACGACTATTGCTATGAAAGTATGATCCAGGTGATGGCACCATTATTTTTATTTATTAAAAAGAAAAAAAAGATATTTATTCTGTTCATTTCATTGGTTTGTCTTCCACTGCATTTATAATTAGCTTGTGCTGATTATAGTCAATTTGTGTTTTACCTACTTTGGAAGGATTTTAATGGGTGGTTTGGATTACTGACAACAATGAAAAGGAGTAGTTTGAACAGGAGCATTCTGCAAAACGCCCTGATTCTATTAGTGTGGATACATAACTTACCTATTCCAGCTCTGAAGGTGGCAGGGGTTCCAATGGACTATCTTTATGAATACTTACAAAGCTTGGTTTTTTTCCTAATGGTAAATGCCAGAGTTGCTTAGCAAGTGGTCTGGTTCCACATACTTGCAGAGCTCCTCAAAGCTGAGAATGCTGAGATACATGTTGGTTCTGACCCAAATGGCTACCCAGAGCACCATGAACATATCAAAGGACTACTTGGTAACCGTACTTGGCTGTGGTATGCTACCTGCAAAATTGCACAGCTAGCATTCAGTAACAGGAATTTAATTATGGCTAAAGGACTGCCATCGCAGCCTGTTGTGGCTTACTCATTTTGTGTTCGTAGTATAAGAAAGCACTGGAGGTAAAAGACTATGGAAAGAGAAATGCTAATTAAAAGAAAATTTTAAAAAAACCTGTCATATGTACTTCTTATAAAAAAAGTTTATTTATTATAGAATGCAATTCTGGAGGTTATGCAAACTTGAATGCTGATCATCAGCATTTACAGTGTTAGACTGGTAACCTGGCAGAAGCAGATGCTGACCTTCAACATCAGGGATCAAAAGAGCACTTATCCAAAGCTGGTGACTCACTTCAAAACTGTATAGAAAACATCCTAGTTAGCTAGGTATTCAAAGGAATTAACCGTGTTTACTGTCTAAACTGCAGTTCATTTTGATTCCCCCCTGCCCCAACTTTGCTAAGAAAATTAATTAGGAAAAAAAAAAAGCAAACAGTTAAGTGGTCAAGCAGTTACTATTACTGAATTAAAACCTTATGATGGAGTCGTGCAATTCCTCTCTTTCCTATGAACTCTTGAATGTTTTTTTCAGCCCTTTTAACTAACATAAACCACATGAATACTAGAGACGCTCATTTAATAGAGTAAAGTTGATTGAATTGACTAAGATTTTCATAAACTCCAGATTTATACAGGATTAAGCTATAAGTGCTGTGATAATTGCAGTGTAGATCAGATGAGGTAGAAATCTGTAACCTTGGCCTTTCCATGTGCAACTAGAATGCCTTTGTTTGGAAGTCATATCCAGCCATTGTGAAATGATGTGTTTATTTGCGTATTAAAATGTCAATGAATTATGAATCAGTCATCAAACCCTTTGCAGTGTGGGATTTAATTTTTGTAATGACTGAAATGCAGGATGAAATTTCAAGGATGAAATTCCTTTTCATCAGGGTAAGTGTTTTGGAGGGATTCCTCCAGCCATTAACCTTTGTACAGTAAACAGGCATGATAACTAAAGTTAAGCTGAAAGTACTGCTGTTTGTCCAGCAACCAGCTGTTCAATTGCTTGACACATCACTGCCAAATGAATCATGTCTGTCTTCTAAGCCAGCTTTTGCTGTTTCTGAATTATTAGTTCAGGCACTCTCACTCTTACTGATAAGCAAATCGGAGACAGGAATCATCCAAATTATTCACATACCTAATATTTAATTTTTTTTTCTTATTTGGAGGCTGTGGTGGGAATTAATGAGATGATATGTATCAGAAGGCTTCTTTGGTCTTCCCTTCAACTACTTGTGATTCAGTACTCCTTACTGTACAGAGGCATTTAGCTCTTACCTTTTTCTTAACAACAAGTTATAGATATTCAGCATAAGCAGTGCAGCAAGGGAAATCTGCTATGTTCCTGCACGCACTGTAAATAGGCTGCCTCTAAACTGCAGAGAGCTGGTCCCCTGGAGGCAAGATCCTGCTGAACAGCTGTGAGTGTGAAGGGCAGGGGCTTCTAGCCCTTGTTCTGACCTCAGCAGGGGCCCCTCTCTGGTTCCTGCTGGGAAGGAGCTCTCCTGTTTCTGCAAGAGACAACAGCTCTTAGTCCCCGGTGAGCAGTGAGTCCAGCAGGAATTAGCTGTTCCCCTTTCTCAGCAAGACAGTAGCCGTCAGTCAGTATATTAGGCTTGTGAGAGGTAAAGACACCATTTGATTCTGTTTTGTTGTCAGGCAGCAATATCTTCATCTGAAGAAATTTTGCAGAAGGTGAGCAGCCCCTACCTCGCAAGTCTGGATGTTGCTGAGATTTGGTATAATATTGTGCGTAGGTAAAACAGCACTCCTTTTGGGGTCAGAGACCTTTTTCCGCATCTAGCACAGCAGAGGTTGCTTTTCTCTTTCCTTTAATCTTTCCCAAAAGTTTTATCGTTTTTCACTTTTTAAGGTTGGTATTGATCTTACTCAAACACTTTGCTATAAGCGATAGATGGGTTTGGGCACGTAAAGAGCGTAAGATAAAGGCAAATGGGCTGACTGCTTAGGTAACAGCAACAGGGGAGGTAAGGTGAGGACAGGAGATGTAAATTTAAAGGAACACCACTACTGTAAAGCTGTTGCAAATCTCTCTGCTGTACTGCGTTTGCTCAGACATCTGCTTTTGGAGCAAGATGTTTAGCACTCTTACTACCTGTAACATATCCATTCATAGAATCATAAGATAATTCAGGTTGGAAGAGACCTCAGGTGGTCATGTAGTCCAGTAGGGTCAGTTATGAGGTCCTGCAGTTGCTCATGAATTCTGAACACATCGACTTCTCTTTATGGCATCTTGACAGTAAAGAAGTGAAGGTAAAGGAGAAAGGTGAAGGAAAAAAAGGAAGAGGAGTGCAGGAGAGGCAGTATCTGAATAAATGTAAGAAAAAGAAGTGAAAGAAGGGTAAATGCAATGTCATTTTTTCCTCACAGTTCTGTCATGACACAGTGTTTGATATCTTCCTTGAAATCCTATGATTGTATAATATTGCCTGCTTTCATTTTAAAACAAAATAATTCCCTAATCTTTGGGTTTCTGGAAAAATAGCTTGAAAATATGAATCTCAAAGGCTTCAGAATGAGAAGGATGAACAGACATTGTCAGTTAGCTTAAATGTGTAGTAGCTCCAAATTCTGGAACAAATCTAGTGTTTTGGTAAAGGTGCTGATACACGATTTTTCTAAAGATTGCTGTTGGCAATGTTACAATGTGAAAAACTTAGAAGAGCGTGGCTCCGACAAGTACATACTAGTGTGGATAACAGTCATTAATTTGAGTACATATAAAGGCTTCATAGTCTAGCACAAAAAAGTTTTAAAATAGTGTAAATATTAGATTAGATGTGTAAAAATGATGTTAGCTGTTTGTGTCTGGATTGCTTTTTGTTGAATATTCGGAAGATGGGTTTTGAAGATAAGCAATTGGAGAAAAAAACCAAAATTTCGGTAAGTGGAACATAGTTACTTTCAGAGGGAGCCCAGCATTAATTTTAATTTCTTTTTACTGGCATCTGTTGATCTTTATTTTATTTAAAGGTGACTTACTCTTTTGTTGCTTAAAATCCTCTAATACAAAAAAGGAAGCAGGCCAAATTCCTGTTTAGGTTGTCAAAGGTCAGTTTTCATAGCTGTCTGACCTTTTTAGACTACACCAAGTTAGTGTATGTGAGTTGAAGGGGTTTTTTTATGCCTGAAGTGATAAAGCTATTTTGCAAAGCTTGCCTTAATAAAGAGCAGATTGGATAGTAAGATCAGGAGGGAGTCCTATCTAAAAAAACCCAATAAAATATTCCCGTGGAGTTCTGTTGTCTTTCCTGTCCTTTTTATTATTGCCTTACATCTATATATTTTAAACCATGCATTGTAGTGTTCTCTTCTCCTACTCCCTTGACTGTAGCTAAATACCACCACATTTGATCATAAAAGCTTTTATATAGTAAAAAATATGTACTCTGAGGTTCTCTTTTCTGGCCTTATCTGTTGACTGAAAGTGCATGCTATACATTCTCCATAAGGATAGTTTATATGCTTTATTTGTGGTGTTTGAGTTTTGGTCCCGTCCCCCCCAAGGAATGCTAAAGCTGTTATTTTATATGTGTGCACATTAGTAACTTCATGAATGCTGTTAGTTCTCTTAAACTTGCCAGGAACATTCGGATGTGCAAAGTCTGGTCTTTGCAGAATGAAAACTGATGCATTCTGAACTGCAAAGTGCAGAGCAGCTATGTATTCTTAGCTGTAATGAGGCTCTGGGCAACAAAATGTTGGCTTTTGTCAACCCATTTGTTAGTCACATCCTCCTTAGAGTTTAGTTAAAAAACAAAGTAACACAAAACAACACAACTTTCCTGAAAATCTAATTATTGCGGTGATGAACTGGAAAAGTTAAGACACAAAGTAACAATAAAAATATCCAGTGATCTGGTAGGAAAAGGTAAATAGACTCTATGCCAAGACAACTTAATAGCAATTTTCTTCATTTAATAGGGATTGCTGCTTTTAGAAATACATGAAGCTGTAGAATTGGCATATATACCTGTTACCTCTTTTACAAAATAAGCAACTACATGCCCTTTTACCAACAAGTAAAGGTATGTGGGGTGTTTCCAAACCTCATAGTTCTAGTATATGTTTTGATAAACATCCACTCAGGGTGAAAAAAACCCCAACCAAACAACAAAAACAAAAAACCTCCTTCCTCTGAACTGTGAACTGTTTGGATAAATGTGGCTGCTGATTACTTCTATTCATAAAAATGCACTCTGGGCAGCACAATATCTTTCTGTCTGCTTCAAACAGGCATATTATAAACCAAGTTATTTTATAAAATGTTAATAGTAAAAATAGAGGAAAATGAGGTTTTCTGCATTGCAACCCGATCTATAAAACAGTGTTTTCCCTGAATTTTTAGCTTATACTTCCATTCTCCAAGAGTGAATGGAAAGCGAGCATAAAAATGGAAGGAGGTAAGGTGTGGAGAACAGTAATGAAAGCACAGTCCTTCCTTTTATGTTGCTGGTTTTTATTACTCACTTGTTCTGTTTTGTTTATGTCTTTGATAAAGTAGGATCTTTCATGATAGGATTAATGCATTAAAATTCTGATGCAGAAGTAAGGAAATATTTATACAGTCAGAGCCAGATTTTTTTGTTGTTCAGTTACTTTTGAAATGAAATCAGTGGGAAAACTATTTTAAGAGGAAATCTAGTTAAGCCAATGCAGGAAGTCCAAGCTGCAAAGAAATGAGACACCGGCGTGTTTCTAGTGTACTTATATTAACTAATGTTGAATATCTACATTTGTTTTGCTTAAAATATAATACTTTCACATATATATCTGTGTATTTATATGTACATATACACGTGTGTGTGTATGTGTGATATATATACATATATATATTTTCATATCCAATGTTTGGTAAGAAAGATCAGAATAGCAATTTCCAAAAGTAAAGGAAGAGCAAAGGAGTAAATAATAACCCCAAGCTATCTGATCTTGTATCTGATTGAACAAATGTTTTAGCCTCTGTAAACAAACACAACAATTTAAATGTAATAGAACAGGCTCCTATTTCTCTGAGAACTAAAAAATAGTGAAGGATTGTTTTGAGTCATCTATGTAAGAGTTAGGAAGCAGGTGATTGCTCACCATAGATGCTGTTCTGCTTTTCTTACATTTTCTTTGGTGACTTGTTCAGTGGGCAGTTTTTCAGCTCACCTGCAAGCTCCCTTTTGTACCTTAGGATTCTTTTAATATTTTATCCAGAATTAGGGAAAAGGATGGTTAATGTTGTCCCTTTCTGTGATACTGTGATACAAGTAGCAAAGCTTACCTTCTAGTCTAATTTTTGCATAGGAATTTATACCTGGTTAAATAGAGGAAGTGATTTACACTTTGAGGGCTTCATTCATGGCCATATGCGTAAGAAAGTCTAAGAGAATTTTTACAAGCAGTCTTTGTAAGTACAAAACAATACTTCTGTTCTGTTCTAAAATGCTGTTTTGCTTTCTGGGACAGTGTCACAGTGCCTAGGGAAAGCCAAGGAGGAAGCTGAAGTGTGCGTATACCGTGTAAATGTGGAGTATGGCACTAGGACATGCCCGAATAAGCAGTGAGTGATTCCTACTTCATATGGTGCAGTGTAGCACCTTACAGAGAAGCAAGCTGAGGATCCCTAAAAGTGGTAGTAGAGACAGAGGAATAGTAGACAAGGTAGAGGCAGAAACAAAGGAATTTGGGATTAACACAAAGAAATAGTAGACAAAGTAGTCGTAGAGACAAAGGAATTTAACACTGCACTACCAGGGCTGTTACCTCTCAAAGAGCCAGTACGGTTGCCATCATCTTGTGTAACTGCATCTTTCTGCTGCATCTAGTAGATACGTCTCTTGAAAAGGCTTGAGCATTTAGTTCTCCCAGTGGTCTTTGGAGATCTCTGGCCCGTCCGTCTTTATATCACATTACAACTCTCTGAGATTGTCTGCAGAGCCAAAAAACATATACTTTCCCCACCTGCAAGGTGCCTATTGGGTATACCTTAGGAAGGCGGCCTTGGAAAGGCAACAAGATCAAAAGAATGAAACAGAAAAAAAATTAAGGTTTGCTATAGTTTTCTCTACAAGAAAACATAATTTCCAGCATAGAGCTTTGGCTGCAGGTCTATTTGATACTTTGTGATGCTTCAAAGTAGGGGTTTTTGTTTCAGATGATTCTGTTCCCTGGCCTTCCAAAATGTAAATTAGATTCTTAGTCTTCATACATTGCTGCAGGTAGGACAACCCAGAATTATCTCCTCAATATAATGAAAATGCTAAATACCCACTTTAAAATTCTGTGAAGCTGTTCCAAGTTAAATGTTTCCATTTACTTTTCAATGAGAGTGATCTGGAAAATTCACCCTTTGTGCAAATTAATTGTCTTAGATTTTAAAGGGAACTGATGTAGCAGAAAATGTAAAAATAGTGAAACCTTTTTGTTTTATAATTTGACTGATGTTTTCTTTGTCATTCTCAATTCCAGCAGATTCAGTATCCCACATTATAAGAAATACTTTTATAACCAAATTCAGCAGGTTTTGCATTTCTTATTTTCAGCCTTGCTTCTCAGTCTATTTCATATCTTCATAAGGTTGTAAAATTTCATTTTAACATGTCAAATGATTTGTTTTAGCATTGGTCTGGATCAGACTTCATTTTTTGGATGGACTCAAATTTATTTTTCACATTTAGGTGTCCCTTTTATATTTTTCTTAGCAAAGGAAAGAAAGAATTCTCAAGATGAAGAAGCAAGATTACTGCAAACGAATTACCTTGTCCTGTATGTAAATGTAAATCAATAAAAACAAATACACAAAATCCTTTTTCAAAACTACTTGTGTATTAGAGGCCAGACTTTGAATGCTGCATTCATGTCAGAGCTCAAAGTCTGACCCTTAGTCTTAAAGCACTTAGTAAAGGAGTACCTTCTTTGTAAATAAGAGACAGACTCCCAGTGACAGACACCTTTTAGTCCTGCATCACTGGAAACAGCTAGGCTGAATTATTTCACAAAACTATGCAACAATAAGGGAGCTGGACATAAGGAAAACAATTTATACCCAGCCTGACAAGAGGAGGGCCAAGGTCAGTGTTGTTCTACAATCTAGACTGCCATGAGGAATCAGTTAGGGACATTTTGTGGTGTTAATTGTTTTACAGCTACTTTGGAGTAAGAGCCTGCTTTATTCCCGAAGCTGAAACCATACTCTGAAGAATGTAACTTTTTGCTTTTAAATGGGCAGATTTATATCAGTTAGGAGATATTCAAGTCCTAATATGGGATGTGATCAGACTTCTCTCTCAACATTCTTTTCTGGGTCCCCCACTTTGAGTTATACCCAAGTGTAAAAACCACTAACACACTATTTGCTGTATTGAATTCAAATACTGCTCAAAAAAGATAATCATCCTATTTACCTGATCAAAGTTGCCTCCCTCCATCGTTATAAAAGGGGGGTGAGAGGTAGAGGAGGACTGAGATACACTTGCCTCTCACATGCCTCTTTGCCTTTTGATGTAGTATGTATTTCGGGCTGCAATTCATCTAGGTCTTTACCATGGCATACTTGTGGATGATGCTGAGACTGGCTGGCCCAGCTCCTGCTACTTCTCTTCTCTTCTCTCGTGTGGTCATGCAATAAGAGTGGGAAACAGATGTGGCTGAAAGCTAACAGTTCCCTTCTTGGGAGGGAGGGGAAGGGAGACAGGTCAGTGCAGTGAAAGGGGGCAGCTGGAAGGTGGCCCCAGCCTGCAAAAGGGGAGGGCAGATCTTCAACTTTCAGCACTGGCCCACACAGATTGAATTAAAGCAGCTGAAGTTGAAGAAGAATATTATTCAAGTAACCAAGTTGACCACTGGACCACAGCAAGGTTATTGTCCTTGCTAATTGTATTTATTGCAAGATAGACAGAGTTCTTTAGAAGAAGGTGCTATTATTTCTGACTAGTAAGACTATTTCCTTGTAAATAAATGTCAGCTGAGCTGGCATCCTTCACCTGTTTGAATTCTGCTTTTTCTAGCAGTTGCATGGGAACCACTGTACAGCTATATTAATCTTACAAATACTATATGTTAAAAAAAAACCCCAAACAAACCAAAAATCCACCTATAATGCAAAACCACAACATCCACCCCCAAAACAAAGAAGCAAACAACCTCCTCACCTGCCAACAGGTACCAAAAAGAGTGTAGCAGGAAATAACATCATCAAGGTGAAGGACATATGAGCTGAGTATTAAGAAATAATTACAATAAGATGAATTATCATAAGGAACTACCGGGAAAAAAAAAGCACTGATTTCAGAAAACCTTGTTCAGCTTAGTATAAAATAATAAAACTGTCATTTTTGCTTTATAGTTAGTGATCCTTTTTGCTGTACTAAAATTAAATCTCCTTAGTCAATATAGCAATAAATATACTCTACCTGAATTTCTCTGAAAAGTAGACCCACATTATAATTTGAATTAGTTAGCTGAGGCTTATGGAAAACCTAATAAAAAGATATTTGTGCTAAAACAATAGACATATACAGTTTTGCTATATGGGATAGGAGAATCCATGTATTGTGTGTTATATGTATGTTTTGGTAGCTGTGTGTTCAGTTGTACTGTGTTATGACTTCAAAGTTGAATAGGTTTAAAGTCTTAGAGGTGATATTTGGGTTTTACTTATTTAAGGAAACTTTAATGACTTTTCAAGTTTAACTTGAGAAATATGGAAGTATTGTTTGAGGACTGAAGGATTATATGAACTTGAACACTGACAAAAGGTAATATAAAAATAAAGGCCTTTGAAAAGTTGTATTTCTTTGTGCCAAAATGCAAGACCTCTAAGTGCCATAGAAACTTTAAAGCTCTGCTTGACAAGGGCTGAATTAACAGTAATGTTGGATTTGTGAAGCCAAATAAAATATTTTTGTTGTGACCGTTAATTGAAAATGAAAATTAATCTTTCTGGGACTGTGTGGCAATCTGTCAGTTATGTTCTTATGAAGGGAACAAACCATTTTATGGGGGCCTTTCAGTGTATTGTAGGAAAAGGTCACGTTCTTCAAGGTTTTGCCTTGTAGAGCTAAATTTCAAGTTACTTTTTTACTGTTCTTGAAGACAACAATTAGCATTGTTTACCATCACAGGGCTTGAGAAATGTGAAGTAAGCTGCAGTATTTTTCAATGCAGAAGTTTTAGTTGAATTTATTACCTGTTTGCTGCAATGAAGGACTAGTTAGCCGTGCTAACTAACATTCTCTACAGGCAATGTCACGGCTTGCTGTGTTTCTGTAATTCTAGCTACCGAGCTCAAAATATGGAGGTAGAGCAGACAAAAGACCTATTGATTCAAGCTTGGTTTTTCTCCATCTTTCAAGGGAATGTATGCTACTTATTGTCTGCACAGTAAGGGAGGATGAAACCTTGTTTGTTGGTGACCATGAAGAGTTAATTTTTAGAGAGTTTTTAAAGGCTATAGGCTAATATTTTTGTTAAGTATTTCTTATTAATTTAATACTCAGGAGGTCGACTGAGTCAGATGTAGATACTGTGCGTTGACAGCTTCTAGTGGGCTTCTAAGGAAGCTATATCTCTTGGGAAGTCTGGACTTGCTTGGCTGCTCCTTTGCTTATCAGATGAAAGAATTCAAATGTAACTCAGTTTCTTGCTGCCTCCATAAAACGGGAAGGTATCTGGTCATTTCTTTTTGTTTTAGAGCAACAACTATAATTATTAAGTACTTTATCAGGTAGAATTGAAATAATTGAAACAAAAACCATAAGATCTCTTGATTGATGAAAACAAACCCAAGTAGTAGCCTGTATTATCAAGTCCCTGTTAATTGTGTCCCCCTTCCCACGGCTGTATTTCAGGTGTGTGGGATATAGCAGACAAATATAAATTAGATTTCTTGGTTCTTTTCATATATTGTTAAGGTAGCCTCAGTTACATTAAAGCTATGTGCAGGACAACAGCTGCTTTTTAAAACTCAAACAATCCATTGTGATTGTGTGTGTGGGTATATGCATACATACACATGTACACAGAGAACCTACTTGTGTTGTTTTTAGGTGTTGGATTTTCTAGCTATTAATATCACAATACCTGTCAACCTAACAAATTATAGGTTTGACCTCACAAACTGAATTTCTAGCTCAAACACCATGACAGCACTTGATTTTGCACATGCTGGAATGCCTGCATCTTCCATTGGCTACAGTTAGAACTGTAGGTGTTGAGAATATTTGAACATTAGTTTATCACGTGGAAACATGAAAATTAGAGACAAGCTATGGAACAGTTCACAGAGATACTTGGCATACAAGGAATTAGGGTTTCCAGAATAGTCTTTCATAAAAGGTTTTTCCAAGGATCTACTCATGTGAAAGAGGTGATTCCTTAAAATGTGTGTATCATTTTAAATAATGTGGTAAAGGTTTCATATCCACAGTCCTTGTATACATTTTTGTTATTCGAAAGCTTAATTTTCTGGGACTCTTCTTTATGGTAACTTTCACAAAGTGTAAAAAATGTTTGAAATGTAACAGTGGTTTTATTTTTATAAAATGTACTATTTTATGCTTACAAAGTTGATAAGAAGTGAAAAGGTTGTGTTCAATCTCTTAATTTCCATTAAGAAGTAGTACAGATTTTAATGTTGCCATGCAGTGCAGTCACCTAGGAATATTTTTTTTAAAACACCATTACTCTTTTTTAAATGACTGTCTGTGCAATAACTGTGCAGAATGAACTCTGCCCTATTTCCTCTGCCTTCTGTTGTGAGTTTTTCTCTTTTCTTTGCCCTGACAGTATAGAATGTAATATCTTGAAAAGTGATTCTTTTTCTCGTTCTACCCAAAGCAATGTAGTGATGATTTTATCTGATGAGTTTGTTGAATTTGATGGATAATTTATAAAGTGAAATGTTATTTACAATAAAATATAATACAAAAGAATACATTTTCAGGATAGAGATTTAAACAATAAACTGGATAGTAAATGCAATTTATGGTGATGAGATTTGAACTGCTTTTGTAGTAACCAGGAAGCTTCACTGATTTGTGGGGTTTGTTCTAAACTACTCCTCAGTACTGGGGAAACAATGTATTTTTAATAGACAAAGTTAATGAATTTAATACAAAACTGAAGAGTGCCCATACTCAAATATAATGTGGTGCTCCAAGTAGGAAATATGTTCGTATTTCAGAGGACATTTGGATTGTTTAGCACACCTAAACCTCCTTCATGAAAACTCATTCAAGAGACTTGTTTCAGTACCTTTTTTCTTATTGTAAAGATGAGCTCATGAATATTTTTACTGTCAATATCTATGTCAAACTGTTTTCTGAACAAACAAAAAGTATTAAATAGGTCTGTCAGCACTCTGTTAGCCCCACTGAGACAAAATGCATCTTTACAAATATGTAAGTGCTGACTAAACAAATTCATTATATCTGAAGCAACTGTATGTTGGACTTTACCCAGCACATTTGAAAGAAATTAATAGTATTTCTGTTTCTGGTTGTGTTACAGATGTGATGGAAATCCAGACTTTGCTATGCAGGAGTAGTCACTTTGAGAAGTACCTCCTTGCACACAGGGTCATTTAAACAAACAGGGCTGCTTGTTATGAAAAGTGAAAATTAACAGGAGAAAAAGTATGACTTTTAAAAACAAGATGCTTAAGGATAGTGTATAGGTATAGTAAATAGGGATTTATTTTGGTAACCTTACTGTGGATGGGTTTGAGCTCTGTTTCTGGGCATGATTCACAGGTTTGGAATATAATCAGGCTAGAGTTTACACCAATTTGATTACTTTATATAAAGTTTATACGAGTCTGTTCCTAAGGATGCACTAACAGCAACAACTGGAAAGTAGATTTTTAAATATGCTAAAGCTATAGAGAAAGCTCTACCAAATATTTGTGAATTTAGCTCAAAGTGGGTTTGGATGCCCAAGTGTTCCAGCCAGTGTTCCATAAATTTCATTTGCAATGCTTTGCTGTTACCCATTTAAAATTATCAATGTTGAGAACTGCTGATCACTACTTAGGCATTTTCTCTATCATCCCCAGGAAAGATGTCTAGAGACCGGGCTCTGAGGAAGCAGCAGCAATTGAATAATTTGGTAGCAGCGGTGACAAAGCTTGCTAAGCCTGGAGATGTGATTGTGGATTTTTGCAGTGGAGGGGTAATGTATATTTTTGTTTACATGATGCAATTTCTTTCAGCTTTCGTCTTTGCAGTTCTAGGTGGTTGCTGCCACAAAGCAAAGCGAAAATACAAATACTGAAATTTTAGCTGCTTTCAAAGGTTCTGTCACTGGTTAGGGGATGCTTATCATGTAATGAGTCAACAACAGGGGACACTGAAAAGTCACTCAGGTTTTGTTGTTTGTTTTTGTTTTCACAGGGCCATGTTGGAATTGTTCTTGCTCACATGATGCCATCATGTCAGGTAAATTCTAAATAAAAAGTACAGACAGTATGAGGTTTTGGTCTCTGGTAATCATCTTAAAAAGATGTGCATGTAAGGAGAATAAATATGAAGACACAGTTGTCTCAGCAGAGGATTTAGATTTGAAACATGCAGATTTTTAGCATAATCCCAAATGTGTGTGGTGCTTTTCTGAGAAAACAGAAGTTATAGGAAGATATAAAATATTTGCAAGCTGATTGATATTGGCAAGTATTAAATACCTTCCATTGTTGTTGGCTTTCCTGTTAATAATTGTGGAGATCTCAAGCTCTGCCACAAGTAATTTAGAGGTTTTCTCAACTAAACTACAAAGTTTTGTACTTGTTGGTAGTTTGTACATTGATTTCTCAATATTATTTTGTCTTACTTTCTCCTATGTATGAAATCTAGGTGGTGCTCATAGAAAATAAGGAGTTGTCTCTGATCCGTGCTAAAGACAGAAGTGATGAACTAGGTTTAAACAACATCTGGTTCATTCAAGCAAATTTGGACTATTTTAATGGGACTTTTAACATTGGGGTAAGTGATTATACCTTTTCTGCATCAAAACTTCAGTGACTGGTTAATTATTCTTAAAACAACTAAAATACCTGAGAGAAGAAAATTCTGTATGTCCTTACAGACAGGTATTTTTGATGCTATGAGAAGCACCTGTGTTATATTGATCTGTATTAAGTTAGTTTTGGATTTATTTGTTGCAAATTGGCATCACTTTTGTATTGCATGAGTGAAGAAAGAAATGTCTGCTCCAGTCAAATACAAATATATGAATGCTGCCTGACCACGTTGAAGAAAAAGTGGGGTAGATTCTTGGGTTTAGTCATGGCATTTTAAAATCAGTGATTCAGTAAAGGATATACTCTGAAGAAGGTTTTGAAGGTGGGAAGAGAAGCATACTGTTGCTCAAATTAAGCCTGAGTACAGTAAAGTGAGATCAGAAGTGTAGTTAGGTGACAGTAAAAGCATTTTAAGATCAAGCAAACAAGAGTACACGAAGCAAAACTGAGAAGGAACTATCATGACAGAGAGAATGTTATATTTATGATACATAAGTGTATTCAATGTGTAACGTATACTCGAGCTATATTTATAAAGGCAGAATGATATCTCAGTTTTGTAGGACTTGCACTGAGCACTCCTACTGCAGTCAACAGGTGATATTCTGACTCCCAGTTAACTGTAAATGAGCAGACCACAGCAGGAATCTGAGTTCTGCAGGAGCAAACTAGTTGATTTGAATACTGATTCAAAGCATCTGTGTTGGACCCTAAAAGTAAATGAGATGAATGTCCTCTCCAGAATTCTGCAGCCCTAGTGAAGAGTAAGGCATAAATAGTCTTTTGTAACTCTGTCAAGATTCCCGTCTTCCAGTTTTATATTCTGTTAATAGAATATGAACTTTTGCAGAAAGCCCCAAGCTTTCAGTGCAAGTCTGACTGTTCTTTAAATCATCCATCCAAAGGCCTTTTTTGGCTGTAGCTGAGGACACTTAATGCTGAAGGTTTATGGTACATGAACAGTGCTGTTTAACTATTTGGTTGGTTTATTTAATAAAGGAAAAGAAATATAGTGCAGGAGAAAGAGGAGAGAATAAATAATTTTAGCCCAGTTCTTCCAAGTGTAAATTTCCAATTGTCTAGCTTTATTTTCTGTGCTACATTGTCATATAAATCGCAGTGGATGAACTAGAGATCTACTTCAAAAAATCAGGATCTCATGAATAATTTACTGAATTCTGTGTGTGAAATGTGTAATAGTTTTTTGGTAAAATGAGTCTCCAATTTTGTGATCATTGGAGTTCCTGTCTTCAGTTTTGGGGGGCTATTTTTAACATTAATACTAAGTTAAATATCTCCATGGAGTTTTTATTTAATGAAAAAGTGTTACATTCTCTCTTAAGTTTTGTGACAAGGAAAATATTGAAGTATATGTCAGAAAAATTCACGTGGAAATTCTTCATTTCCAGGCCTGTGATTTCAGTTTCTTTGACTTGATTCTGTAAACTATTCAACAGACAAACCTGGAGCTTTCCCTTTCAATCAATCTCAGCTTCAGAATTAGTTTGTATCATACCATGAGTCACTCTTCTGGATTAGCTCATTAACTCAGGATTAACTTTCCTATGCAGCTACATTTAAGACAGGAGCTGGCTGGTTTACTAACCAGTAGCACAAGTGTTTGGTGTGTTTGAAGGTAAATAATGCAAAGTTTAGATGTCATAAACACTGGTCTGATACAAAAAAGACAATATAATACCATAATACATAGTTATGAACAAAGTGTGGCAATGCATCATTTCTAAACCCATCATCTGAGGCTTGTAAAGCTTGTCACTCATTGCAAGACTTCACCATTTTCAGTAAGACTGTACAGTGTAAATGTGAGAGTGGACATGATAAGAAGTTCACTGGTTATAGTACTTGAAACTTAAAGAGGTATAGAAAAATGGATGTGACTAATGCTTTTGGTATTAGTTTGAAACGTGTTTATATGCATTTTATTTACCTTGACATCAAATCTGCATTACTTAGCTATTTTCTTATCTGTTACCTGCCAGAAGTTCAAAAGCAGGTTAAAAAAAAATTGTCAACTACTTCCGTTTTGCTCCACATAAAATTTCTGCCCTTGTGGATTGTTGTGGTAATGAAGATAAAGGTTCTGAAACAACCTGTTTGAGTGCCAGACGTACTGGTACATTGTACTACTACATGTTGTAGTACAGCCACCAACCACAATAAAGGATTTCAGTCTAAAAGTGAGAGCTTCCAAATATTTGTTTGCAGTATTCATTTACATGCCACACCCGGAGGAGTCTTTGAGATCTTAGTTGTTTTTAATACTTCTATAGTACTCCCAATATCTCAGCTAATTTATGAGAACAAGTTGAAAAGTTTAAGGTTTGTTTGGGAAGGAGTGTATTTTTGAGTGCGTTGAGTTCTTTTCTTTTTAAGATCATTAAAGTGAGTCTGAGGTTTCATGAACCTGAGCCTGTTCTGGGGAGTTGTGGTGCCAGAGGAGTAATACAGGGCAGTGGTCTCACACTGCGTTAGCTCTGTTGCTCTCTTCAGGGGTCACTTGGGTTTGCTGTGTCTACAGATATATGGATTTGTGAACCAAATACATTGTCTGCATTAGTCCTCACTTCTTATTTTTTTTCAGATAGTTTAATTTATAGAATATCCCGAGAAAGCTTTGTCTTGAGTTTTATTTGTGATTTTTTTGCTTAACTAAATTGATTCTGAGAAACTGAAAGAAGAAGTCAGTTGGTGTAAAAGTTCCTACAGGCTCAGCAAAGCTACTGGTTTTATCTGCTGCTGTTTTAAGGTCTCTTTTCCAAACATGCAAGCAAAGCAGATGTCTTTGTTTTCTGCTTGGATAGATGAGGAAGTAACTATAGTTATATTCCATGATAATCTAATAGCTGTGATATTAAAAAATCTATTTCTGATGTTAAACTAGTTTTATTTTTGTTGTTAAATTCATACAAGCAGAAAACTTTAATTTTAAAATTATTTTCTTACTAATATTTTAATGTTCTGCTTGAGACAAGAATATTTGTTACCATCTGTATGCAGTTAAAGTTCAGTTGATGATTAATGGTCTGCTCAGCTGAGCTTACATCAAGCAGTCTGCCAACAAAAAAGTCTTTGTTTTAATCTATATCTGAGAGCAAAGTTTTTATCTTTCAGTTGCTGTACCCTGAAAAACAACTTTGAACCCTGAAATCTGAGCTTTGTAGTTTTAAACCTTTTTCCTAAATTTACAGTGAACAAAAAGCAAACAATGCAGTTTTACAAATCCACACCGTTGCATAAAATTAAAAATGTGCCTCAAAATGTGCTTAGTTTAATGAAAACATAGAGCAATGTGTATGCACCAGGCTTACTCTTTGAGCTACTGATTACGTGGAAGAAGGCAGAGAAAGTAATGCCTCCATTTCACCTGGCCCGTTTGGTATCACAGGTATTGATAGGAGAGAGCTGCTTGCCTTCCCTTGCAATATATTGAGTACAGCAATGACTTGCTTTTCTGTAGGAGAGCATGAAGAATTTCTGTGCAACCTGTGTGTTGCCCAAACACACATCAATGCTCGCAGGTAGCTGTGGTGATTGAATGGCGTTCTAGTTTTAGTTTGAGAGCCCATCGCTAAGAAAAAGAAAGAAAAGAATAAGGAGAAAAAAAAAAAAGAAAAGGAGGGGAAGTTGTATTTGGTGCTTCCCCTCCCCACCAATTTTTGTTTTCTGAAGTTTTTACACAATACCTTACAATCAAATGATCAAAATCTATGTGTAAATGTTGTCCTTTAAATGTGACCTTCAGGTATATCTGTTACTTTTCTTACTGGTAAGTTGAAATCCAGTTTTGAAATAGTTCTTTGTATTTCAAAGTCCTTTTTGCTTGACAAAAACTTCTGTCTAATCACCACAGTAGTTTTTCTTTTAATAACTTTCTGGATCTTCGTTCTTAATTTATTTGATATCACAATGCAGTGCACCTACCTTTTGACTGCTTTTGGTGAGTGACCCTTGTTCAGTGTTGATAGTACCCTTGTTAATGGAATAGGCCATAAATTTTCCTCAGCATAGATATGAAGGAGAGGAATGAAAAACTGAGGAATTAAGGACCAGGCCTTTGGCATAAAAGCTTTCATTGCAAAAACTTCCTCATATGTTTAAGTAACTTGGTCAACCAAAAAAATACTGCAACAGGATTGTATTTAGACTATTGCTGTAAAGAATTTGCTTGTTTGTTTTTTGTTTTTAATGCTCTAGGTGGCTCTGCATGCATGTGGTGTGGCAACAGACATGGTGATCGACCACTGCATCAAAGCACGGGCAGCCTTTGTCATCTCACCTTGTTGTTATGGCTTCATTCAAAACACAGTGAAGTTTAAATATCCTCGAAGGTAAACTAAAGCTAACAAGACAAGCTTTAAAACATGAACTTAAATGAAGGAAGAAAATACTAAACATATAGAATTAATCAACTGAAGATCATTGCAAGTGTCTAGGCTAAATTGGTTCACAGATACAATGCAACTGTTTCCTCCTGTTTCTCTTTGCAAACCTGTCCTGAAAGGGAGACAGATTGGTAATTCCTGGGTTATTTTTTGTCTGGATTTATCTTTTCATAGCTCAGAAGACTTTATACCATCAACATAGTAGATACCGTATGTGGGAATCTGTGTAATACCCAGACCTTTTACCTTGAAATCACAAAGTTAATAGAAAACTCATGAAAATTACTGTAAGAAGGGGAATTGACATTTTAATATTGGAGAAAGATGTAGGCAATCAGCTTAAAGAAATGGATCTGCTTTATACCACAGTTTACTGCGTGTGAAACTCTTCTGATTTATTCCCAAGTAGACAAGCTCTCCTGTATTTCAGTTCATATTTTTAATACTTTTTCAATGGACTGTGTCGTTATTTTGTCGTCTTCAGATCTGCCATGTTGGAGATACTTATATATCTTAGGCTTAAGAATTTTAATGCCTGTGATATAAATAAAAGGAAAAGGTAAGCATAAAGTGGCAGAAGATAAGAGGCTAACAGCTTTCTGAGGCAGGAGTAGATGGGGGAAGAGGGTTGAGGGGTTTTTTTTTCGTAAAGCTGAGCTTTGCATTTTGGATGTCCAAAATGAATCAGATTTAATTCTACTAGGATTTACAACATTGTCTTAGGTATATATTTGCTAAAATAAGAAATTGAAATATGCTGTCTTAAAAGGAATCGACAAATTTAAAAGAATCTTATGCATCCATGTTAAATGGATGTTTTTTCATATTTTTCTATAATATTGAAGTTTGCTGTCACAGAAGTGCATGGAGAGTAAATATTTAGAATTTGTCAGTTTGAAAAACTTTGCATTTAACAGTGTTTTCTTAGTCAGTCTTATTCTTCCATCTCTTTATGTGTGTCCCTTTTTGTTTTCTCTTGTGACACAGTAAAACAAATAAGTATTCTTAAGGAAGAGGCAATAAAATTTTAAGCCTTCTAAAGTTAGCAGGCATATAGCATTTCTCTGTTGACTTGTTTTAAAATTGCCTGGATACTGTTTAATTTTTGACCAGTTGTGGTTTTAGATCATGAAGTCTGGAAATGCTCAATAAGTTAGAAAACTTTTGTTGCTGTAGATGTTGCAAGAATGTAAATTATGGTTTTGTGTTTGCTAAAATTTTGAATATCACATCATAAGCCTATGTAGAAAATTATCAGCCCTAGCTCGAGCTACATTTTAGAGTTTGCTTTTTCTTTTTGCCTTATTTGATATGATCATAAAACATGATAGCCTGTCCATATCCCCATATTGCCTGTGTTCTGTACTCAATTCCATTGTAAAGGCACTTTTGTGATACAAACAAAATATGCATGTCTAGAGGTTGTGTACATGTAATATGAAGTATTTATGTGACAGTGTGGAAACACCAGTAAATCTTTGTTTGTATTTATAATGATTTAAAGAGAGAACTTTTATGAATAATACAACAGAAAAAAAAAAAGACACCACCAAATAAGTTCTTCCTTTTCTAGTGAACTAGAACTGTAATGGTTTCTGGGTTTTTTTGAATGCCTTTTTGTAGGGTACAGATATTGCTATTTTGTTTAAAATGTGTTCAAGTATGTAATGATTGCTCTATTTTCCACCTCTGCTTTTTTAGATGTTAATTGAATCGGTCTTTTTTTTTTCAGTCATCAGTTCAAAGAAGTTTTGTCCTACAAGGTATGTAAAAGGTTTGGGGAAGGGTTATGTGCAGTTTCCTGCATTTCACTGGGTCATCTTCTCAAATGAAATAAAGTGGTTATCTTTTAATTGCAAGGAGAAGCATGTGTTATGTGAAATGTTCATTAGTATCACAGATGTCATTGTGTAGCTTTCTCTCCACCATTCCTTTTTTAAGGCTTTTTTTCTTCAATAAAATTAAATAGTTTCTCCACAAAAGAACTTTTTTTTTTATCATAATGTATAAGCGAGCCATTCCTAAGATACTTCAACATGTATCAGTTAACAATTACAGGATACCAATTTATTTAGGTCTTAAATACAACTGTTTATACTGTTGAAATGCCTGATAATATTTTAGGTAAAATTATTGCTTTTATAGATATATTTTTTGATAAACATTAGATTTCGCCCCCTGATTTGTGTCTTGAAGATTGGACATAGTGAGTAGGAAGAGCTTATACTCATCAGCAAGAATTTTATACAGTGTTGTTTTAAAAACATTATTCAAAATTATTTCAAAAATATTCAAATGTGGTTTGACCCTGGGGAGCCAGAGTCTGTGTGGAGATAGTCTCAGAGAAAAGTGGGAGAAAGAATCAATGAGGCATGCAGATCTGACAGAATGAAGATAACAGATAACAGGGGAGTGAAAAAGGACAGGAGCAGAGAGGTGGGCAGCAGACAACTGGTACTGATCTGTTAAGCTTTGTCTAGTGCGTTGGAACTAGTTAGTGATGAGCAACCAGAAGTTTGAAGGTTAGACGCACTTAATGTGGCATGGAAAGAATGTTTCCATTTGAGAGAAGCAAGGCTATTACTAAGTTTACATGTCAAATCCCAGACAAGGCTCTTGGTGTTTACAATATAGAAATGAATTTTGGAGATGCAGAATAAACCTTTGTAACAGAAATGTGAGAGAGATGGTATTTCTAATATCCAGATGGGTTTTGGGACATTGAGCATAGCAGAGATGCTATATGTAGCAGGAAAATTGAGATTATCCTTTTTAATCCTCAAGTAAGAGGGCATTTAAAAACTTCATATAATTTCCAGCCATTTTATGTAGGGAAGTTCAGTTATCTGGTAATACGCTAATCTTATCTTCATGACGCTTTATGTACACTTTACTAATTTACATGGAAATAAATGCCCTTAGATTGGGATGATAAAAGCGGCACAGTGGATTTGGACCTGCCTTTTTTTTTCCCCTTGATTAACATTCTTTTCAACACGTTTATATGTTTCTAACACCTAATCATGAAGAACTCGGGTTTCAGTTCAGAAGAAGTTTATTTACTAACTTATTATTAAAAGTAGACCTGTTGACAGTAGAGAGCAAGATGGTGACAACAATAAAGTCAAGGATGCCTAGACTAGGATAGTATCTATAATCTCATTAAAGCTCAGTGAATTTTTTTCTTAATCTGTTAATCCATGGAGGTTTAAATCACAGGGTTTGTCAACACTATAGAAGTTCCAGCATTTTATTATTTGTGTTGCAGAAGGGCACAGGGACCAAGGACAATGTTAAAAATTATTGCTGCTCTTAATAATGTAAGCGTCTATACAAATGGTCTAGGCTGGTTGGTGCCTCAAATAATCCTAGTTATAAATAACTTTTGTTATACAGCTAGCTATATGCATTTTTATATTTCATATTAATAAATTGTTACAGGTTATTGGCTGGTAGCCAAAGCTGCCATGTGTTAGCCAGACATTGTCTGTGTCACCCCCCTCCAATTCCCATTTTAAATTCATTTCTCTTATCTTTCATTTTGGTGAGATCTAAAAAGATATCCAGAAGTCTGGCAGTTCCAAAACTTTTTTGATGAGAGCATTATGCTGTAATTCATTAGTTTATAGCTGCAAAGAATAAGGTTATGATAGCTGTGGATTTTTACTATGATACATTTTGGGACTATTTGTCAAGACACTCTCCCCATAGGAGAACTGGAAAGTAAAACTGAATAACTTTGCACATACAGCTTTGAAAACTTAATAGGAATTGAAGGTGTGGGTGTTCTAGTAAGCAAGTTAACTGTTTATGACACACAAAGTTTGGGCAGTTTATAATTCTTATCTTCATTATTTTAGAAATGCTTTCCTTCTTATTTGTACCAACAGGGAATGTGACAATTTAAAGACTGTGTCATGGGGAAACAATGCAGTCATGACTTAGGCTCTAGTTTAACTTTTTGGATCATCTCTGTAGGAAGCCAAGGCATTAGAGTCAGTCCAGATTTTCAGGTTAAGTGGCGAGTCGGGTGAGCTGAGAACCTGATGTTGCAGAGGCGGGTTATGTTGGGTGCCTGAAGGCTGGTGAGGGGTTCTGTGCTAACGTGGATCTTCTTCCTTTCCTCTGAATCCCTCTTTTTCTCCCCACACTGCCTATCACTGCTTCTTCTCTCCTAACAGCAGCCACATTGCCTGGGGCTCTCCTTCTCCTCCATTCTCCAGTAATCATACCTGGGTTTAACATTTTCAGCTCTTTAGTACTACAAAAATAGCCATATTTGATCTGAACTGACTGGGCATAACATGTTTAAGTCCTAAACATGTTATAACTTGTTCTCATATGGAGCTGTGAGCTGAAAACATTCATGTGAATGAGCTGTACTAGGGAACAAATATCCCTACCTCAAGATATTGTAAATTTATTTAAATGAGTAATATTTGAGTATCAAGTAGCGATATTTTTATTTATAATACATGGGCAAACTTTTTGTGGTCAGGTGTCTATTAAATTTGTGAATTGGATGGAGTGTACTGTGGAGGGAGTTACCATCTTGATTTAATATAGATGGGATTTCATTCAGGTTTTTTGTGAAATGAAGACTTTTGGACGTTTATGTCCCCCTAATAAAAAGCAGGAGTAAGTGTCCTTACTTCAGGATACTGAAGGAAGCTGAAGGATCCTCAGGTGAAGTTGCTCTCTCCATCTGTTACAGGAACCAAATCTTTAAAATCATCATTTTATATCAGGCAAGAATAAATAAATAAATAAAAAGTTTTCTTTTTGTTGCAAGACACATGTCCTTTTTTCAGAACTATAGCTCTGAAGCTTTGCTTAGCAGAGCACTTTTTGTTGTTCGTTTCTGTGTTCTCCCCATGACATTATAGGAGACTTGGGGAATGTTGTACAGTTCTAAAATGGTTCTGATTTACTCTGTCCTGTACTTAATATTGCAGCTGTTCCAAAGAGCACAGCTGTCATCAGAGCATTAATTTCATTGCTACACCTTCAAGGCTTTTTCTCTCACCATCTGGCTAACTTGTCTTCCTTGGCTTGGCTTGTCTTTGAGAAACCGTTACGCTAGCATAGGTGGTGTTTTTTGAAGGCAAATGAGGATGGGGTTCTGCCTGCTTCTGCAGTGATCTAAGCAGGGAGTAAGGTGGTGGGGCTAACCCTCCACTGCACCATACCCCTGGGTGACAGGACAGGAAGAAGTCAACAGCAGCTGTTGTAGAAGCCTCTGCAAAAACTTTTAAGCGGAATAGGGATAGTTTGAAAGTGGATTGTGCTTGTAGGAAGCTTTCTTATTCACAGCCAGGTATCTTTTGCCTTCAGGATCAGTTTTGCCTTCAGGATCTTTTGGGTTGATCTTGAATGGATTTGGCAGAGCAGGGGAAGCTTCACCCACAAGATGATACTTCTGGGATTCAGAATCACTGCTTGGGAGAAATGTGCAGTAGTTCAAATCACCTATTTAAGAATTTTGTCCTGGCTGTTTATTGATGCAGAGATGCTGCCACATGATGACTGTGCTAAAAGAAGGCTGTGTTGCTCATCAGTAATTGAAGGCAAAATTAGTCTACAGTATGTCTTTGAAGAATGCTGTCTTGTATACATTGCATCCAATTCAACTGCTGCAGAGAATTAAGAGAAAATTTGGCAAGAAACAAATACTCATGAGTAGAAACGTGGTCATGGTTACAAATACTTGATTTACACACATATTTACAAGCCAAAGCAGTATCAAAATTAGGATTTGCACACAGATAACTTTTCTAGAAATATAGTCTTCCACATGATAGTGGTTTTGATACTTCTAAACATTTAATCAGATTTTTCTTACTTTATTTGGAAGATGGAAATGCTACTGGACCAAATTTCTATACTTTTTTGTGTTTCTAGGAGCACATGATCCTTTGCAGATTTGCTGATCAGACAGCTGTGCAGCTTCCACCTGACCGCAGGCTAATTGGTATGAATTTCTGCAGCTGTTGTGTAAACGATCTCAGTAATGATTTTACCTTGATATATAAAGGAAGAAGTAGTACATTTATGAACAGGGCATTAAGTTGCTGTCTTCACATAACACTTGAAAAATTTGAGTTTCTTCACATTTCACCTCTTGCTGTTCTGAACTATGGCGTGGAAACTCTTTTCTTTTTTCAGAATTACCAATATGAGATAGAGGGTTTGCATTTTACTGATTTTTGTTGCTTCACTTTTTTTTTTTTCTCCCACCATTCTCTGAAAAGAATGAGGTCTTTGTAAAGTTCACTAAAGTCCTGCTATTGCCAGTTCATCTTATATAAAAGCACAGGCTATTCATAGTAGTGATTTTCAGTGTGCATCCTCTGTCCTGCTTGTAATCGCTGGTGATAACTCTCTTAGAAGGGCAAACATCTAATGCCAGCTGGAAACAATAAGGCTAAATTGCAGAGGTTGGGCTAGCTTTGGTACAGGCAGGCTTAAGAGCATACAGATCTATTTGGGCCACCTCATTATTAGGGTCATGATAATAATTTTAGAAAAAAACAGGAAGGTTTTCTGTTGTTTTTTTTGGTTGGTTTGTTTGTTTGTTTTAAATAATGAATAATATTTAAAATCTGAAGACTTTGCCATGAACACGGTTTGGCTAACCCCTTACCTGGGGTACCAGCCTTCCCATTGTGGGGAAACATGTTACAGCTACAGCAGTGCATGACTCAATTTTTACCATTCGGTAATCAGTTCTGTTTCAGGTTTGTACTTCATTGCCATTCTGAGTAAGAGCAGCTGCCTTCTGTTAGGTCGTTTCTGTGCAATTAAGAGCCAAAGTAAGTCGATTCCTGAGATTTTAGTTTCTTGGTCAGGTGTCAATGATTTCTGAGGAAAAGAAATGCAAGAAGCTATCACTAAGATAGCAGGAATTTCATTAGTCAGAAGGACAGCAAAATACATAACACTTCAAATATTTGGAATAAGCAAAGTAATTTCTTCATTATGTGCAATATTCTAGTATTCTTTGCCTTAAAAAAGGGTATAATGTGCTCCTGTCTGGTATTAATGTTCTGATGGAAGCTATAAACTAGCTTCCAGGTCAGAAAAGACAGAAGGGGCTGGGAACTCTCAGGGTATAACTGTGCATTCTTGGCTTGCAAGAAGCATTTAGAAAGTATATTAAAGCAGTAGTAGCAAGTAATGTTTTTAAAAAGCTTAATTTGAAGAATTCAAAGTATTTCCTATACTCACTGCACAAAAAGAAAATAATACAGATTCTGAGATAACTATCTATTTTATAATAAATTTGTCAGCTCTTCTGCTATCATCACAGTATTTGAAAAAAATTTTTTAAGAAGGGCAGTATTCAGTTACCAGTGTAGCACCCCACATTGTCCCCTGCTGCTTGCCAGGTGGACTGAAAATTGGAAAAGGACTCAAAAAACTTTTTTGAAAGGTTGTAACTTTTATCTGTTCTCTATCTCTGAAACTGCAATTTTTTTTCACAAATTTAACTTTTATATGCTTTGCCCTGATAAAAAAACCAAACATAAATCTTATTCCTCTCCCTTCCCCTACATCATTGCCTTTTCTGTTTTAAAGAATGTTTTTTTCTTTAAGTTCCATGTAATACTAATCTGTTTCAGTGAAGATCATTCCCATTTCAGTTCAGTTTCTGGGTTTATGGGAATCTTATTGGGGTACTTTTATGTTTTGCTTGCAAATAATTGAAGATTGAATCAGATCAGTGTACAGCGATGGTGAGATTATTTTTTAATTTAATTTCGTGCAATGCATGATCAGGTATTGAGAAAACTGCATATATTTCATTTAATGAAAATATTCCTGAACAGGTGGAGACTTTTTCTTTTCTATTGTAAATGGTGGCAAAATGACTCGTTCTGCTACTTTTTGAATATTTTAGGATTGTATTGTAAACTGTATTTTAGCAATTTTAGCACTGAATTGATGCCGCTTCAGTGAAGTGATAGATCATTTTGTTTCACTACCTGTAAGCCCCTAAAGCACTAAAATGCAGCATTCTGTCTGTGACTGTCATAGCAGAAACAACACATTTGTCAAAGGAGTTATCACCGATTTCTGGAGTATCTGTGAACGTAAAAATATGCAGTTGAACCCAGTTCCCCTACACACAGCAGTTCCCTCTTAAATGAACAAAGTTCTGTTTCCCATTTTCACTGGACATGTGTGTTTTATCCACTATATGCAGCAGTGGGACCTGAGTGCAAACATACTGAATGGTTTTGTGAACATCGCTACAGCCCACCTGATTTATTCTGTCTCATCACAGAACTGCTCCATGTCTTACTGAGGCACATGATTGCTCACACGGTCTTACTGAGAGCACCCGGGGACCCAGGCCCCAATTCTGACAATCCCAACTGCCCCTTAGTGTGTACACTTTGAATAATAATGATATCGCTCTCAGTGGCAGGAGTGTGTACGTGCCATTTTGTTCAACCAACCGCAGAAGGTGACTTTCTATGAAACCACAAATGTAGGAGAATAGTGTCACAAGAAGTAATTTATGGGTATCTATCTTGGTTGGTTATATAAACTGGTAATTTCTCCCTGCAACACATAAATCCATACAGGACTGAGTTTGACAGCTTTTTTTTCAGGCCTAACCATATTATTGTATCTCTAAATTGTCTCCTGCCCAATTACTAGCCCTCCCAAATTCCAAGCCACCAATAGAACAGAGTCCAAATGTCATAATGTTGGTGAAGTCAAAGTAGTGAATTTCTTTTGTAACTAACGAATTCAGCTGAGAAGGAGAAAATACTTCGGGCCATCGGTTTGCTGTGGAAAGACAGAGTAGATTGGACTGAGTACTGTATTAAAGTGTGATATGCACCAGCTGCTCTGAAATACAAGGATACTGAGGAGGGGCATGTTTGTGCCACCTACCCAAAACTTCTACAGGCACGTAACAGATGCATACCAGGGCTTGGAATGGTACAGGTACACAGGCTCTGTATATATTCAGGAGAGAGGGGTAGGAAGTTCCAGAGGGTAGTTTGAAATGCCAGACTTGTATCCTGATGGTAAACAGAATAAGTGCTCCTGTCTCTTCCCATCATCTCATATCCCAAATATATTTAACTGTATGATTCTGTCAGGAGCAAGACAAGAGGTAGGATCATTGGCTTTGAGACTGAAGCAGGATTGTGCCTTGTTTGTGATTTGAGACTGTATGACTATTAGTGGTAAAACATTTCAGGGAAGTACTAAATCCTTCTTGCAAGACAGTTTTAAACTGCTAAAAATACAATCTGACAAATCAATTCTGTATTTCAGAATATAATAATTATAATGAGTAAATACATAAAGACAAATGGCCCCATCATCTTGGCATGGCTGTATCATAATACAAACTTCTAAGCAGAAAAAAACTTTGAATTTATTCTTCCCATTTTTTCTGCAGGTAAATCTGAGGTAAGATTAGTTTTCATTAGTAATTTAGTATTTTTGTTTATAAGCAGTTACATTCTTAAGTCTCAAATCCATTACACTGGATCACTGTTCGGTATTTTAATCTTTCATTGATATTTTATAACCAGAGTTTTTCAGATTTTAGATGAAAGTACAGGAGTTATGGTTGTAAAGGGAGTGGAAGTTTGGCAGTTCAGAGAGCTACGGGGTAAACTAGGCATTTTTTTCTTCCTCTGGCTTTTACATTAATGCATGGATTTTTCTGTAAGTTTTGAGAATACTTAAAAATAGTTGTGCCTGTTATGTTTCTCCATATATAAAGAGTTAATAATCTTTCTCAAGATCTTTGCTAAATGAGGGTTACAAGTCATGGATGTGATTTAGAACTATTAATGACTGTCTATTTGAAGTAATGCAGATTAAGATAGTTTTTTAAGTAGCTTTAGAACTTATTTTTTAGATGACTTACTGATGTGTTTTCCTAACATTGAATATTGAAGTGCACATTTCTGATAACTTTTCTACATTTTTAGAGTTTCCATGCTTTCTTTTGCTCTCGTTTTAGGAAAGCAGTGTATGGGGCTTGTGGATCTGGATCGGGCATGGGCTGCAGAAGAACATAACTACTCTGTCCAAGTTATATCTATGGAGCCAGAGAGCTGCTCTCCAAAGAACAATATGTTTGTGGGCATCCCTACTTAGGGTGTGAAACTTGCATTTGATTTGAGGTTGAACATAAATCTTCAGTGCATAATGACATCCAGCAAATACAAGCATAGCTGGGAAACAGACATCACACATCTTGAACGCATTGCATTCAGAAAAGGAAGCAGCACAAAAAGTCTTAGAAAGTGAACTGCATGCAGAGCATCACAAATCGTACTTGCAATATATCATTAAGCAACTTTTGGTTCTCTTACTGAGAAGTTTCTGGGTCTAACGACTGTGCATGGAATCATATCCATCTGTAAAGGTTTAGAAAAAAGTTGGTCTCATTGAAGGGAAGGTGATTTCCTTTTTAGTAAAGCTGTCTTGGCTGCTTCAAAATTGCATTTATGGTCAAAACTGCATTTGTGTTCATAAACAGAGCAGTTATCAGCCAATAATGCAGATCGCTAGGGGAACAGAAAAGATCAAATTTATGGTGTTAGTGAAGAACGCTGTGCAACAGGTGGTGGCTTGACTTTGCTGAAGAATTCCATACTGCTGTAGGAAGATTATTTTTAATAAAAGTTCATCAGAATACTTTGGGCATCATTCTGCTTATCAAAAATGTATTCTAACTTACCAATCTTTTTAAAAAGACTTTAAAATTATCTTTAAATATTACACAAGGATTCTGTAACCAGGCATTTGAAAGCGTGTTTAGTTACAGAAAGCAAACCCCTAATTATCCACTTACCAGATAACAGGAGCTAGCGATGATGTCAGTGAATGGATACTTCACTGCCACCTCTGCTAATTGAAGTATATTGCTTCCCATTCTTAGGAAACTTGCTGTCAGAAGAAATTTTTAAGGACAGTTCATGTGTCTATATAAATCATCTTCATTAATTTTATATTCAGTTTAAAATTTTAACAAGTTGCAGTTGTGGAACCATTTGAAAAGATCAACCACAGTCGTGTTACTGTAAAATGAAAATAGATGTTCTTCTGTGCTCTGATTAGTAGGCAGTTTTGTACCCTAATTTAAAATCATCTGTTGACACTAACAGACTGGAAAATAGCTCCTAAGGAGATTTTTACTGCATATTTATGGGTTTGATACATTTATGAATTCTGCCATGGATTAATTTAAATATATCTGAACTTTGGTCATTGTGATCATACCTTCAGTGCATGTGGCAAATGGAATTACAAACAATAGGTATTGGAGGAGAAAAAAGGATCCTGAAATATTTTAATCTTCATGAAACTTATATCTCTAAAAGATCTAAATACTTTTTTTAATGTGAAGAGTGAAGGAAGCTTCACACTTATTTGGGAGCACAAAGATGAGCAAGTAGGTATGAATTGATACCTTTAGCCTTAGTTCTTCACTAGATAATGATGGAGTACTTTTTCCACAACTTTTTATAGTTACAGGAGTAACTGGAGGTTGGAAGAATATATAGCAAATATAAAACATATGGCAATACCAATTGCTTCCAGGATTTTCTCTCGTACTCACCCAAAGAGAACTCAGTTTTTAAGACAGCAATGTGTCAAGTCTGAACATTATTCATGTTAAATTAGTTTATTTGGCTTCACTAAGGGCAGATTGTGCCTGACAAATTTGGTGGCCTTCTATGATGGGGTTAAAGCATTGGTGGATAAGGGAAGAGCAATGAATGTCAACTACCTGGATGTGTGCAAAGCGTTTGACACTGTCCTGCATGACATCCTTGTCTCTAAATTGGAGAGACATGGGTTTGACAGATGGACCACTTGGTGGATAAGGAATTGGCTGGATGGTCTCAGTCAGAGTTGCAGTCAACGGCTCGATGTCCAAGTGGAGAGCAGTGATGAGTGGCACTCCTCGGTATTGGTTGGTTGGTATTGGGACCAGCGCTGTTTAACATCTTTGTCGGCGACATGGACAGTGGGATTGAGCGCACCCTCAGCAAGTTTGCCGACGACACCAAGCTGAGTGGTGTGGTCGACACGCTGGAGGGAAGGAATGCTATCCAGAGGGATCTTGACAGACTTGAGGGGTGGGCCTTTGCGAACCTCATGAAGTTCAATAAGGCCAAGTGCAAGGTCCTGCACATGGGTTGGGGCGATCTCAAGCACAAATACAGGCTGGGCAGAGAATGGATTGAGAGCAGCCCTGCGGAGAAGGACTTGGGGGTATTAGTGGATGAAAAACTGAATGAGCCAGCAATGTGCACTCGCAGCCCAGAAAGCCAATTGCATCCTGGGCTGCATCACAAGAAGTGTGGCCAGCAGGTCGAGGGAGGTGATTCTGCCCCTCTACTCTGCGCTGGTGAGACCCCACCTGGACTACTGTGTTCAGCTCTGGGGCCCCCAGCATAAGAAAGACAGGGACCTGCTCGAGTGGGTCCGGAGGAGGGCCACAGGAATGATCGGAGAGATGGAACACCTCTCCTGTGAGGACAGGCTGAGAGAGTTGGGGTTGTTCAGTCTGGAGAAGGGAAGGCTCTGAGGAGACCTTATAAATGGGGCCTACAGGAAAGATGGGGAGGGACTTTTTAACAAGGAGCATAGTGATAGGATGAGGGGTAACAGTTTTAAACTGTGTTATGGGTTTGTGTGGCGCAGTTTTTTGGTAGCAGAGGAAGGGCTGCAGGGGTGGTTCCTGTGAGAAGCTGCTCGAAGCTTCCCCGGCCCCAGTCCAGCCCCGCCTCTGGCCCAGGCTGACCCAAACAGTGATGGTGGTAGCGCCTCTGGGAGAACATGTTTAAGAAAGGGAACCTGCAGTGAGCAGTGGGATTGGAATGTGAGAGGAACCCCTCTGCAGACCCCGAGGTCAGTGCAGAAGGAGGGGAGGAGGTGCGCCGGAGGAGGGGATGCCCCTGCAGCCCGTGGTGAGACGGCAGGCTGTGTCCCCCCAGCCCATGGAGGGGAGCGGGGGAGCAGATGCCCACCTGCAGCCCGGGGAGGACCCCACGCCGGAGCAGGTGATGCCCCAAAGATGGCCTTGACTCCATGGGAAAGCCTGCGCTGGAGCAGCCTGTGACTGAAGGATCGGCCCGCGGAAAGGACCCATGCCAGAGCAGTTCGTGAAGAACTGCAGCCCATGGGAAGGACTCACATTGGAGAAGTTCATGTGAAGGACTGTCTCCCATGGGAGGGACCCCACGGTGGAGCAGGGGAAGAGTGAGGAGTCCTGCCCCTGAGGTGGAAGGAGCGGCAGAGACAAGGTGTGATGAACTGACCCCAACCCCCATTCCCCGTCCCTCTGTGCCACTGGGGGACAAGGTAGAGAAAATGGGGAGTGGAGTTGAGCCGGGAAGGAGGGAGGAGTGGGGGGAAGGTGTTTTAAGATTTGGGTTTACTTCCCATTATCCTTGTTTTGATTTGTAGTAAATTAAATTGATTTTGTTTCTTCCCCAAGTTGAGCCTGACTTTTGCCCATGACCATAAGTGGTGAGTGATCCCTCCCAGTCCTTGTTTTGACCCACGAGCCTTTCTTTATATTTTCTCCTCGCCCCACCAGGGCTGGAGGGGAGGAGTCAGCGAGTGGCTGCATGCTGCTTTGTTACCAGCTGGGTTTAAACCACGACAAACTGAAAGAGGGTAGATTTGGATTAGATATTAGGAAGAAATTCTTCACTGCGAGGGTGGTGAGACGCTGGAACAGGTTGCCCAGAGAAGTTGTGGATGCCCCATCCCTGGAAGTGTTGAAGGCCAGGTTGGATGGGGCTTTGAGCAACCCGGTCTAGTGGAAGGTGTCCCTGCCCATGGCAGAGGGGTTGGAACTAGATGATCTTTAAGATCTCTTCCAACCCAAACCATTCTATGATTTAGAACTCCAGATACTATGTCTGGAGTGAGAAAATGTCTTTCCATTACCTTTTGCTGCTGAAGTAAGAACTGATCAAGGTGAGGCACCTGATGCAAGCTTTGATGCTGTTTGCAGTAAGGATTTTCACAATGCTGTACTCCAGGCAATGGGTACCAATATGTGTGTTTTAGTTATGGTGATGTTGAATAGTTGGCATGGTCTGATATTATGCAATAATAAATACCTTTCAGTAGAGCAAAAATCTGTGCTGTTACTTGCTTCAAAATTTCTACAATATCTGTCTCAATAATCTGTAACAGTTTTTGGATCTACCAGAAAAGGAGAAGAAATACATTTGGGATGTGCCAAGGGAAGCATGTGTGCCACTGAATAAAAGATCAAAATGGCTTTTTTAACAGGAAAACCAGTATTTCTTGGAAGCAGAGTTGGAGAAGAAGCCTTATTTGGACAAATGTCCAAGAGGTTACTAGGTACTTAGCAGTCAAGAAAAATAGCTGAAGTCACACAAGATTTCAAATACCAATCTCTGTTTTGTTTGGGGTTTTTTTCCATTTTTGAAAGTACCTGTTTTAATGTTAATGACGGAGTTTCCCACAGGTGTTGCTTATTTGTGACTTAAATTATTTTATATCTGCTCTCCCACATAGATCTAGGCTTCACAGGAAGAAAAGGCTTATAGAAGCAAGGGAGATAACCTGCAAAACTAGTGCTGTGTTTATACGCATCATGACATCCCATTTTTCTTGGATGAGCCAAAGTATAGAAAGTGAGTTTGTGACAGCTTCCCCCCCCCCCCCCCGAGATCAGGGATATTTTGATGGCATCTCATTGTATCCATCATCTTGACAGCTTACAGGGTAGTGAGACTGCATCCCATTTGTAATACTGCTTTGTGACCTTGTCACTACTGGCATAAATGTGCTCTGCTTTCTTTTCTTCTCAGGAGAACAGAATCTTCCTCATGTCTAAGGATGGAGTTATTACTATGAATAGTAAAGCCTGAACTATAGTTGAGGTGAACTGATGTTTTGTTTATTGAAAACTGAAGAGAAGCAGATGAAAAAAAAGCTTAAAATGGAGAAGGTATTTTCAACTGATTGATTCCTGATAATAGCTGATTTACCACAGATTAAATTGCCACTCTGTGCCATGTACTTCCCTCTAGAAATGTGAGCTCAATTATATTAATTTTTAAGTATGTTAATTTGTTACAAGTTTCCATATATGTAAATGGTATGGAATTAATAGAGTCTAGAATTCCCTGAACAAGGTGACTGGACTTTGTGGTCCTGCTAAGTGAACCACTGTTGTTCTTCTAGCAGCTTGTTACGCTTGTCCTAACATAGTCATAATTTTCCATTGTCTTGCCAGTCTTATGATACCCTTGTAGCCAGTAATGCTGGAAAAAATAAGTTTATAGCAGGGAACAGATGACCAAACTGAACTGAGCTCCTCTGCGTGTTAGTCATATGTGTGTACATGTACCTTTATTTCTGTTTGTTCATTTTTTTCTTTATTGTGTTAATTATCTGCTTCCTCAGTCCTATTTCAAGAGGTGTTAGTATTGCCATATTTAGGCAGGGGTAATAATAAACAAGGGACATTCCTAGTAGGTACGTTGTGCCTCCTAATTTTTCTGTGGCTTGATCTTAAAAAAAAAAAAAAAAAAAAAAAAGTTAGTATTACTCTGCTAAACCAGTCTGTTGATTTTTTTTTAAATGAAAATTATATGTGTTGTCAAAATTACCCATTGATCATTCTTACAAAGACACATATGAAATGATTCATTTGTAAGGCTGCCATAAATTTTAGACTGACGTTTTCTGTTTCTGATTATTGCTTGACTTTCAGCTACCTGGTGGATCTGTCATTTGAAAAGGCCATGATAATAAGCAGAAATGTCTTTTTAAATAGCTGTCTTCCTAGGTGACATGCTATGCCAGGTATTCTCACTGAAAAGAACAATTAAAAAACCCCTGTATGATCAAGTATGTACACATACAGGTTTGAGCTTTAAGTAATCTGCAGTGAAGTGGCACACAGGTGATTTTACAATGAGTTTATATGGATATTAGTTTGGCTAGACACCATCAGCTGCAGCTATTTTCTGTCAAGATTTTGGTTTAGGATTAGTAATTTACCCTTTCAATGAATATATATATATTTTTAAAGAGTATTGACCTAGAAAAGCATTGCTTAACAAAGGTAACTGAACAACTGAAGTGTTGGTTTCAGTCTTAGTGCTTAGCTGCTTAGTCACCAGCAGAAAGAAAAGCACAATTTTTTTCCTTTAAGCCTATTCAAGTACTACTTTCAGTGCTTTTGCCTGGGAGCATTTGCTTGTCATAACAAACTCCTGATGTACCATCTCAGCCTAAGTTCCTATGATTTTATTACTACTTTTTTTTTTTTAAAGGGATAACCTAGGTATCATACATGTACCTGTCTATATGTCTAGTGTCTAACTAAAATGTTACTTACATTAAAATGAAGGAAACCTCAGAATTTTCCACGCTCAGACTTGCACTGAAACTACGTGCCTATCATGGTTTGAGTTCAATAGCTTGTCCTTAGCAAGTTTCAGCTTATTACAACTACCATTAAAAGAAATTAAATTTCCTAAGTTAATAATATATTGAGATTATAGGCAAACAGGAAAACTGAAAGAAAATTACTTTTCTCTTTGCTTGTAACCTTTATTTACTCGGAAATTAAATGAGTAATGAAGTGTCCTCCTCTGCACTCTTCTCCTCAAAGTGAATTTAAGAAAATACCTGTATTTTCAAAATTCCCCGGTTAAACCTCATACATAAGGAAAAGTGTTTAGAATAGTTTTATAAGAAATCACTTGGGTCATTTCTGAGTGAAAACAGAACAGTTTTTAAACTGTGTATGTGTCGAGTGATGTATTTCCTAACTTGTAACTCAGAATTATTTTACTTAAATGTTTGAATATTTTGCATGCTTTGTTGGTTTTTTAAAAGGTGCTGGTGGAAATGTTCGTTTTCTGGAAAGTGGGTGATATTATTTGAGTATTCTTGTTAATTAAGTAATCACTGATTCTAGAAATTTAATCATTGACTAATTCTATGCTTTTTCCCCTTCAGACTATTTTACCTGATTGTTGCTTATCTTTCATAAATTTGCACAGCATCAGCTGTGACGGAGCCCTTGAAACAGGTTTGCTAAATGATACAATTTTACTAATACTGAATATGACTACTAATTTTAGTGCTAATTTTTTTTTAAAAGTTTTCTGGTGTCATTGAGAAATATGAACCTGTTGTGTGAATTGAAATGGACTTGTATTTCTTCAGCAGCTTTAGTGTCACATTCCTTGTGATAAATTTGTCATTATTCCTTGGGCGAAAGATTTCCCTTGAGCTTTAAGAATTAGAAGAGCACTTACTCAGGATACGTGAGAGTTTAAATCATGGCTGCACTGAAGATGGCAAGCTCTCCATGATACTGAGGATAATAGGTTTTCATCCACTGACTTTCAAATACATGAAACATCACTTCTTAATTATTTTTGTGTACTCAGCCCCTTCTATGTTTAGACTCCATTGTTGTAGGTATTTGAAAAGTTTTAAGTGGCTTCTATTTTAAAAGCATCTGAGTTAGCTTCAAATGTAAATACTAATCTTTTTGGGGGTGTTAAATTGATCTTTTGAGAGGTTGAGTGAGACTTGGCTAAAAGAATCTGTAATACCATATTGGAGTTGTGAACTCCTGATGAAAAGCTCTTGAACTGTTTCATATATATTGGACTTGAACAATGGCAGAAATCTTCTGCAATTCTCTAGGTTGCTACAGTAGACATGCATATGTCAGAATGGAAAATGGGCATGGAATGCAGAGCTCTCTGTACTTTCTCAAAGAGATACAGCTGGTAGTTTCTGAGTGGAGCAGACATGCAAGCGAGATGGGTCATGGGATATTTAAGTACCAAAGCGTAACAATGCAGTGATAGCCCAGAGAGGTGTACCACGTGTGGCCAATCCAGTAGGAAATATGCTCACAATGGAGGCTTGATCCTTTCAGTACTAAGGAAGCATTTCATCAGTAGGTTGTAAAATTCTGCACCTATATATGGGACAACCGTATGTAAGATATATTGCAACCCAATTTTATTGGATTCACCATGAAAATCTTGTAAAATGCTTACACTACCCAGTGATCAAAATGCATAGAGAAACCACCTGCAGAGAAGAACCATTACTGTTTCTCACTTAACAAATCTGAAGGTTGAAAGATGCTGCTGATGTGGTGACATCATGCTGATGTGGTATCATTTGTTCTCCTTTTTAGATCCGCTGTACCTACACACTTCTCTGGCATCTATGGTTTGGTTAGTTTGCAGCGAGTACATTGGAGTATAGAAATAATGTATGGCTGATACTGCTTTTTTTTTTTTTTTAATTATCACTTCTTTTCAATGGATGTTGTTTTGAGTTTGGAATCTCTTCATCAACACTAGTGCCCAATATGGTATTTGTATATTGGTGAGGATTGAGTTACATTTCTTGAAGCTTAGGAAGAAAATAAAAATCTGTTCTGTCTGCCTTAGTGCAGTTAAATGAGTGGTGGAATCAGGAGAATCTCACATATTTGAGAACTAAAATAATGTCATTAATTATGTTGTTATGTATGTGATCATGAAATTTGGATAAACTACTACTTACTAGTTGCAAAAAGATTAGAAATAGATATAGCATACAGAAAAAAGGCATTTGTGCTTCTTAGCTGTGTTCACTTCATATGCCAAAGCCAAAAGTCTAATTTCAGAAATTATTTTTAATATTTTTATGCACTTTAATCCATCAGAAACATTACTTCACATTAAAATTCTTATACTTTTGTCAGTTCTACACAGTTCTATTACTTAATTGTCATTTTATCTTTCTATCAGTGTGCTGTTATAGCCCATTTTTCTTGCTTTCCCCTCTCCCAGTGCTAGTTTTTCAACCCAGATCGTTACTTTGGAACAGTTGGAACAGCATTCCATGCATATTTTTAATTGTTAACAGCTTCTTCTGAGCATTAAAGTGTCAATTTAAAATAACAGGCCAGTGTACTTAATATGCCCTTTATTCTAATATGTCATTGTTGTAATTTTTAATGTTTTTATTAGTATTTGGTTGCTTTTGCTGCATTTAGTGTTGCAACATTTCATTTAACAGGATAATTAGAATTTGGAGTCTTTTGAAAGGAATGTGTTTTTGAATGTATGAAGTAGAGTAAGTTACTGTACTTTGAACTGTTACCAGTACAACTGTGTTGTAGCTCAAACACCTTCAATTATAGCAATATAATTCTAAGTTATATTCAAGAGAAATGCAATTGTCCAGTCATGGACACAAGAGACAAAGGAAAATAACCTCTGTGATATGAAAGTAATAAAGAGGAAAAGGCATATCTAAGGTAAACAATGCAACAGTAAATTCATCTGTGCCATGGAACAGGAAACTCAACAGTTAGCTTTCCTTGATGTCCAGCATTGTCTTGATGCCCAACTTCTGATGTGTTTCTCAGTTTTAGTGTTTTTTCTTTGGATTTCTGTAATTTTGTTCACCCCCAGACAGTAGCATGTCCAAGGCCTTGGCATGACTCCAGTTACAGATGTATCATTTTGGAATGATTAGGGATTGATATGCCAACAAATGTTCCTAAAATGATGTTGCAGGTAAGAAAAAGGAGAGAGAATTTTTGCAGTTTTAGAGCTTGTGTGGGGAGGTGATACCTGTTTCTTAAGGAGGCTACAAAGTTAGATGGAAATCATAGATCTTAATAGGTTGGAGGGCTTCCAAGAGGCTTTGCTCTGTGATTTTTCCCAAGGATGGGAGTGAGGGTGACCTGCATATAGTTCCCTGTGCTGTCTTTCTTGCTGTAAGATTTACCTTTCTGAAATCATTGGGTAACCTCCCCAGGCTTCACAACCTCTCAAAGACAATAAAGAGCAGCCCCGTGATGATGGCAGCCAGCTCTCCCAGTACTCTCAGATGTGTCCTGTCTACTCCTATGGACTTGTATGAGTTAAGAGAACAGCATCCAAGTGGAGGAAACAGGTTGTGGCTATGGTATGATGGGAAATGTTAAACATGGAGGAAATAAATGGGTAAGTTTTCTTGCCTATGAAATAAACATGAACAAGTCTAAAATTAGCTTTTAATTTAATCTTTTTTTTTCTTTAAAAAAAAAAAAAAGCCACACAGCAACTACTCCACTGAGGAACATCTGACTTTTATCAGATGTTTTAGCCTACTGTTTTCAAGACAGCCAGGCTGCTTTGGGTGCAGGCATGTGGAGAGGAGCAGTGGGGTGTAAATGTGGAGAGGGAAGGGTGAGTTGAATGGAGGATGGTTATTTGAGATATTCCAGCTGTGGAACTCTCCCTCTAGCAATTTTGTCCTGTCCCGCCTCGTTCCCCCCCACTCCCCATATGTTTGTAGAGAGGTTTTTCATCTGGTATTTCCTGGGCTGCGGACCATTTCTGGGTTATCTATGGCTATTTGAATTGATAGATGTAAGAGCTGCTTATGTGGGTTTTGTGATAAGCTGACCTACTATTTGGTTGCATTCAGTCTATATAGAAATACATATTAAAACACAAGCATAAAGTGAAAAAAGTAATGTAGGTGATTTTAATAGCTGTATACAAAGAATCCTATTATTTTGCAAAGAAAACACAAAAGTAGTGGTCTGGGATAATGTGACCAACTTAGTACAGAACTCCGGGGGTGCCAGTAAGTTTGCAAATTTAAAGGTAAGTGATCGTGTTTATAATGTGCTTGTTTCTTTGTGGCATCTATATTTAGCTGGTGGAATTCCCCATGACAAACTATCACTGAGCCAGGTTTTAAATCAGGGTTTTAAACAGAGGTTTTTTAAATAAGGATAATGAAGTTATCCATGGTTAAAATAGATGGTAGGGCAGGATAATGGGGGATGGAAGCCTCATGTTTTAGAACTTAGGCCAAGAACTTTGAGCCAACTGCTGTTCATTAAAAACATTGTTGCTCCTTTCTCAGAGGTCTCCAGTCTGGACCCCTATTGGCAACCAAAAGAATCAAAGTTCTGATTCACTGTTGCAAATCCCAGGTACCTTCCTTTAATTGAGGTCTGCAGTGGCTGACTTCTTAAAATTAACTTTTATTCAATTTTATTCTTCAACTACTGAAAGGCTGTTGAACTGCACAGCTTCTGGTTATTATGGGTTTTGTCCAGCTAACATAGTTTTTCATGTACTTCAGCATAAACTGCATTTTTCCTTTGTGAATAGATACCCATTTTCATACCCCTGCTGTGTTACAGTTCCCGAGCTATAATACATATATATCGCAGTGGTTCAGTATAAGCTTGGATGATGACATAATGGGTTGGTAGCAACTCCTGGTGTATTTTATTAACATTGCTTTCTTAAACAAAATCACATCAGCTATAGACTACGTGTGTTGCCTAAGAGGCCAATAGTTGTAGTAGGTGTGTGTAATTTTGCACATTGCTTTTGAATGCTTTTAGCTAATTTTGTAGAAATGGCTAATGTTTGGCACCCATCAAGGTTGTTTTTATTCATCTGGCCTGTTCCCATTCAAATACCCTTTTAATGAGGTCACCAACTATAGAAATAGTTAAACAATACTGTAAATGGACATGTTTTCTTTGTTGGGATGATAGCTGACACATTGGATTCTTTTCATTAAGTAATTTGACCGCAAGCATCTCTTTCCTTTGGAAAAAGAAAGGAAAGAAGCTCTAGCAAATGGATTTTCTCTGTTTTCATATTTGCAGTGCTTATATAGGGGGATATAATTAGAATTTCAGGATAAATTACACAAGGTACTGGATGAAAATCAAGACTAAAATAAACATTCAGTTCCTCTTTTTTGCATTTGACCATTACACACAAACATTTGGTTATAAATAAATACCTCATCCACGCTGGAGTAACATTTCATGTTCAAAGTAGGATTCTGGAAAAGAAAATCCCTTTTAAAGTGATTTAAAGCAATTATGCAATTTGAAACCTTCAGTTAGTTTATGAATCTTTACTACAATTGGATTACTTTTATATGCTCTGTAATAAATACCAAAAAGACCTCTAAAGTAAAACATGTTCCAACTTAATAATCCTTACTGAGAGAATTTGCAACTGCAGTTGTTTTCAGGCCTTGATAATCTTACATTAGCAGGATATCTGTATACTATTGGTATACACAGTAGCTACTGTTACAAGAATAAATACCATTGACATGTGTACTGTCAACCTGAGAGACATAAATCATCTAATTAATTTGATGTTAGCACTTACTTTGCTTGAAAGAAGTGGGAGCATTCAAGTTCTGAGGATAAGAGCACCATTCTGTGTCTGCAATCCTTACTCAGAATTTGCTGCTCTAGGTAGAGATCACTAGAAAGTACAGTTTTAAGATTTTTCAGGATAGTCAGTCTTGTGCATCTAATCTTAAAGAATGTTGGTGTCTTCCTGAGGGTTGTCTGTTAACCATGAAAATGTAGGCATACACATGCACAAAATTGCTATGACTTAATACCTAACCTTCATCCACAGAGAAGAGTCAATGCAGTGCAGAAAGCAGTAATACAAAGTTTTTAGCTATTGCTCTCAGGCTGTTTTTGAACACTAACACTTTGTGCCTGGGTGATCAAGTCCACTAAACTTATACCTCACATGAAGCACAGCAGGTTTTCTGTAAGTGCTATCTGGCTCTCCTAATTGTATGCACCTTCCACACATTGTGACGGAGTAGAAAATACCTTTCTTTACTCAGTAATTACCTCGTTTGAACCAAGAAAATAAAAACTGGAGTTGGCACCCATATGAAGCCAAACAGGAGGAAATGACTAAAAGCAGTAAATGCCAGGAGGTGCTAGTTTAATTCTCAGCTATGCTCCAGACTCTGTTGTGCTGTCACTGTGCGAAGAGTGAGAAAATCAGTCAGGCTTTGACATACAGGAGGAATCTATAGAAGTTTCTATGACCTGTCTGCTTAGTGAAACATGTCCCTAGTGCACACTGATGCAGTGTTCTTTGGGGTTGCATGTATAATGTAGAGAGCTACCCTATGACTGTGCACGCCTAACTTTATATTCAGGTCAGTAATGCTTTTGATGTTGGGGAAATGATTCATTAACTAAATGAACTAAAAGTTCCGTATCTCTAGGATTGGGTTCAAATGTTTGTTGGTTTGAATCCCAAAATCATAAGCTTCTGGGAGCCAAGAACCAGAGATTAGCATCTTTAATGTCATTTACAGTACAAACAAATCTGATCCTTTAAGTGGACTTCCTCTGATTGCTTCCCAGTTTAACATGTTTAAAATGTATTCCTTTTTCCTTATATGATCATTGCCTTTAGCTTCAGTAAAAGTAGAAACTGAGTACCATGCAAGCTTGACAGTAATTTTCTGATGGGCAGCTGACATTCTTTAACTGCACTTAAAGGAAAAATGACACCTCATTTATCTGGATAGTTTCCCTCTGTCTTTGAGAGCTGAGACTTTGTCAGTTTAAAGGTGTAGCTTTAACACTATTCAGATTATTGCAAAATATTTTAGAATAGCTCAGGCTATAGTTCTTGAATGAAGGTAGAGCTTTTTATAGACACTTTCCTGTCTGTCTTTTCAACTCTAATACTTTCCCTACTTGACCAAGCGTAGTTATCAGTCATGGTTATTTATCTATTAGAACTAAAAAGACAGGAATAAAATGTACTTTCTGAAATGTGACAGGAATCAACTTTTATCCCTTTGTCCTAGTTCCGTTTTCTGTCTGTCCATAGACCTGTTCATTAATTCTGTCATTAATTCTGTTACTTGTGGATTCTGCTATTTAAAGGTCTGCAGGGCCCTTTAAAATTTGACTGTTTCATTTGTCCTAGAACATTTTGATATGGTCTGCAAACCAGTTTTTAAAATTGACAGATTCACTCCAGTCTCTTTTCTTAGGTTTCCCCTCTCCTTTTATGCTAGCCGTTACCATTTGTTTTCTGTTCCTGAAATTTTCTCACTTTCCCTTCACTCCTAGCAGAGTATCTTCATTACTGATGGAAAAAGCTTCTAGTCTGGTGCTCCCAATCCATCTCAGCCAGAACTATAGTATTTCTCTACCTTATGAAAATTGCAGTTCAGGAGAATTCTGGCTTATTTCAACAGTTCAGGCATGTGTTGAATTGCATTTTAAAATGAAATCCCAAATTTATTGTCTCCTCTCAAAAGATATCCATGAAAACCCACAGAAGTCTTTAGAAGTGTTATTTGGACAGACTTACTGTTTTTGAATGCACAGCTTCAAGAGCATAGTACAAAGTAAAACTGAATGTTGACTGCATTGTTTTAGCAGAATGTAGAAGAATCAGTAACTGTCTACCAAAACCTGTAGATAACCCTGAAACTGCTTCATTTCCTTTCACACTGAGCACTTAAACCCATCTTAAATCTTTTCCATCCTCTTGTCTCTCACAGTGTATTCTGAAGATGTGAATTTCATGCACGTTTTAGTTTCAGATCCTACCTAATGAAAACCACAAACAAAAACTGTAATGCTGAAAGGCATTAAAAGGCTCACAAGCAGCTATCTGTGCAATAATCATCATACCAGTCAAGTGCTTTATTTAACTATTACTATACTACTAGGAGATCTTTTTCTGGTTTTGACTTAAAACATGTGAAAACTTTATTGGTATAAATTGTTGGTTTCTCAGAGGTCGGTACTGGGTCCAATTCTGTTTAACATCTTCATTAATGATCAGGATGATGGGGCACAGTGTACCCTCAGCAAGTTTGCTGATGACATAAATCTGGGAGGAGTGGCTGATATGCCAGAGGGTCATGCTGCTGTCCAGAGGGACCTCGATAGCCTCGAGCGATGGGCTGATGAGAACCTCATGCAGTTCAGCAAAGGGAAGTGCAAAGTCCTGCACCTGGGGAGGAACAGCCCCATGCACTACATGCTGACAGCTGCCTGGCTGGAAAGTAGCTTTGCAGGAAAGAGCCTGGGGATCCTGGTGGACACCAAGTTGAATGTGAGCCAGCAATGTGCCGTTGCTGCAAAGGCGGCTAATGGCGTCCTGGGCTGCATTAGGAGGGAGGATTGTTGCCAGCAGGTCAAGGGAGGTGATCCCTCCCTTCTACTCAACACCGCTGAGGCCATACCTGTAATGCTGTGTCTAGTCCTGGGCTCCCCAGTAAAAGAGAGATACAAAGCTACTGGAGACAGTCCAGCAAAGGGCCAGTAAGGTGATGAAGGGATGAGAGCATCTCTCCTATGAGGAAAGGCTGAGAGAGCTGGGACTGTTTTAGCCTGGAGAAGGGAAGGCTCGGGGGGGAATTTCATCAGTGTGGACAAATACCGGAAGGGAAGGTGTAAAGAAGATGGAGCCAGGCACTTTTCAGTGCTGCCCAGTGACAAGATGAGGCAGTGGACACAAACAGGAGATTCCATCTGAACATCAGGAAACACTTTTCCACTGTGAGGGGGACTGAGCACTAGCGTGGGTTGCCCAGAGAGGTTATGGAGTCTCCATCCTTGGAGCTGTTCAGAAGCCATCTGGATGTGGTCCTGGGCAACCAGCTGTAGGTGACCCTGCTTGAGGAGGGAGGTTGGACCAGGTGACCTACAGAGATCCCTTCCAACCTCAACTGTTCTGTGATGCTGTGAAACAGCAATAGAAATAATCAGCTGTCCACACAAAGTTCTTTCAGAGATTGCAGTTATATAGAGTTGAACAGAGGGGCTGGGTCAACAATGCCATGACTATATGAAAACTCTCCCTCAGAGCATCCATAGTAGGTTTTCCTGCCTGCTAGTCCTCCTTGGTATCTCAGAATGTACTAGGAATTTTCTGTATGTCAAAACAAGATGGAAATTAAATAAAGAATTCAATCAATTAGACAAGCCCATTTTCCCCTTGAGAACAACAATTTAAACTAATTTGTGTAAGTAGTTCTAGGTCAATTTATCAGCAGCCAGTACCAGAGGGTCCATCTCATTACATAGGTATTGCTTAGCTCAGGCAAACAAAGTTACAGCATCTGAAACCAAATGAAACAGAGGGAAAATCAGGACCTGAAGTGTTTTATGTATTTTGACCTAATTTATCCAACTTTGCCAGAATCTATGTAGCAATTCAGGTTCAGTATGAAAAAAGAAAAACAATCTAAAGGATCAGGTTAAAGTAGTGCTCAATCATTTCTCTCTGGAAAGTCATTGTCATAATTTATAATTTATATAGGTAGTCTGGGCAGTATACCTGTATTAGTATATGGACCTTCAACCTTTTTTTTTGTCTGATATTGGCAATGAGCCCAAGGCATGGGGAAAAACAAAGTTACAAAAACTGTGTGATAGTCAAGGCTGATATCTTAGGCTACTGTAAATCGTTTCCATCTGGTTCTGCATCTCCCAGTGTATTTCTTGCTGTAAGGACTGTATTTCATAATCAGAAAGAATTGACTCCATGCTGCACAGATTATTTGCTGCTTTTGTCCTAACGACAATTCTGGTAACTTGTCAGGCCAATTTATGGCTGTTTCTTATATATTAAAATTCTTATGGAGCCCAAGAAGTCCTAGCTTGCAGTCTGGGCTCGTGAAAGAGAGAAAACTCATGTAAAGTCCATAATTATTTCAGGTAACATACAAAGCAGTTGGCCTGCTTGATTCAAATCAGTTTACATTAGAACTGTGGTCAAGAACATGTTTTCATGGAGATCTCTTCTGTTAATGTTACCTTTTTCTTTTGTTAAAGTTATAGCAGAAAGTGTGAGGTTAAGTTTGGTTTCAGCTCACGTACTTGTGGTTTTTTGATTCTTAACAGCTTTTTTATAGTTATCCTCTGTATGACATGTGTGACTTTTTTCCTGTTTGGTTTTCTTTATGTTTTCTTTTAGTTATAGATAGTAATCTGGTGATTTGATTCTTGCTTTGTTTTTTTTAAAGAATCTGTCATCAGCCTTTAATATTGTTGAACAGAAGGTGTTTATGCACTTCTTGCCCATGAAAAAGACAGTGCACTGTTGATTCTGACTGTTGTCGAGTGTGTGTATTTTCTTGCCATATAAGTAATATTTCTTTAGTAACTTCCACTGAGGTGAAATGTCTTTCTTGTGCCTCAGTTCTGGTCTCTTTGCTCTGACTGCTAAGTGCATGTGCATGTAGCCCATGATGATTATAATGATTTAGGTGACAATGTATTAGCTATGTATAGAACAGTTTTCTTGTGTTCAAGCATTTGGTTTCTTGAGGAAAGGAGACATCATTGGACATTGGCTGCACAGTGTAAAACTGGACATGAAGAGATGTAGTATGATCTGCAGAACACATGCTGTAAAGCTATAGGAGTTGTATGGGACTTGGTGTATTAATGGAACAGTAGGACCTTACAAAGATTATGCGAAAACCGCTGTTACAGAAGCGTGACTAAGCCAGGCTCCTTAGGAAACTTAGCCCTGCTGCCTTTTCACCGATCCTAGCTGGTTGGTTGTGAGGCTTTCCCAAAGGCTGACTGGACGGCAGCATTGAATAATGAGAGCTAACTAGCTGAAACAACCTGGAGTAGATAACAAGGATGCTAATGTGCTGTTGGAGGCATTCTGCTCAGTGCTGACAATCTGATTGCATAAAATAGTCTGTCAATCATTTATTCAACAGGTTCCTAAAACTTTCTTCATTTTCTCCCTTTTTCAGACAGCATCAGAGGCCATGTGTGTGTTTTTCCTGCTCAATCTGTGAAGGCATTCACGATTGTTTCACTTGCATGTGGAACTCATCCCAGTTCTACCCTGTTGCCTGCCCGCAAGTAGGGATCAATGCAGTGTAGTTTCTGGTCCTGTTCACAAAAAAAATTTCTGAAGCCCATGTTTTCCAACAGTTGCATCTCTTTCACTGCTGGTGTCACTGAGACATGCAGGATGTGCAAGGCTGGGGTTAGTGCAGGCAGTTTAGCACCATTTTTTGAAGTTGGCTATGCTGTCCCTCACCATCCTGGTGAAGATGTCTTTTACATCAGTTGCAGATTTTTCTGCATTCAGTGATCATGTTGCAAGTGAGACCAAGTAGACTGACTCCCTAATGAACAGGGTAATGTTAAATTTGGGGGATTATCATTCTGATCCCCTATGCGAAATACCTTTGGTACAAAAATTGATAACATGGACAGTTATAAATCTGTTTAAAAGACATATGTGGAAAGGAATATGAAATTTTGCTGGGCTTTGATAGGCAAATTATTTATGGGGGAAATAAATTCTTTACGCTGTAATGAAATGCAGGAAACTTCAACACAAATACTACTCATAGTTTTTAAAGAAGGATCAAGTAGGCATGGAAAAAACTTACTGGAAAAAGCAAATTAATTAGGAAGACCTGATGCAGAAAAAACATTTGGAAGCTTTTGAATTAGTATTTCCAAAGCACAGTGTTTATCTGCACAGAAGGTAATTTGATCCTACAATGTCTGATAGTTTTGATGACTTTCTTACCCTTTCAAGTAGGTTTACTAAGAGGGAGGTGGAGTACCAAGATTGATTTAGCTGATTAAATTGCTGGATTTTCTTGATGCCTCACAGTTTTCTTATTAGCATGGGACTGACAGAAATTGTTACCTAGGATATGACGGAGATAATATTTGCTCAATAAATACTACTTTTAAATATACCATATATAAAGTTGGTTGAAAAGCAGAATTGCGTAGCCCCAGAGGAAAAGCAATGACATTGAAAGTTTCATAGATAATTTGCACTTGGATTCTTTTCTTCTGTTCCATTTTGCAAGAAGTATACATGTTACGTTAGCATCACAAATGCAGAATATGATCATGCATGCCATTAACTACAAATCAAGTGGGTTTTACTCACATCACAGCATGATTTAGTGACTTGGGGTAGTGTGGTATTTGTGGTTAACTTTCTTAGCCTCAGTGAGGGTGAAATACTTAGAAAGGAGGAAGGATGGCTTTGTGGTTTAAGTATGAAATTGGAAAATGGGAGATCTATTTCTAGTTTGATGACAGATGATTTGGTTTGTGGGAAAATCATTTTCTGTTCCATAATTTCTGCTTATGTAAATGGAGAGTTACAAAAAGTATTGCCTGATTCCGCTGAATAAAGGACTTAATTCATAATACTTGTAATGTGTTTTAAGACAACAAGGAGGAAGTTAATATTAAAAAAGTGGACTTGAAAGAAGTTACTCATTTAATGCCTCCCTCAAAAAAAAGTTACCTGGCAGTAGATTGCCCTGAAAGCAGTATCTTTTACTGGTGTGATTATGCCCAATTCATAGCTACCTGCACCAATAAAGATAAATTTTAAAGTTGTTTCTGTGTGATTTCTGTCATATCTACTATATTCTATCATCTACCAATATCCGTCAACCTGACATATTTACCACTTGTATCTTTTCAGCTCTTTTTTCTTAATATTGCCTGTCCAGTCAGTTGCAGCAAGTACTGCAGAAACTGTTTTTGTTCTGTTGTTTTTTCCCCTCAGGAATGGTTATAACCACAAAGAGTGTATTAGAAACCTGTATTTAGCCCTGCAGCTGAAGTTTTAAACACTGAGACTGCTGGGCACAGTCTACCCCAAGAGAAGTAAAACTAAGTATTATTGTTGAAGAGGAACAGGTCCTGTGCATACAAGAAAGTTTCGTTTCACTAGGGAAAACTGTAAGTTTAATTTCATTAGAACTGGGTTTACTGTTTACATGCTTTTTTAGTTGATGTTACTTGTATTACCAGTTACATATATTGCTCATGACATTGGTTCTTTAATGGAGTTTAATACTGCACTGTATTGTTTCTTTGAAAAATACGAGTACTGTACAGAGCGGTATATTGAACACATTTCTGCATGCGTTGTTTAACTGTACTGTGCCAGACATGACTCTGTCATGCTCGCCATCCCAGAAGCAGCAGTTGCCATCACCACCTTTACCCTCCCTGCAGCAGAATTAGCAAGCCCTGCTCTTTAGAGCATTTCTTCACTCTCTGCCACCTTATCACCAAAATTTGGTTTTGTGTGTAGTCAGATGTGCCTTTATCACTTACGGTGTAGGATACAGCAATAGAATGTATACCTGGGGCTTCATCCCCTGGGAAATTGTAGATAATTCAGAACCTAATGAGCTTTCTAGCGGCATGGGCAACTGCAAGTATTTTAGACTCTTTCTCTGCTCTCAACACAGAGTATCTTAACAAGTTTAGGGTCTTGATTTTCATAGAAGGGTCTCAGTCTGAGCTCAATGTTTCCATGAGACTGAAAGCCTGAGATGAGGGTCATGACTGATAGTGTGGCTTCTTTGGCACAAGGTACATAAACATCTTTATGGGGGAATGGAGAAGAGTAAAATAAGCATGGAGGGAAGGGTCACTATGTTTGCACAAAATATGCACCTTTTCAGGCAAAATTTACCTTCCTGTTTGCAATTGCTGCATGCATTTTGACTTTTTCATACACAAGGCTACCTCATTGCTGTTCAAAATACTATGTCTTCCTCTGTGTCTGTGTTTCTGCTTCACTGTTGCTAATTTGCAGCTAAAACCCTGACTATCATGTTGCACTCAACCAAGTGTCTTATCAGTATCATTGAAAAAGCTTTCTTGGACACTTGTTCTTTGGTCCATGCTCCACTTCATCCTCTGCTTTGTAGCTGGGTATGTGCTAGTCATCCATCTGAGTGCTTGATGCACAGCTGCTGGACTTTTGTTGCTAATGTCTTGCTGAACATCAGGTCAGCCCACCCTGTGGCTTCGACATTTGCCAGGCTTTCATACTGCTTCGCTAAACAGAAGGCACGAAAGCGCTTCTAGTAATACTTCCAACAACTTCTCCATCTCCATCTTCTATAAATTACCTTGATGCACACCCACACAGCAGTGGGATATGGAAGACAGCTTTATACACCTTTAACTTGTGAAGATATTCGGTTCTTTGCCAGCTCACTCAGTAATCCTTCTAGTGTCCTGGATATAAGAAACTACCTTACTAAGAAAACTCCACTGGCACTGATAAACCATTGCCAAAATAAATGAATTCATAAATGACTGGATGTTCAGTCTCATTGATAGGTATGGAAGTGCAGTACGTGATCTTTCAGTGGCTGTTTAACTGGTTTTTCAGGCTGATGTTCCAAAACAAATTGTAACGGCAGCAGAAGTTAACCAAGAGCAGACAATCTTAATTGGAGTAGGCACCACGTCTGACCAGCACACTAGCATTAACATGTAAGAGTGCCAAACAGACTGCTGAGGAGATCTTAAATACTGAGTGCAGCCTGGAGAGATTAGATGATCTTACTATCATTGGCGAGTATACATGGTTTAAAGGACTAGCGTGTGCTTTAATGTTGCTGTTTACGTAAGTCCCACTGTGCAGCATTGCATGAAAGGAATTGATTTTATGACATGTCCCTTTGGACATCAGAGGGAAAGTGTCAGGTTGCCCTAGACCTTAATTCACAGTGAAGTTCAAATGTTGCTTTTGGCACCTGTCCTGGATTTGGTTGCGGTGTGATTTGTGGACACTTCTTTTCTACAAGTTGGAGAGATGCAGGCAGATGCTGTTATTGGAAAGAAATCCATGTGTTTATCACAAATAGGATTTCTCCCCTTTTGCCAATAAAATCTTGGCAGTGAATTCATTCTGCATGGTCCGTTATCCCACATCACACATCCAAGTCAAAAAAAAAAAAAAAAGTGATCAATCAGTCAAGAGCTGGAAATCAGCTCTATATTTCCACAAGAATGTAATCTGAGCCAGATGACCTCCTGTTTTTCCCAAATGCCAGTGTGATGTTGTCTTCACTGTTTGGCTATCAGCTTTTCATGTGAATGAAGGGAACCAGGTTTGGTCCTTGGTGCACTTTTTATGTCTGAGTCCTCTAAGGGGGCTTGCTTGTTACCTAAGCATAGGTAAGGAGTGCGTTGCAGAATCGTCACCTTGTAGCTTTTACTGTTGTTTTTTCTCTGTCTGAAAAGTGCTTGGCTTGAGGCTGTGGACAGAAGGCTTTAGCCTGGGGAACGTAGGGTCCTGAAAAGATGACAAAAACAGGGGAAGGAGCTTTGGAGGGGTCTTTCTGCTGCAAACGTGAGCAGAAAGTGGTAAAATCACTTTGGGGAAGGGTGTTATTTTCGAAAGCTCGCTGGCACAATTTGTATCCTGTGCAAAAAGTAGCTACCTTTGTGTAGTGTTGCTTGAGTTATCTGTGAAGTGTTTTGAAGGTGGAAAATGCTCTGTGCCGAACTACCAGCTCAAATATAAAGCTTGAAATCATATTTGGCATCCAAACGCTCCCTAAAGGTTTGGGCTTTGTGTTACGTGCAACCCCGAAGATCTTTGTTTTCTGCTTCTAAGCTGCAGCCAGACCCTTGTAAGAACAGCTGATGAGCTTTAGCCTTGATTTAGGCACAAATCAAAACCAATGCTGCAACCTAGCCCAAGTTGTTGGCCCCATCTGTCTGTAATCAGAGGGATCTCAGAGGAGCTCTGACCCTAAATTGGTGACAGGCTGTTATTAAAAGAGTCCCTCAGTAAGTCCCCAGAGCTGTAGTTCATAGTAACAAGACAAAAGTAACCGCTGTATTTTAACTGTATTTTTAACTGGGTGTTGATGTAGAGTACAGATGCAGTCGTTGCTGTGGGTAGTGGTGCTAGGACGCCGTTACATGCTGTGTGGGTTAAACTTGTCACTTTTTTCTTCTGGGCAAGGGCTGGGATGCCTTATGTCCCACATGCCAACACCTGAGGGCTATTGAATAGGAGCCTTTGAGCCAGAAAAACCACATACGGCCTTGTAATTCTTCCAGAAAGCTTTATTCTGGGGGAAGTTTGATTGGCAAGAGAAGGCCCCATCTCAACACTCTTCGGCTTTCGCTGTGGACTCTGCTCCCAGCGAGGCGCGGGTGGCCGTCCTGCTTCAGGAAGCTCAAGCTCGAAGAGCTCACACAAAGAAAGCCCACCCTTCTTCGTGCCTTCAGACTGCGGGTTTTGCCTCGCTCGGCCCCTGGCAGGAGGCTGTACCGGTACGGCTAGGCACACGCCGCGGGGCCGGGCCCTG
>NW_010972576.1:14043527-14144408 GCF_000737465.1 Haliaeetus leucocephalus
CGGGGAGCGGGGGCGGCGGGACCCGGTGCCGGCCCCCGGGCTTCCCCGGGACGGGGTCGCTCGTCCCCGTACCCGCGCCCTCGGCCCGCGCATCGCTCGCCAACCGAAAACGTGGGCTCGGGTATAAAAAAGTTTATTGCCCTGGCAGGGCTGCGTCCTGCAAGAACTAAAAAAACCCAAAGCGCTTTGCGTGCTGTAAAAACAAAATTAGCTTATTGACGCCTCGAGGCACTTGAAACAGAACACGGCGAAGGCTGCCGCTCAAGTTTTAACATGAAGCGAGGTGAAGACGAACGCCCGGGGAGCGTGCGCCTGGGGGGTTGTGCTGAGCCGCGTCAGGTGTAGCGAGCGGCTGCTGAGGTGGAGGTGGCGCCGTGGGGGCTGCGAGGAGCCCGCTGCCCAGCGCCACAGGGCCGTGGGCGCGAAAATCCGACAGCGCGATCCCCTGCCCGAGGATCTCTTCGGGGGATGTGTCCAAATGCGGCGCTCACGGGATTTCGGCTTGTCGTTAAAAAACAGTAGCGATTCGTGACAACGCTTTGTAATTGCGTGAGGCTGTGGTGTCTGCTCCTTGGAACAAGGGAAGGAAGACTACAGCTCTACTTTTGTATTTAATTTCTGTTTAACCGTTCAGGAAGCTTTTGGTTTGATTTTTTTTTTCCCTTTAACGTTTCAGCGGGAAAATTTGGCTACATATTGTGAAATAAACCAATGCTGAAACTTTATGGTGGTGGTTTATTCCATGTTATAAATTCTCTGTTTCAGACTTCTGAAATTATTTAGTACCAGCCTGGGAGTGGCAGCAGTGAGCATATTGCAAAGCCTGTCAGCTTTTTCAGGCTTTACAAAGTTACCATAATTATCTTCTCCCCTCTTTGCCTATAGTCATTTGCATTTTCTGAACTAAACAAAGTGTTAACGATAGAAATATCATAGATTCAGCTTAGAGCAGTTACTGTTTTCAAGAAAAAGGATGTATATCTCCATGCAGGAGAGGTTTTTGCTGGTCTTTGTCTTTTGTTTTTCTTGAAGTAATTTTAGCTACTTTCGGAACGTTTCACCAGACTTTTTTGAACTGTCTTGTTCAGGTGGCCCAGACAAATAGTCTCCTCTGCAGGACTGTGTCGATTTGGAAGTAGAATTGACTGCTGCTGGGGCTGGGCCCGATTGTCCTGGGGACAATGCCAACGTGAGTATCATTGCTGCTGGGGCTTCTAGTCACTTGTAGAAAAGGCTTGTACACACCTAGTCACGTCTTTCACACGTTCACGGACATTCTTACAATGCAGGGCTTAGGCTTTTGCACGTGTGAGTCTGACTTACTTAGAAGGATGTTGTCACGTTAAAATTTTATTATTAGCAGTACTAAAAATGATTGCAATCAAGTAAGGTAAACTTTAGTTAGGGCAATGAGAATTTGGGAGTTTCTGTTTGGTTTCCGGTTCATTTCATGCACTGGTCTAATAGCCTGACGTAACACTATACTGTGTCATATTACAAGCACTGCGGGCGAGAATATTTGCATCCAAAAAGGAAACCCAAATTACTGATATTTCACTTAGAAACTCAATGGAAATATTCCAGTTAGTATTAAGTTCAAACATTCTTTCAGGAACCCCAAACTAAGGGAATAAATCCCCCTGACAGCATCCTTTTACTGAGTCACACATGAAGGGAAACATCTCTGAGATTCTCACATCTATCTAGAATCTTTGATATAATTGCAGGATAACCAAGTAGATAAGTCTTCATCATTAACTACATCTCCAAAAGGTATTCTGTGGTGGCAGCTAGCACTATGTAGAAGTTAAAATTGTTAGGAGTATCTTAGAGACCTCAGCTTGTTAAACTTACTGGGAACGCTCGCTCATGTGTTTAAGAGTGCATATGTGAGTGATATCCCCTAAGTTTTTGCAGGAGCTAACCTGTAAATATTGGTCCTCATTTTTTTTTTTTATTTATGTGCAAATGTCTGCAAACTAAATCATTTTCTGCCAAGCCATTTTTAAAGTAAAGCAGGTATTAAATACTGTAAGTTGCTTAGTCTGCAGGGCAGTGACTGTAGGTGGCAAATATTAGGCAAAAGATAGAAATAGCATTGGCAATGCAACTGTAGACTCTCGGCAAAGGTTTTGTTCAAATCTGTAAACAGCAAGACTGGCTTTTTCCTTCCCAAGTGTGTTAAAAGCCCACAATGTTTAATAGGTATATAAGATGACTGGTAAAAAAGCAGTGTAAAGTACTTTTGGGACATAACATCCCTGATACTGTTTTTTGATGTATAGTTCTCAGGTTGATATCTCTCAGGCCATACCATGGATTGTTTTGATTTTTAGGGCTCTAACTGATAACAAGTAGTTCTTTCTTTGGGTTGAATGTTTATAGAGAAAGAAGGAGAATGTGAAGTAGGTTGACTGAGGCTACTCCAGAGATGATAGAATCTATGTCCATCTTTCATAATGCGGTTTTATTTGAAAATCATTGAGCATTTAAATATTTGAGGCTACAAAGGCTTAACTGGCAAGTATTAATAATTCACGTTGTTTAAAAAAAAAACCCAAACAAACCACAAACAAAACCAAAATAACCCAGAACACTAAAACGGTCTCACTGTGGCCCTTTCCTTAGAGAAGTTGTCGCCTGTGTTGTGACCATAAATTGCAGCTCATGTTTAGGTGGAAGTCAATTTCTTGCTATTACAAAGTCTGATCTGGGGTTGCAATTTTATGATTTTGGGAGACAAGAATAACATAAAGTGATACTATTAAAAGATTCATAACTAGAAGTTGAAATTACAAAAGTAATAATACAGAGAAAGTATTTTTTATTTTTTACTCTTTGAATTTTGTTAATAAGGTCATTTGTAGTGCCAACTTTTTCAGATACTGTAAATGCTCTTTTTTTAAGGCTAAAGCTAGGTGAATTCTCACCTCCTTCCACTGCATTTTAGTCCATTATTCACAGATTTGTTCTCTCATGCACATTTCCAAGAAGTGCAGAGATGGATTTTATGTGGTCATCTACAGTAGTTGGGACCAGACTTTCAAAAGAATACAATTATTATTTAGGTGTCTAAATGCATTTTTTTTCCCCCATTCTTTCACACACTGGGTGCTGATAATTTTTGAATCACTGGTTCAGAAGAGTCTCAGATATTTGGGTGAAGGCCTTATTAAAAACTTATCAGGTCCTTCTAGTTTTCAAATGGGAGCCAAACTCTTAGCAAAATAAAGCAAGAAAATCTGCCCTGGTTGTAGGTGGTGAAAATTCCAGTCATATCACAGAGTGGGAGATTACGCTAAATGAAAGTGAATCTTTCTAGTGCTTGCAGCCAAATAGAACATCTGTAGTCAACTCTCCACCTTGGGAATGTGGCATTCAGTATGAAGGATTAACCTGGCACGGAAGGCAGCATTCCTGACCTCAAAGGAAAACTTGAGTATTTTACTGTACAAAGGGATATCACTGAAAATTTTCCAAAAAGCCAGTTATTTCTCCTGCTTTCTCTATGGAGAAAGGCAAACCTCCTAGTCCTATCCCCAACATGAGTGGCATAAATACATGTCAAACTTCATCTACTAGATGTGCATTTTCTTTGCCATTTCTAGAATAAATTATATTTGCATGATGAAAACAAGTATAGAGTCAGGCTTAAAAATCTGGAGTGAGACCCAATTTACAAATGAGTCCAAAAAAGAAGCTGCAAGTATTCAGGCAATAATGCTGAGCTCTTTATCAGTGAGCTTGAACTGCTTTTCTCAAACTAGTTTGAGCCATTCTTGGCGTGCCTGCAAGCGCTACAGCACCTTTGGACTCTCACCTGCTTACTCATGTCTAATTTACTATGTAGGCACTAATTACCTCTGAATTTATCTTTCTGACAACAAATGTAAGGTGACAGCCATGCTGGAGCCAGAGTGTAGCAAGAATATAGGGTCTGATACATGACAGCGTTGACCCCCTTTACGGAGACCTCTGAACCATGGTGAGCCATGGGCAAGTGACTGCTGACTGTATACATTTTCTGCTGTCCAACTGAGCCGCTCCACCAAACACATGTGGGCATGCCTTCTGCCCATGGCTACTGAGAAAAAATGTGTTAGTTTAAACCAACTGTGTGATTTAAGGTAACGGTTTAATTGTGATGGATGTTTATATATAATCTGTATATGTCAGCTCTAACAAGGTAGGAGTGTGGCACAGCTGACAAGCAGTAACTCGCTAAGCCTTGGTAACTCAGTGTTCCTGATCTTCCATCCATAATCCATCCATACAGTTGCAAATGGAAACTGAACTGTGTTAGCTAAACTCGCTTTTGTGAAGTGTGGAGTAATTCCTTTTATGTCCCTTTGACTGACAAAGGAGTGCAAACAGAGCATAATCATGCTTACTGCTGCTTAGTAACCAAAGTCAGCATAACTCGGCTGTCTTTTTCACTCTTACGAACATGTAGGAAGAAGTTGAAGTCAGGCCCCTCCTTTAATTTACACTCTTCCTTTAAAACATCCTCTGTCTCCTGTTAATAAATTACAACAGTCGAGACTTGTACATGTAAAGAAGTGCATGTAGGTCTGATCTGTCTGTAAATTTGCTTCCAAACCCTTTCAGTGTCAGCTGTAGCATCTCAGTTAGTAGAAATATTCTCTCTTCAGTGACATGAAATTGCCTTTCCAAATGCCCTTCCCAATTCCAGCAAATGCACTTAGAAGGTGCGCCTCCAACTGAAATAATCAAGAACTTTGAAACAGGTTGGATTTTTTTTTTTCTTTCTTGCAGGTTGTGAACACCAAAGTGAGAACCATGTTTAGGCAACTAGATCCATTTTGAGATTGATACAAATATAGCCATATTTTCAAAGGGGCTGAACAAATATAACTCAAATAATTCACTGGCATTTCTTACTCCTTGTGAATTGAAAATCCATCCACACTTATTTAGTGTCCTAATGTAGATTTAGAACTGTGGATATATTCCATTGCTAACGTAACTAAGTAGCTTTTCTGGGGTTTTGATCTGGTATATAAACCAGGTTTATTGGTTAAACCTGGTGTGTAGAAAGGCTAATTTGGAAGCAGCAGAAGTGTTGTTTAAGCAACAACTCTTAGTTCATGTGAAGTAACCTCATCACATGATCAGCTGATCCTTTACACTGATGGACTCACAACATCAGTGCTTTAAAGTTAGATGTTAAATATCCCAGTTGAAATCAGTCCAAAAATCCCATGTTGTTGCCCAGCCTGCAGGATTTACTTGCCCCTTGATAAGTAGTAGTGGGAGTAATAGCTGTAAGTGGGAGTAATCACACAAAAGCCTAATTCTGTGAAAAATGGTATGTTGACAAAGATGAGATGTGTGTAAAAATAGGGCTGTTGTCTTGCATTATTATGTGTTATTGTTGTGCATGCAGCAAAACTATAACCCAGAGCAAAAGTGAGGGTAGAAAGAGTTTCTTCTGGATTTCTTCTCTCAGAGTGGGGGGGTTTGACTTCCTGTGGCAGAGCATTTTTGGTGAGAGCAGATACCAACAGTACATTTTAAGTTCATAACTCCTTTTGCATTGTAAGTCACCTGCATCTGTGGTACTGGGCATGTTGTCCTAAGCCAGAACCCATTCAATGGGTTTTAAAGCATACAGGGAATACCTAGTTGGGGCATGCATCACTGCATGCATCGTGCACAAAACACACTTTTCTGTGTGCCAGCAGAAAAAAATTGCCTTAGGAAGTTGATTCAACTCTTTTTTTTTTGTTTTTTAATGTTTTAGTCAGCATTAATTTCAATGGTTTGAAATACCTGGGAGAAGAGAATTTCCAGCAGTGGTAGGGCTGGAGCTCAGTTCTTTGAGCTGGATGAGAAATGTCAAGTGCAGAATAGAAAACAGTCATGTCCATTCCTGTATTCTAGCTACTGTAGTCTAGGAGACCTGCTGAAGCCTGTCATCTCATCTCCCTAATAAGATGTCTGTGACAGTATTCTGCAGGGATGGCTGTCTTCCTGAGTGTTTTTCAAGGAAAGGATAACCTGGGCCTTGTTGTCCAAGTGTCTCTGCTAGCTAAAGAGGTAGTCTAAGCAGCAGGAAGGTCCTTGGAACTACTGCTGACTGACCCTCACTGATAATCTGGTGTACAGAAATCAACTGTGAATATATACTTGCGTACTGAGCTCTGGAACCTGGTTAGCCTATCAGAAAACTAAAATATGGGATAAGAGATGCACTCATGTCATGGAGAGACTTATGTAAGTAGTAGTGTGATGCTTTTTTTATTCAGTATGAAAGTGGAAGTTCTTCCCTTCAGTCTCCAGCAGGCCATGGTAGGGGTTGTCTGAAAAACAGTTCTTTGTGGATGTTTTTGCCACTAATCCATCTTGGTTCCCTGGAAGTTACTCTTAGAACTAATGGTCTCTACCTTCCTTGCTTTTAGCTGGCTTGCAAATATCTCTGTAGTTCTTTCAAAAGCTAGAAAAATGGTTTCCACATGCGTGTGTCTTTCATGAACAAAATATACCCGCTTTGTACTTGGCTGCATGTCTGTTTGTAATTGATTTGTATGCTAGTTATATGTAGTCAAGGTACACTAAAGATGTAGGCTGCTTTTTGCTTCAGAATTTCAGCTGCAGTTTAACAGCCAAGAACTGTAGAAAGGAGATACTACTTTAACATAGATTTAAAAGGTTAAGCAAGATTTTTTTAAGAAAAGCAATATAAACCAGCTTGAATTCTCATTCTGCATTACAGTTTGGACAACTCCTTTGCTAGAGGTGATGGCAAAAATGGTTCCTCTTGCTGTGTTCACATATATACAAAATAGAAGGTTGGATCTGCAGTTTCTATAAATGGATGCAGATCCACTGTCAGATCCTCTGTTGGCATGAGTCTGCATGACTGTTGGAGTCAGCAGAGGGTACACAGATTTTGGCTGGTGGACAGAAAATTTGACCAACAGAAGATGCTTGACAGGAATAAAATCCCACTGGACATGGATTTTTACAAGTAGTGATGTTACTTTATTACCTCACTCACTTCAGTGTTGAATTCTTATTAAATGATAACAAAGTCTATAAGGTTTGTCTTAAGAAGGGGTTGTGAAGATGAGCGTGCTCTTTCAGAGCATCCATCTGTTGTAACTCCATCTGGTTATCTCCCTGTGCTGAGGTTTGAGTGTTCTGCCTAGGGAGCAAAACCAGAATAGGTCAGCAAAGTAGTTTCCCACCACTTTACACTAAAACCATGAGAATTGGCTTAAAAGCCTAGGGACAGAGCAATCAAGAAGGTATACAGTAAAATAGCCCATTAGTAAAAGTATAAGTCAAGCCATCAGTTTACACCTCCCCTTAGCATTGCGTCATTAAGAAATGTAACTGACGGATGTCAGCTTAGCATTTAGATTTAGTCAAACCTAGTAGAAAGCATACTGTTTCAGGAGGTTCTTAAGAGGACCTGCAAAAGAGAGAGGGGAGCTTGTACAAGCTGATATAGCAGATGTAGGCGTAACCAAATGCTTTGCTGGGAACTGTGCATGCTGCTGCCTTCTTACAACAGTTGTGAAGAAACTTACAGTGCCTGTGCTGCTGCTCCTGTCCTAATGAGCTTAAAGACTGTGTATCTGTACTGTGCAATCTATTTACAGCAATGCAAGGTGGTGGTGGTTGGGGGGCGAAGAGGTGGCTGTGCTCTCATTGATGCCTAGAAGGAGATTTTGTATGACCAACGATAATGTTGATGGGAGTTTACCCATATAAATAATCTCATACATCAATGGGAGAAGAGGCCATGAGCTGCTTAGGACTTCTGTTTCTTGCACATAACAATGCTTTCAGTGGAAATGGCAGTTCTGTATAGTCCAAGATGCACAAAAATAAAACCATGACAAGCCATGAAAAGACTGGCTTCCAGGAGGCTGACCCACTACCAGAAACCTCCTTAAAGTAAATAAATGTTTTGTTACGGAATTTGTGGTTGCAAGACTACAGTCTGTATTAATGCATTGTGTTGGCAATGTTTAATTAATATTGATATGTAGTATGTCTGCTTCTTAAAAAATGACCAATATTTTTGTGCATCCCTGGTACTTTTCAATGAAAAGACATTTTATACAGAATTGCAATACTGCTTTAATACTGCTATGCAAGAAAAAATGAGGTTTTGCTATTTTTATTCAGTTGTTGTTTGTTGGGGTTTTTTTTTCAGTTTAGAAGCTTTATGCTTTTAAAGTAGTTACAACTTTACTACATTAAAGATACAGTATCCTTTTCCACTTCCCCACCGCATCCCTCCTGCACTTCATACATAGAATAATAGTTTTGCAGTCCAGTGTTTCCCAAGGAAATCTTAACAGTAACATGATTCAACCATTTACAACTGTAGTGTATTCATATTTGGAGCTTCTCTCAAAGCCCAGCAACAACTTGGAGAGCCTCCCTCAGCCGTAACAAACGCTAAGGGACTTTTTGGTTAAAACTAATTTAAACCAATATAAGTTGCAATCATAGCAAACCCTTAAGTGTTGGTCACATACTGCTTAAAATACTCGTTGCTTAAGTCCCACTCTTTTATAATAAGGCGATGTAGCCTAACAAGCCATGCTGCTAACATTAATTTTATTGGCAAATAAATTGATTTAAAATAAGCCCGAAACATAAATCTGTGTTTCCATCTTATTTAACTTTTGTAGCATACCTAGTTTCATATGGTAGTAAGAGCTGAAAAGGTCTCTAAGCATTAGTTTTAATTTAGATGACATTCAAAATTTAAACATTATAAAAATGACCAGTAAATTTATATGCCAGCATGTTTATTGGTTGCAGATGTTCAGATACTTATAAATGGGTGTAATTTTAATTACTCTCAAATTAGCATCCAGATGCTAACCGTGTATGTTTGCTTTGTGGAGACACAAGGTTAAAAGTATATACCTATATTTAAATGAAAGGATACTGTCTCTTTAAGAAAAGCATTTATGTTCTGTCGATGGAAACATTGAACCTGAAGTGTGAAACATGAGAATTTTTACAACTATGTACCATATGAAACATGACAAAGTGTAGCTCCTTATTTGATTGAATAAGAATAGCATCACGTCATTATATTTAATTACGCTTATGTATCAGAATGTGTTTGTTAAATCTCATAATGAAATACTGATGTAAGGTATTTCCATTTTTAAATGTGTACCAGAATTTTTTTTTATTTCAGAAAAGCTCTGAATGTTGAATGTGTGTTAAGTCTCCAGGAATGTAACAAGTTGATAAAAACCCCAGCCAAGTCCATCCTCCTTACAGGAAAAAAAAAAAGCTCGAATTTCTTTTTTTGGATATTTGTTTTGCAGCTTTCTACGTCTTAAGGCAGAGAATAGCCAGCCTAAGGTGCCAGCCCAAAGGTTAGCTGAACATATTTCTTGAAATAATTTTGGCAAGGTTATGACTTGGAGTTATGGCCTCTAAGTCATAAGTTTACATGAAAACTATAATACGTGACAAGAAGATGTAGATGTTCTTTTATTTTTTTTCCTTCTTTAAACATTCAATTTGGGGAAGATGGGGGGGGGGGGAAATTAACAGGGCTGTTTTATCCCAGTTACCTATCTGTTGAGATATTTATTGCACTTTTCCCTTTTCCCTCTTTTCCTTTTTCTTTATTTTACCCTCAAGCCCCAGGCAATATTTTTTCCTTCCTGCAAATTGTTTATACTCCCAGCATCATATTTACAAACTGTCAGACTTAGGAGCCCTAATTTGCTTTCACAGTATTGGATCACGTGCAGTGGGAGGTTAGTTTGGGATGGCTGAAGCACTTATTGCCCCCCGTTGCCTGCTTTGCACCTCCACTACAGGTTGTCATTCTCACAACAGGGAAACTTTACAGCCCCTGCTCTACAGCCGTGTACAACCTGGCATGTTAGAGCAAAATGAAATCAACACAGCTCTACCTTGGTACCAGGGCTGTAGTCCACTGCTGCTTAGGAATCAACGTCTCTTGTTTACTTATCCCTGTGGCGGGCGTACCAGTCTTTAGAAAGGGGAGCAAAGCAATCAGCTGTTCATCTGTCTGTGAAAGTCATCTTTGTTACTGTGATACAGAAGTTACTCTGCTGAAGCCAGTGGGTATTATATTCTACTAAACACAATAGCAATAGGGCCCAGTTTGTTTTCTACCACCACACATAGAAACACTTACGCTAGCCTGCTTCTGCCTGCTGGAATTCAGGAGACACACAGAAAGATTCAGGTAACAAACAGGTATTTGAGATGATAGAGCACTGTTCTTCAAGCAATTACCATGAGCCACTCGAAATGCAAACAAGAAAAGATTGACAAAGCGTGAAATATTTCTTGCTTTTCTAATTTTGCATTGTGTTACATCAAATTTTCACTGTTTTTTTAAAAAGAGTATTTAAGTGCATAAGCATTAGATTAACTTTCACTGACTTCATTAAATCCTATTGATTTCAGTGTTACCCATGCTTTAGTTATGCAGGCTTTTAAAAGCTTTTTGGAATAGCAAGGCATTCATGAACTAGGGCCTGGATTTGTCTATGCAGTTTAGAAACACATTTGGCAGCAGTCATAGCCAAGCAAAGAATTCAGTGCAATGAATAGCCCACACTGGTTGCAGTTTGTCATGTTAATGTGCTGTTACCAGAATCATATGTGCAAACTGAGTAACTGATTTACCCAGGCAAATGTAGTAGTGGTGCATGAAAAATTAGGAGTCGCTTACTTAATGGAACTGTATGTTTCAGATAGAAGCTTAAGCATGCATTTTGACAACATTTGTTATCATGAATGTTAAAAATAAGTGAAAGTAATTTGTGAAAAAATATTTAGGCATTAGTTACTGCCATTTTATCTGATTATATTATCGGTCTGTAGTTACAGAAGTTGGTCAAGGACATTTATTATCTTTCAAAAAATAGAGTAAGGAATGTTTTGCATGTGAAATTATCTGAAAATTAATACCTAGTTGCCCTAGTTAGGCTTATTAAGTGCTGCAGAGATGTATGTTGTGAGTGCTAGTACACTTATTTGGGAAGCAAAGTTATTTTTTCAGAAGTAATTATGTAATGTGAGTTATGGGTATGACATGTTTTGACCACCTACTGGTAACTGTATGGTAGGTTAAGCTTTATGCATTCTCCTGCATTTGTATGTAGTTGAACAAAAAAAGAAATATGTACCTCTGAAAGAGCTGCAGTGATTTATTTTACAAATTAGTTCATACCTTTGGGATCCTAGATCCAAATTACTGAATAAGGCAGACTTATTTTCCTGAGTGTGTGTTTATGCAATTGCATAATTTGCAAAGAATTGTAAAAAGTAAATGGAAAGAGACAGACATTGAGCTGAAGCTGGCTCTGAGGAAGAGAAGTAAAAAACTTGAGGTTGTGGTCTGTTAGCACCACAGGAAAAAGGGAGCCAGTTTCAGGTGAAGAAGGAAACATATAGGAAAGCTTGTTTCACCAACATGCAAGTCTTGTTAGTTGGCACTGGGGGAACATAAGTAGCGATCTTAAGATGGGAAGTCTGTTCTGCATTCGGCAGTGTAAGAGGATCCAATAAAGGTTTGTGAAGCTGAAGAGTATGTAATCATCTCTGGGCTGATGCACAAATTACTTTCTGTGTTTGGGCAAACTGGATTTTAAGGAGCTGGGATTTAGAGTCAGAATAAATAGGGGGCTATATATTACTTGGGAAGAGAGGGGAGAAGCAAGGCCGTTCAGGCAGATGGTCAGCATAGTTTGTTTCAGATGCAGGTGTTCTTATGCATATTCTTAGATTTCAGAGAGGTGAAAATAGAAGTTCAAGGACAGGTTGGACATCTGCAGTCTGGCATTTTGAGGCAGATTTGAGTGGAGGGATGCAGAAAGAGCCATTAAGGACTTTGAGGGCAACTTCTGTCAGTGAAACCCTCTTGTGGGCATCACGCAAGAAAGAAAATGCAAGGAATAAGAAATCGCTATTAAGGAACAGAAATTAAGAGGCAAAGCAGAGAAAAAGAATATGAGAATTATACACAGAATTATACACAAGGCTGTTTTGATGAAAGATGTAGCTAGGAGCACTGAAAAAACAAAGTAGAGTTAAACTGGTAGAGATACTCCACTAAGAAAGCTCAGGGATTTCCATTGTTGGCCACAAATGAAGAGGAGGAGTTAGGCAGGTAGGAACCAGGCAGTGCAACCGTCTGGTTAGGATTCCACCAAACAGTGTTTGGTAATTAAGAAGTAAATCATTAACGTTAAAATTCTAGATGAGAAGGAATAGAGGAGACAGCATGTGTTGGTTATCCATGCCCTCAAAAGATGGGCAGCTTAGTGCAGAGGAACTGACAAAACCTGAGGGGGACTTCCAAAGTGGTTCCGAGGAAACTGTGTGCAGGGGGAAAATACAGATGAAATTTAAAAAAAACCAGCATTATAGACCCATAATGAATTGATTGAATGTGTTTTTTATTTATTGTTTTTATGCAACAATTAAAAAATAATAATTCAGAATATTGAGTCCTGCTCACACACCACCAGCAGCTAGTAGTGGTTGGGAAGATTGGTGGCTTCTGGCTTTTACACAAGCATAACACATGTTAACAGCATGTGCATTTCACCAGAAATTCTTTCTCCCTCTCTCCCACACTTGGAAAAAAACCCTCAACCCTAAACCCAAACCAGTCATTCATGTTTCAATTCCTTGTGTTATTTTCACAGGAAGTTTAATTTGTCCTGAAGTTTAAGTGAGACTTAAAATGTGGTATTGATCATCTTATTTTGGAGGAAAAGGTAGTTCTTGCCAACCTTTAAAATAGGTACTCTGTTAGATTTATGGCCAAATAAAAGGCTTTAGGATACCTCCTTGACTCCATTTAAGTCAGTGGGAACTGAGACAGAGCAAGTCTTCACATCTGGCGCAAAAAAAGAATTTAAAATGATCAAACTGAAATGAATAACCAGGAGACCAGAGTTTATTTGTTGATATCTCTTGAATGAATTGGGCAACAAAATGAAATGGAAAGTTTAGTTGTAGTTTATTCTATGGCCTAGATAAATAAGCAGTGGTTGACTAAAGAAGAAAATAGCTGTGCTTAGGATTTCTTTCTCTCTCAGTCCACGTTACTACCCAATGGGAATTTAAATGTTTTCAGAGAGGAATCCTTGGAGAAATGGTAGGTCTTTGTTGATATTGATTCAACAATAAATTAGCAATCTTGTTTTTAGTGGCATTTGTCTATACAAGTGCACTTTTAACTTTTGTTTAAAACAATTACTATTATAAAAAGTAGAAAGTTTTTGCTTCTTATTGGCAACTTTTTCAGACTCTTATCTTCTGGACTTCATTGCCTTACGTGTGTAAGAGAGTGGCTTTCTCAGCCTGATGTAACTCTCCACTGTCTACATTTCCTTCTTGCCTAGTAGGGAAGCGAGTGTTACGTAGCAGACTGAAGTCCATGGACATGGTTTTTTTCAGTCATTGTAAATGTGAGTTGATGGGAAAGAAATGATGTTCTATTGGTTGTTGTGGTCGGTTGTGGGAGAATTTTTAAATTGTCAAGATGCAAAGAATATTAGTTGGGAGACTTTTTTCCCCACTACTTATGAATCTTAATGTGTTAAAAAAATGGATAAACTCCATGTGTTTGTGTGTGACCAGAGCAACTGAAATATTCTATTCTATCTGGAATTTTGCAAGAAAATAAGTAAAGTGGAAAATTCAAAGAAAAAACCTAGTCACATCAGCATATATGGTGTATGCCTAGACTCATACCAAACAGCTGAAATAACTGCCTGATATTAAAAGAAATGCTGAAAGGCAGGCTCAAGCTTATTTTTATACCTGAATCTCACTGTTGACCGTGCTCAAAGGGAACCCTTTGGGAGTCAGCAAGTGTTACCTCTGCTGCAGTGCAGGGGATGCTCCTCCTTTGGAGAAGGGAGCATTTGCAGGCTGCAGATGAGAGCCTGAGTCAGCCCACCTCTCTGGGCCCGGTGACTCCGGTAAAGGTCAGTCGGAAGGGCATATAGATGTGGTTGGTGGAACCGCAGCCAGGTGTGCGGACTTGGCTGAACGCTGTCTGCTTCTGAAGTCCTAAGGACTGTGCAAAGCCACCCCCCTGTTCAAGTTAATGGGAGGATATACAAATTGCTTGGTGAGGGTGGCTTGATTCCTGAAATTCTTCATTGTATTGAATTTCAGCAGCTGTGTATAAATGAGATGCATAATACTTAAGTGGCCAAAGTGCACAGAATGTACTCTAATAACTAGGATTTCTGCAAGTATGGTGTTTGGCAGGAAACATAGGTTTCCAAATACCTGTTTAATGTGCAAAAAAAGCATTTTATGACGACTTTGGCTTTATCGATAGTGGTTTATTTGCTAACCGTTAGGAAGCTTCCCTTGTGGTAGTAGAGATTCTGAAGCTGTAGACTGCTGAGGGGCTGAGATCTCCTTTAACTGAGACTTTTAAAAACAGAGGAGAGAGGTATCTGTCATGTGATTTAAATGCATTTCTTAATTATATCTTGAGACTAGGTGGTAGACTAGATCAGGAGTTACTGACCTGTGTGTCATACAAGACATTAAATACTGCATAGTATGGAGCTACGTTTGTTGAGATGTATTGGACTAGATGATCTCTTGAAGATCACATAGATCCGATTGCTTGATTTAGTAACATGCTCTATGTTACATGTTTCATATCTGTAGACAGTTGTATATTATTTGTTTTAAACAAATGCTAATACATATTTTTTGTTCTAGTATGGTATCTGACCTATGTGGTTAACAGAGAATTAAGCAAAACATCCAATTCCTAATATAAACGTATTTGACCTTCTGAATTAGAGGAACGTTTTCATTTTGAAATGAAATGAAAATCTCATTTATTTCATTACTGAATTTTATAAGGCTTTTCTTCTTCAAGCATGAGAACTTTTATCTCTATCTGAGCTGCTGCTAATTTATGATCTATGCAGTTGAGGGAGGGACCAAGACTTTTTTAAAGTCAGCTAAACTAAAGTTGCCACAGGTTCAGCTACTGAACTGTAACACTTCACACCAAGCTGATCCCATGATGCTTTGTGTTTTTTAAAGAGTAATTATTACCTAACTGTATCCCACTCCACAATATGGATTTTCTGTAAAGTGTGGTTGAAATTTCATGGAAGCTTTCAAAAACACAGTAATTTATCTACTGTAGTTTAGATCACATCTTTTTTCCCAGTGACTTCAAAGTCATGAAGTTGGTCTTCATAGTCTTCATTTTGCCACCATCTCCTCTAATTAGACTTGGGTCTATGATGTCAGGAAGATAAGAGTCTCAGTGCCTAAATGGGCTCTTACACAAAGAAGATCTTTTTTCCTGCTTATGACCATAGTGATTAAAAAAGCAGTAATTTTTTCCAGGTACAATGTTCTAGAAGTTCTTCTTCAGTCAAATCTGTCCATTACCCAAGGGCATACTTTTTGAAACATATCTTTTAGTAGTCTAAGCAACCCCTTTCCCAAATGCTTTAATTGAGAGTTGTTTCTAAATCTGAATCCCATTTCTTTGTTTCTGGACAGTGTTTAATGAAAAAAAATAAATATCTTGCATTAACTAGAAACATTCCTCTCTGTTGCCTTTTAAGATATTCCTTAAGACAGTTTTAGAAAAGAGACTGCACCGTTGTGTTAGGAAGATCCGTCAAGAGCTGTGCTGTAGATTTAAAACAAGGTTTTATCTTCTCGGGGGATATCACTGGCCATATATATGTGTGTATATATAACGTTTAAACAAAAAACCGCCCTGATAACAAAGGGCAAATGCAGTCCTAAAACTGGAGCAAACTCCTACGCCAACAGTTGCTTCTGTGGATGCATTTGTGGGAATTGCTGATTCTGAATGCTTTCAATCTTAATGGAGAAGATTTTAGAACATCAGAGATATATTTACATAATTCTTCCACAACCAAAACTAATCTCTTGTTCCTTTTTTAATTTTGTTTAATTCAACTCTGTTGAACAGCTTGGCTAGAATGCAAGCTAAATTTTTGAGTGCCTTCTGACAGATTTCTGTTAAATTACATCCTTAACACATGCAGTTTTATGATACAGCCTGTTGTCAGATTAATTAATATTACAGCTGGATCTAGTTAGTTACTTTGCAAATTCCAAATGATACTGTTAGTTTAGAAAATGAACTTAAAGCCAGGGCAAATAGTAAATCCTGATTACAGGATATTCAAGTTATGCCACCCTCTGATTTCTGTCTAATTTGTGTCCATCTTGCTTGAACAGTAAGCTCACCAGAATTTTGCATCTGCATTTTTGTCATATAATGATAAACAACATTTTAGAGGATAGCAAATGGTTTAGTTTTCCAGTAGGTTGAAACAGTATGTTTAGTATAGAAAGACATTTCTAATAAAAAAAAGACTTGGAAATGTTGTTTAAAGTTTTCAGCTGTAAAATGGTTTCCAGAGTTAGGCAGGATTCATTGCACTCTGCAAATATTCCTGTTAGCTATCCTACATCAGTAGAAATGCATTTGTGCATGAATTCTTATATTTCTTGAAAAGCAATGCTTGTTTTATTATTGAAGTTTTAAAAGTTTGTTTTATGAATTTTATTTGTGTTATATTGAGAGAGGTACCAAAAAATGGCTTCCAAGCTGTTATTTCTTGGAGTTCTGTGTTTATGCTCCATTTGGGGAATTAGAAATTACTTGGCAAATTTGACTGTGGAAGCAGAGTAGACCATAACTTCACATTCTGAGACTATATCTGTATAGCAGGTTGGGTAATAAATGCTTGAAATGTTCTGAGTAGAAGTAATTTGGATATGTGCAGTGATAAAGCAGCATATTACAGTCAGTGTTGCTTTTGCTTTTACCCAGTCCTGTTTTCTTCCAAAAGAAAAGAAAATAAAAATAATTCCCATGCCGAATCCAAACACCCAAAAGGGAGAGATTTAGGCAAAACATTGCTTAATAAGGGGGTGAAGAGTGTTGCCTTATAGTCAGAGGAAAACGGTGAATGCCGGGATTTGTGCTACTGCCTGTCGGTGACTGAACTATGGTTTTGTTTGTATGTCACCTATGACACTGATGTACGTGTTTTCTATATAGCTGGGGCATATTCCAGGTTTACCGAATTCCATGGCATGAATCATAGTATATATATACATAGAGAGAGCAAGTGAAGGCACAGTGTCTGCTTGCTGATGAGATATTAAAAGGGTTTAATATCCCAGAAACAGCAGAATGAAATGTTGTAGAAAAATAGACTACTACTAAGTAACTCGCTCTTCCCACGTGTATTGGGATGGTGGTTATTTTTGGAGGTGCACCTGATGTTGGAACAGTAGTAGTTGAAGCATATAATGATGCTGAAGGGAGGAACATAAATGGTACTATTTGTTAGCTCATTGCCATTTGTTTCAAAGTAAAGCGCTGCCAGCCATGACTGGAGTGGAAGAATAATGAATATTCCTCTATTTGCAGCTATATGTCAGCCAGGATGCAAACACGGTGAATGCATTGGGCCAAACAAGTGTAAGTGCCACCCGGGATACACTGGAAAAACCTGCAACCAAGGTAAGAAAGTGAAGTCCAAGAAAATTTCTTCTTGAAATCATAGAAGTATTGGTCCCTCTCCCTCCAAATGCTGTGTGTGTCACCTGCGTTTATAGGGTAATGAACTCATAGACCAAGATACTGTTGTAGCTATTCTGATATTGGGACTGACATTTGTAGGGACAATGACATCTGCAGTGGGATGACACAGGGGAAAAATTGCTTTCATTCAGATTAAATCAATGAGATCAATGTAAAGTATGTATTTACATGCTCTTCTGAATCTGAATCAAATTATTTAAATCTTGTGGTCAGGATTTTTATTTCATAAATTCACAATTTTCAGGTTTGGATAGTGAAATAATATTTGTTTAATTAAAAAAAAATTCATGCATGCATTCCAGTTTTTGTGTTTCTAATCCTGAACTACCTAGGTAGCAATAAACTGTAGTGCATACTTCAGAGTTGGAAAGATGAAGTGTTCTTTTACTGAATTATCGATATAGTTTCATTGTAGTTTCTTTGCCAAAACTGATCTCCAAAACATGTAATGGTATAAAGATCATAGAGTATAAAACAGAATTGTAATACACGATTTATTAGACTTTGGTGCCGAAGACATGTTCACATGCAAAGGTATCTCAATAAGACTGTTCTCTTTTCCAGTTGTCTCAGCCTGCAGGAAAAGTTCATATGTTTTCTGAGAGTGCTGAGGAAGTATGGTAGAAAAGTGTGATATTTAGAACTATGTTGCTGTTCAGATATGTACCCTGATGTTTGCTAACCTTCTTTTGATGTGTTAGAGTGAATTATTTTCTTGTAAGAAAGATATATATTTATTTTCAGATTTACTAATCCTTCCAAAACTGATGTGGAAATGAATGCTGTATTTTTCAGTTTTGTTTTAAGTTTTATTTATTCTGTCACCTCTTAGATTATCCTGTCTCCTTTTCCCTTTACTCTGGTGTTGTGGTAGTTGTTAAGATTTTATTATTCTGCACCTGTTTTGGTCAGTCTGGAACTTTTTTAGAAAACTGCGCAGTGAACTAACAGTTGTTATGTGTATATGTAACAGTTTTTACACATACTAATTCATAATATCAAGAATGCTGTGCAGATTGCTGGAGGCTGCAGTCTTGAACTAAGCTATTCACTTTCCACTAAATGCTAAGGAAGGAAAAAAATGTGGTGATAAACGATTAAAGGAAGCCTTTTAGGCAGTATTGATCAAATATTCTTGCATGCTATTGGTGGCAAAGTTACCATGGCAGATGTGTGTGAGGTTTCTGAGATGCCTTTTGACTGTGGTGTCCCAAATGTACACCAGTTCAGGTGACTACAGCCTATATCTCTTCTATTGTATGGTGAGACCCTTGTGGTGTTCCTGGGGTCAGGGTATGCATTCTTGCCATGTGCCGATTCCATGTTAGGATGAGACCTGAAAGTGTATAGTGGATGCAGAGTCTGCTTTTGCCGGGAGGAAATTCAAATCACACAGGTTAAGTGTGACCTATGTTGTTATGCCTTAATATAGCACCTGTCCTGTTCAGTCCATGGGCCATCTTTCTCACTTCTGTTCTAGAATAATAATTCTCAGTAGCAGAAAGTAATGGTGTTGGCAGAAGAAATGGTAGAGTTCCCCTGCAGAGATGGAAGTCTTTCTAGGATGTGTTGAATGGTGCTGGGCTGTATGCTCAGGTTCTTGGTGAAAGGTGTTCTTTGAGTACAAACGCTGATAAACAGGCTTTACATCACATCTTCTCATGGCCCTCGTGGATCAAGCTGTATTCCAGGGACCAATCCAAGAGATGAACCCAGCCTTCACAGCAGAACTGTTGAACCCTGACTGTGTGATGATGCCTGGATGCTTGCCCTTTTCCAGTGGCACTGCAGCTGCTGTGGCAATCTAGACCTCACTTTAGGTCACTCAGAAGTTAGGCTTAGCTGATACTTCTTTTATTTTGTTGCTATCATCAGCCATTAAATTGCAGTGACTTTGCACAAGAGCTAACCATGTGCTTTCCCTACAGCATTCAAATCTCCTGAGCGGCTTTAGTGTTTCCCTTCTAGCTTTTTGATCCCAGGTTTACAGCTGTAACTGGTTAAGAAAAAAGCTGAGCAACTCAAAAGAAAACAGTCTGTGCCAGCTCTCTAATTTGTAGTGATAATAACGGAACTAATACTTCTTTCAAAATGTGTTCATCAGAAAATTGATACCTGCTCTTCAGTAAGACCTATTTTCACATAGACAAATACAAATAGTTGAAAACTTGTGATTTTTGCTGGCAGTCTAAAGCATATGCAGGTTAACTTTGTGCGGCTGGGAAAGGTTGTCTTTATGCAAAGAATGTAAGGCTGCTTTTCTGTATAACTTACTGTCCTCTTACCCTCTTTGTTCCAGGAACGTGATGCGAAGTTTGCTACTTTCTGGTTTTGTAATGCAATTCTTGTCAGCACTTGAGAGAGAGAGGGAGAGATGATTTTTTTTTTTTTAATGATGACGTAATGCATATTACAAAGATCTGGTAATTTCATTTTTATTATGCCTTCTTCCTATCCTATGAAGATGAGCAGCTATCTACAAGTCCACCTGGTCAGAGCAGTGCAGCACTTCTATTCCACCCCCTGGATCATCATGCAAGAAATATAGCATCAAGGGGTGAGATGGTCCTGTACTTCAGGTGGCGTGCTCCTTCTACCTGCACGGCTTGAAACAGTAATACAATTTCTTGCAAAGGGGTTGGAGGCTACCAGACTGATGGCTGTAATGCAAAAGCTGAACCTGCAGTGTCATTAGCATGCAGAGCAAATAACTGATTGCATTTTCTTGATGCTGTGTGTCTGTGTTCTGAAAAGGCTTGACTCTCCACCACACTCATGGTTGTAACTTGCTTTTGTTTGTTTCCTCTGCTCTTCTTTCAGGGCCTGCACTTTTTGTTTGTTTCCAAGTTCCTTTGTAAAGTGAGAGCAATGGAAATTGTTTATCGGGTTAGATAAAGACAAAACTGTGATTTACATAAAGCTGGAAGTTGAAGAAAATGAGGGTTGTTAATGTCTGCACTTGGCAGCTGTTGGTTAATCAGACTAAGTGATGCGAACAAAACTCTCTTAGGGTGATACAAATCTCCTGTCATCATTTTGTCAGGTTTGACAGGTAGTGTGATGGTAGTTGCTGGAAATGAAAGCTGATCTACTGTTTATAATATGGTGATAACAGTTTAATTTTTTTTACTTGGTTTCTGGTCCCTGGTTTTCTGTTTTCAAAGTCTGAGTAAATTTGGTATTGAATATTTGACCTCTGTCTTGCCTGATCCAAGTTAGCTAACAGGCAGAAAAAGGCAGAAAAGGTCTGAGTGCTGGAGTCTTCTGCAGAAGATAATTAAAGAAAATAGCAGTGTGTATTGCATCTTCCTAGGAAGAAGTGCCCCATTGTTAAGTGTGTGCTCAAGTCGGTCATTATTCAGGATCATGTGTGGTGTCACACAGTAGTCAAAGAAGTCACATCCAGATTTGCCAGCATAGCACTCTTGTCCTTTCCTTGCAGTCACATTTTAATTTCATTTCTTTAAAAATAAAATACTTGTGCTCAGCAGCCTGCGCTTATGTTGTAGACCTGCTTTTCATAGTGCCCAAAACTGTCAGTCTGCTTTCATGTACAGTACTGTCTTATGTTATTTTGAAATTAAGAATGCTGGTTTTGCTTTGACTGTACAATTGTAGGCAACATGGGAATTTAAGTGGTTGAACAATGAAATTCTCAAGTGCAGGGCAGTGAGTGGACGTTCCTGTGAAGAAATTAATCGGATTTGTTAAACTTTTTAATAATGTTGGGCTTTATATTTTAAATTCCAGTGTGAGATCAAAAGTTGTTTTATATAGAAGAAATAATGATATTTTATTAAAAAGAAAAATGATGCTAAAGTGTTTTTTTGTTAGCCTTTGAGTTTATACATTTAGCTTTCAGGTTTTTTTCTTTAAAGGAAACTTCTACTGTTTTCTTATTTCCTCCTTTGATGCGTAGACATTTATACTGAGATGTCTTCATAGATGTTGCCTGAAATACACAATTGATAAGTAACCAGCATTTGTTCAAGAGGTGTGTTGCTACGGCTGATTTTTTGACTGCTAACATTAGCCTGAACCTGTTCTTGAAAAAATAGACCTTACTTAAGGAACAAGAAACACACAAACCGCTAGAGTGTATAAATAGCTGGAATGTTTCAGCATTCCTCCAGTCCACGTGCAGTACATCCAGACTCTTCTTAGGGAAGCATGCTGTTACAGATTGTGGGTGCCTGGAGGTGGATCAAGAGAGCTGTCAGCGTATTCATACAGGCCTTTATGTAGAACCAGTAGGACCTGCCAGTAGTTGTAAAATGTGCCTCCTAGGAAACTGAGTGGTGCTTGTCGTGCGGTTTCCGAGTATATGCCTGTCTGTGCTGGTGAAAAGAAGAGTTGCATTTTGGGGAAAATAAGATGGGCTGAGCAGTATGCTCTAACACACCTAACCTACCTGCAGGCTGGCTTCTCTCTAAAGCGGCCACAGCACTGCCAGTACTTGTTTTCCTAAACAGTAGCACTCTTTCTGACTCCACGAGGTTAAAAACATCTTTCTCTCAATAGGTAATTTCAAAGGCAAAAGTGAAAACCCACGACACATGAGGTTTAGGTTTAAGTGGAGTTGTGCTAACAGCCTATTTCTGCTGCCTTGTGACCTTAGCTTTCTGTTAACGTCAGCAAGGTTAAAAAACTTGAACTTTTTCAAGGCACAGGCATTTTACTTTCAGCATGTTTTTTAAGATGTGACTCAAAAGCTGATGTTGACAGCATTTGTTGACAGGCAGAAATAGAATGAAGCGAAGACAATAGAAATAATTTAGTCAAAATTCCACAAACGAAAAGCGTGTGATGTGATATCCTAATACAGTTGATTGCACCTACTTTTTCAGATCAGGTTATTCTCAGAGTATGTTACTAATAGCTGTCTACTTGTCAATACCAGAGCTTTCATTTCTGTACTAAGAATATTCTGTACCAAATGGCGGTGTAGTATTCAGAGTCCTGTAGAAAGATCCAATTATTTAAGGCTTATAATGTAATCTATACTTTATGCAAGGTGGTAAACTGAGAACAGTCATAAGTTCTTATAATTTTCAACTTTGGATCTGTGGTTGCAGCTCTGGAAATAAATGTGAGACAGTTCTTGAGGGTAAAGTCTTCCTGAGTATCTGAACTTAGGAGCTGACGTGCAGTGGGATGCAAGCACTAAAAGTTAACACGGGCACTGTTAAAATCCTGCCCTGTCAGCTTAATTTCAGCATTACCTTTCCTCATTCTGTCCCTATTTCTAGTTAAGTATTTTGTACTTAGCTCTGTTATGCATTTATTTTGAAAAGTGATGCTTTATGTACAAAAGAGGAAGAATACAGATATTTTAGACTTCTAGAACTTTTCTTTCTCTCACTTCAAAATGGTTGTTGTCAGAATAGCATAGTCAATAGTGTTGGCTCTGTGGGGGTACTTTTATAAATTGAAGTCAAACTAACAGAGTTTTTGAATTTAACAATGACTTTCTTAACAGACATGTTGCATGTGTAATAAATATGTTAAAGCAGCTATAATGTCTGTCAGGAGCTGCCTAATTGTAGTAAGTTTTACAGAAGAAACAAAAAAGCAGCTTTTTGTGATGCCCAGAGAAGTCTGCCTCCCAAAATGTGAGCTTTCACCTGTTTATTATTGAGCATTTTTATGTAAATTTTTTTTAACACAAATATTTTCACAACAAAAGCTTGCCCTTCCCCTCTAGCGTCATCATCTGCTGCTTTGCCATTTGACATACGCACGTACTCTATCAACAGTCGCAACTCTTAGCTGAAGATCCCGCTTTCACACTAGAAAATGTACATCTCTTCTACAGCTCAAACCCAGCAGGTACACTCTTGTGAGTGTGGCATTGGTGCCTGCTGGGAGAAGTATCTTCTCCTAGCAACTCCAGAAATGTTCTCAGACTCCCAAAGAGTGAGAGTTGAAAAAGGGATGCACGATCCGCAGGAAGACTGTGGAAACAGTTGTCACTCCTTGTTTGTCAGACACAGGTCCAGCCCTTATTTTGGCAACTCTTCCTCACGGAAGTCCTGCTGACGCTCACCTGGTCTTCCTCGCCACTCTAGAAGCAAACATTTCCCTTCAGGCTTCCTAGAAACATCTTGTTCAGCCTTCTGCAGGAAGAAAGGGAAAATTATGTCCCTTACCGCTACCCTCTTGCAGCAGAGGGGAGCAGGAAGTATTCTTATCCCTAAACCTGCTGCTCTTCCTGAGGCCTTGGAAAATGAAGTAAAAAAAAGTCATATCCATCGGTTAGGGAAAGGGTTTGGGGAGGGGCAAGTACCTGTCTGCATGACGCTTGCTCTTCCTTGACCCCATGAGCATGAAAACAAAGTAGGTCAGAAGACAACAGATTCAATGATACACATGAACACTGTTAAAAATTACTGACTTCATTCTAACCAGAGGTATGTTTGTCTGTCTGTTTTAACGTCTTAACTCTAAGCCTCCACACCTAGTCCATAGAAAGCAGGTGCCTCCTTCTCAGCTGGCATTTTATAAAGTGGTTACTGTGTTTGTGTGTCTACCACACAGTAGGAACCCCAAGGCTTACTTTTCTGCTACGTGAATTAGGGAGTGACTTTTGATGAGAATGTGCTTAACAGTGGAGATGGCTCTTTGAAAAGTTCCTGGAAATAACCATGACTCTTACTGTAATGGACCTCCAGACAGCATTGTGCAATATTAGAGATGAGGGTCCGTAATTCATTTAAATACTTGCTGGCTGGATTTGTGAGCAGATTTATTATTTTCACCTTTATTGTCATCTTTATTCATCAGTACACAAATAGCTAAGGAACAAATTACTCTGGTTTACCCAGATAAAACCAACATGTATTCTTTCTTGGAAGAGAATTCTGAAGGAAATGCTCGCTCAATTGTTACTTCTTGTTAGAAGCCTTGTCTACTAATACGAATATTGTAGGCTGAATATTTTCAGTTTAAGTCATGAATTCTGTATTAAATTTTAAATCTGAAATAGCAGCCTTGATGGATAGTCCTTGACAAATATCACTGATGTCAGATACTTTTTTTCAGTATTTTCTAGATGGTAAGGAATACACCTTCTCTGTGAGATTGTTTAAAGTAGGTTTGCATCAGCTTTCCTACCTTCCTCTGCGACTAATTTTGAAGCATGAGAGCGAATCACTGAATCGCTATCAGAATCACTGATAGTGATTGCAGCAGTGATATTTGCTTTCTCCCTCCTCTTCTCCAGAGCTCTGGCTGGTTCTGGATGTGGCATCAACGTGAATAGTGGCAACATGTGGGCAGCCTGAGCTTGTGCATTCCCTAATGAAACTTCTGTTGGCACTTAATCTAATGCTAATACTGTCATTTCTGAAAGGATATCTGTGAAACAGAAGAATATACGCCACTTGGCAGGAGGGGTGAACAGTGCTTCATGCAGGATGTTATGGACACTTGCTAATCAGCTGGACTGCATATAAAAAGCTGATTGCCATATTTTTCCTTCATTCTCCAGGAACTTGAAGTCGTAATTTTTTCACACATACTTTGTATGTTTTCTTTTCCCACCCCTTTCCCATGTACCTTTCATTTCAGATCTAAATGAGTGTGGACTAAAGCCACGGCCGTGCAAACACCGGTGTATGAATACCTACGGCAGCTACAAGTGCTACTGTCTGAACGGCTACATGCTTATGCCAGATGGAACGTGCTCAAGTACGGCAAGGCTTGTTGCTTGCTTTTTTCAAGCTCCTCAAGATCCCTGCTTAGGTTTCCCTGGGAAACTTTTATGACATGAAGATGAGTCCCAAAGTAAAAGATTAATCTTGCTGGAAATTAGGCAGTTGTACAAGATGAGCTGCTTTTTTCTAATGAAATTAGGCTGAACAAAACAAGAGCAAATATTTTGATTTTATTAGTTTTATTACAAGTTTCCCCAGAAGCATTCTTCAGTGCTGTAAATCACTGTTAACTGGCCTTCAAGAACAAGTACTTGCAGTTTTCATTGCAGCAAGACACCTGCAGTTCCGCTGTGTTATGTCCTTATGAATGTAAAGTCGTTAAAGCTGCAGATGTTGGTTGTTTGGCTGGTATAAAATTGTATTGTCATCTCTCTGGAGATCAGATTCCTACTTGCTCCCATAAAAGTGGATGTTTTAAGTGTCTGGATAGAGAGAAGGGGTGAGAAATTACCTTTAATTAAAGATGCTCTGATCTGAAAATGGCAGGACTGTCCACGAGGGTTTATAGTACATACTGGGCTTTATATTCCTCATGCGGGCTGCATTCCATGACATAACTTGCTATAATTGTGGTGCTGTGCCTTTTTTTTTTTCTTTTTTTTTTTCCCCTTGGAGATGCAATTTGTGGAAAGAAAAAATTTACTGCATATGCATTTGCTTTTTAAAGCCTGAATGGACACCTGTCAAATTCAATAAGCATTTTTCCACTTCTGTCATAATTATATGACGTCTTAATTCTCCAAAGTTTTTAGTCATTTTCTAGTACTGATCTGAGTCCTTATCTAAATATGTTAAATTATATTTCCCTAGATGCCCTTTCTTGCTCAATGGCAAACTGTCAGTATGGCTGTGATGTACTGAAAGGGGAAGTACGCTGCCGCTGTCCTTCTCCAGGACTGCAGCTGGGGCCTGATGGAAGGACTTGCATAGGTAGGTGATCAAATGTAGATTTAATTTTTTTTCTCCAAAATGTTTTTATCCTTACACTGAACACAGTTCAAGAGAGTTTATCAGATGTATTTAGAATGCATCATACGTGCAGTGTAAAGACGTTCGTTACAAATGAGAATTGGGATAGGCATTTTGCTCAAGTGCTCTCAAGTGGTCTGTGTCAGAGATCGCCAGCATTTTCCTCCAGTCCTGCAAGTTTCATTGACTGCATAAAACTTGCGTGGGCTGCTTGGCATCCAAGCCCTCGGCCCTTACCACTCCTGTTACTGGGTCATTTTAAACAATTGCTAACAGAGACTTCAAAATACCTGCCTGCATAAAAAAAAGAATGGGGAGGTCAGCTCTCCCTCATACCCAACAAGGTGGTGCCTAGGTTCAGGGAGTAGAGGGATAATTTGTGCAAATCACTGAGATTGTACTGGGACGAGGTGAAGGTCTGTGCACACTCCCAATATTAATGGGATTGAAGCTACTGTCTTTCTTCCATACTCCAAAAACTCCAGGTAAAAATAAACTCGGGAATTCAGACTGTATAAAGGTGAAATGTTTTGTTCCCACATTCATGAACACAGAAAAGGCGCTTATGGTTAATCAGATGGTATTGTGCCACACTCTACTATGGTTTGAAGAACAGTGTGACATGTGATTTCATTAGTCATTAACTATACAACCTGAGTGGATATGATGCTTCAGTGATTTTATTATTTATATCCTATGCAGTGCTACAGTTCCATAACCAGTAACAACACTTGCACCTGAAAGAATGTAAGAGAATGTGGATCCCCTAATTATCCATCCGGGTATCATGGCTGTCCACAGGGGAGATGGTTCTCCAAGTGGCTGACCCATGCTGACCAAGAATTTGTTGGCAGAGCAAGGGGCAGATTCTACATCTTCTGATATGAGGAGCAGGCTCAGCTTTAAGTCAGAGGCTTTCTGAAGTGCATGATTGGCACGTCTATGTATGCAAAAGAATAGGTAGAACAGGAGGAAAATAAAACCACCATTGTCACATGCTGAAGGGATTGAATTGTGATTAATCACGCTGTGGACATTAAGGCAGACAGAGATCTTTGGAAGAGACTTGTGCCATGCCATAGTGAGCTGAGTGATTTTAAGTATAAAGAATAACTTGTTATAGTAAGTACAGAAATTTGCTAGAAAAATACTTGCAACATTCTCCTAGTGTGCATTTTTATATTCAGGCAAACTTCATACTTTGAAATAAACAAAGTGCACTTTTAATGCTGACGACTAGCACTCAAACCATTTATGTAGTTTTATGAAGTGCTTTCAGTTCTTTAGTGTAGTTCCACTTTTTTTCCCAGAAGGGTGAAGAACTATGTACCCACATTTCAGTTGAGTGTGCATCATTCAGATAGATCTCATAACCCATTTTTAAAATTTTTCACAAAAATTTCAGTGCAGTCTTGTACAATACAGAGAAAGTAGTCACAGCAAGAGATGTCTGTCCTTCATGGATCATAACATGATCTACTCGCCTTTTTTTGGTAAGAACTGATTGTGACATGCACCCTTTTTGTGTTATTTCTTTATTGACCTTGAGTTGTACTAAAACCAGTAAATACCTCCAAGAATTGAAGCTACTTGGGGCTAAGACTGTGCCTTTTCCTCACATGTGTACAAGCCCATCACTGCTGGGGAGGTCGTCAGCTCCAGTGAGGGTCTGGGTATTGCTGTAGTACAAATAGAAGCGTAGATGGTGACAAAAAAATTGAAGTGTGCGTTGGCTGCAGCTCATGAAATCCTTGTTTGAGGAGAGTTTGAAAGACAGCTGGGAACGTAATGCTTATTTTTAGCACAGGTGGAAATTCCTCTAGGCATTATTCTATTCTTAGTTCAACCCATGCTGATGATTCTTTTTTTAAAATGTACTTTCCAGACAATCAGTAAAGAGCCACCAAACAATTTGGCTATGAAGGTAAATCATATAAACTAAATAACAACGAACTGAAAAAGAATTCAGGAAAGTATTTGGTCAAAATATGGATTAATTGACTAATTAATTGATTAATGACTCTTGAATCAATAAATCAGTGTTGCCAGCTTTTTGGATTTGGACTTTAATGAAATTAGCAGTATACACATTTCAGCTTCAGAAGGTCTGAAATTCTTTGAGGACTGAAAATAATTATTTTCACTGTAAAATAAATTCTTTCTAGTTGTTTTGGTTGTATACAGAAACCTGAAAATATGGCCTTGTAAACTTAAAAATCATCCTATTTTTAAATCAATCTCATTGTTGTTTACTGCTTGAATTGGTAATATGGTCATACAGCAGGAGAGAAGCAAGACTTTGTAATTCTGCTTGTTTGTTGAACACTGGCCATCACACCTATTAGGTGCTGTCTGTATTATGTGCCTTTGGAGCAGCTCCCTGGCACTAAGCCTGGGCATGTACCCCCATGGCAGACCAGGCTGAGATCAGAATACAAATCACCCCTTCATGGCCCAGTTTTCATACGAAGCAGGCATGAGCTGCAGCATGTTGCAGCAGGCAAAGGGAAACAGCCTTACACCATTTGGGCCCAGGTGTGAATTGGCATGGGTCCACGGATTTGAAAGAAGCCACAGTCACTGTACTACTTGAGAACTGCAGGAAACTAATCGTAAGCACGTGCATACCAGCTTCTGGTTAATGATCGAAAAGTGTTTTTCCCACCAGTAATGAGCATCCACTCACCTCTCATATTAAATGCCAGTAGTAGACTGTTAATTTCTTCCATTATTTTTGTGTCAGTTCTCAACAGTGTATTGATTAGCAGTTCAGTCCTATACCTTTAGGGTGTGTAACTGCCTAGAAAATTGAACAATACCACTACAGTGCTCTCATCATCTAACATACTTCTTGCCTTATGGGAATTTGCAAAAACATGAATATGTTCAGAGGGAAAGGCAGGACAAGCTACATTAGGTTTTAAAGAACATAATCCATGCCATGATGAGGTATATTCAGTGGCTAATCTTTTTCTTACTGAATTGCTTTTTGAAGTTGTGGTTTAAAGATAAAAACAACAACAAGGAACCCCAACTAACTCATGGTAATCAAGAGTCTAAAATTTGCAGCCTTGAAATAATATTTTAATAAAGGGCAGAAAATTGTGGCTTGTAAATTAAATAACAGTTAGGAACATGGTAGAACTTCTAAAACTGTTAATAATGTACTCAAAGCCTAAAAATGTAATAATAGATTCAAACCAAGAGGCAGATTTATAGGGAGATTCAGGCGTGTGGAGAGGTGCCCAGTATTGGCCTCGTTTTCTTTCTCATTCAGGCGTTTACCGCGGTATTACAGAAGTGCTCCCGACCGAGAGTAAAGGAGAGCTGCGATGTCAGAGCAGTCTGACGGGCCAGGAGTGTGGGAGCCGAGGGACTGAATCCTTGCTGCCCTCAGTAATTCTTCATGCAGAGCAGGACAGTGCCAGCAGGAGCTACTGGCGCACCCCATCGAGCCAGTAATTCATGGCTCTAGGTCACTTCTTTTGGCTGGGGGAAACACAGCCTGGAGAATTTGAAGCTACACCTCCCCTGCCTCAGGTAGCTGCCCTAACTAACCAGCAGTTTTGTGGTTAAGTTTTTCCTGTGCTGTGCAAGAGACTCAGGCTTCTCTCTGCCTTGTTCAGGCCTCTTTCACAAGCAGCAGGGCATCAATCACTCAGCTTTGTTTTGCACTCTTGACACCTGCAGCTGAAGAGCTCCTTTTGGGGAAAGAACAGCGTGGAGGAGAGCAAAATCTCACTTTCCTGATAGAGCTGCAGAGCAAAGGCTTGAACTGTGCTCTGTAGATAACCGACAAATGTCAGGAGCGGCGTGCGTCAGAGGCAGCCATGCATGGCAGGCCTCCGCCTCCGTGAAGAATTAGGGTTCAAGCACTCAGCAGGCTTCAGCTCGGTTTCCAAGGGCTACAAAGTGAGTGGTAGCGCAAGCATCTTTTGTGTATCAGCCTGACCTCATCTGAGAGTTTCCCAGGCAGTGCAAGCAGGGCTGGGTGAGCATCAGCTGCTCCCTGGGTTGTGAGTCAGCATGAACAACAGCATCATCTGGGAGAGGAGGGGCATCAGTCATTTACTGAGCATCACCTGCGTCTGCCCATGGACACCGTCTCTTCTGTCCTTGCCTGGACGTCGCTTGCTGAAGCACTGCTTCAGGTCCTGCTGGGAGCCCCTGGCAGGCCAAATGGCAGCCATGCATCTCAGAACCTCAGAGATATTTTAAGGTCACTTAAGTTGCCAGCCTGTCTGTGAAAGAAGGGTCAGCTACTGCACAGGCACTGCAGGGTAAGCGATTGCAAGGAGCAGGTACTCAAAAAGCGTTTGGCCTGTGGTAACTGTAACTGGTAGGAGGCCCAGAAATACTGCACCCCTGTCATTAGCTTGAACTCTGCTTGTCTAGAGCAAGTCCTGAAAAGCTGAAGATTTCCTGATAGACTCAATGGGCAGGTCATGGATTAGGGACACCTGAGATTTTAAAAAACACAAACCACTTCCTACTGCAGGGTGATGTACTTTGAATAGGCGTGTGTGATCTGTGCTACAGGAACAATATTTCAGGCAAGTTTCAGAAAAAGAATTACTGGGGTAGTTTTTATTATTATTCCTTGTCTGTAAATCCAGGTGCTGTCTTTATGATCAGGCAGGGCTTAGTGGGACAAAACAAAGCTATAGAAATAACATGATACAGCTTTTCTTCAGACAAATACCATTACAATTTTAAGGACGAGTGTTTTGAGGCCTTCAAGAAGCTGTCATGCTTTCTGTGGGGAATTACAGAACATCTCTCCAAGGGGAAGGGTACCAGGATGGCAAGAGCATAGATGAAGCATTCCAAATTCAGTAGCAATGCTCATTATGCCAGTGCATCTCTTGTCACTCACAGTATTTGTAAAGGCTTCTGGCACAGGACGCATAAAAATTCGGCCGTGTGACCAAGAGCTGAACTGAGATGGCACAGCCAGAAGAAGTGCTTAGGTGTTAGTGCTGGCTGACCAGCTTGTAGCCAAAAGGATGTTATCAAAAACACTTCAGCTATTCTTCTTTAGTTTTTCATTATGTGAAACTAGTTTAATTTAGATAGTAGAGGTTGTATTTCAACTGCTATTAAGAATAATACAGTTCCTTTGTTTCCACAGATATTGATGAATGTGCTACTGGGAGAGTTATCTGTCCACGATTTAGGCACTGTGTCAATACTTTTGGAAGCTACATTTGCAGGTGTCATAAAGGCTTTGATCTAATGTACATTGGAGGCAAATACCAATGCCATGGTAATAACAACTTATTTCTAAAGTGCATGTAACAGAGCTGCATATTCTAAACTGAAATCGATGGTTTAAAGAGGAATGTTTGCTTATTATGGCTGAAAATTTGAAGCAGGTTGTTCTAGGTTGCACTGCACCTCTATTTTAGGAAAGAGTGGATTATAGAAATAGGCTGTGAAAAAGAAAGCCTATATTTGGCCCCATTCTTGTAACTGGTTCTCCTGTGGAACCTAGTGGGAGAGCAGAGCTGATGACTACAGGAATTCCTTTCCAAAGCCTTTGTCCCCACAGGTTTCACTGTGCACAGGCAGTTGCAGATTTGGAGCAGTATATGAGCTTAGGCTATGTCTGAGCTGTAACTCAGGTGTGCTCTGTAGCATACCTCAAGATCCAAGATACAAAAATGTGGCTAGAGCACACCCCAGCTCCTTCCAACCAGGCTGCTGAACTTTCCTTCCCCTGAAGACAGGTGTGGAAAAGGCTGGGGTTAGGAAATAACCTGGTTTTGTCTGGACATGAGACTGGAATGCAGCTGGTGTGTGCCCTTCAACAAAGATGCTCCCAGGTCCCACCGTCTTAGTTTCCCTGGGCCTCGACTAGTTACGATCCTTTCACTGAAAAAAGGATCATGTGGAGATAATGAAGCATTGCTTTATGTTTGTTTAAGTATATTTTTTTGAGAGAAATCTCTACGCAGAGCACTGGAGTTTGGAGATTTTTGCTTGCATCAGTAACAACAAACATGGAAATAATATACAAGATGCTTGAAGCGGTTTCTGCTTGATGTAGAAACATCTATACAGATGTATAACAGAGGAAGCATTTTATGAAAAAACAGTTTAATACCTGTGTGATTAAGAACATACATATTCGTACACTCAGTTTTTCTTTTCTTATCATGTCACCTTCAAGAAGTGGTTATTAAAATTGTGATCTTCATGATCTCAACTGCAATCTACCCACACCACATCACTGAAGCTGATGCTAAAGTATAAGCTGAGCAATACCAGAGTTGCACAATAGTCTCTTTTACCCTGACGTTTGTATCATTGCATTGATTTGTGACTGTCTATCTTCCTTTTCTCCTTGGCAATTCAGTTTTATTAAATTTTTCAAAATTAATAATATTTCCCTAATGACCATACTACTGTTTGTGTTTTTGCAGGGATAAGCAGAAAGTAAGTTTCTTTGATGTGAATGATTTTTTTAACATAACTTTCTGTTGCAGATATAGATGAATGTTCCCTTGGCCACCATCAGTGTGGCAGTTTTTCACGATGTTACAATACACCAGGATCCTACAAATGCAAGTGTAAAGAAGGGTACAGAGACAATGGAACAAACTGCATACGTATGTAATGCTCCTTTTAAAAAAGGAATTCTGAAAGTAAATGTGTCCCATGTTGTAAATGTTGACATACAGCACTATCAGGCTCATTTTCTCTTAACTATTTTTAATACTTCATAAGAGAGCAGGGAATGTAGTTAGAGTTTTCTGAGTCCTAGCATGCCTTGGTAAAAATACCTTTCCCTAAGACATTTTCATAATTAAAAAGAAATTCACCTCTCCCTATTCACAGCTTCAGTCTAGAGATTGCTTCAGGATGAGAACTGAGTAAGCAGGGTAGGTCTGGTCTAACAGTACATATTACTCATACCCTGTTATTATGTACACTCTGCCACTGGTCCATTTCAGCAGCTCACCCCAGCCACTCCCCACTGCTCCCCAGATGTGAGCAGAGCTGAGAGGGAGGATTTCTCTGGAAGCATTCCCTGTTGGAGAGTTCCCTTCCTCACCTCTCTTGGGAGAAGCAGCCCTCCCCCTTGGTACAGAATAGGCCATTAGAGCTCCCCCATGTTTGACATCCCTCAGGACTGTGCAGCTCTATGACATCTGCTGAATCTTTTTGAGGACCCTGTGTTCATACATGGGTTCTGGTCTTTGGTGACTCACTGATCTCTTTAAAGAGCAGTACCATTGTGGACTTGTTTCCTTTGGCTGTAGCAGTCACAGCTGTCACGGTAATGTGATCTGGCTAAGGTGATCTTTCACAACCTGAGTGCTTGCAATTATATGTGGATGCACTTCATGTGTTACTGGGACATAGTCCTAAAGTGCATTTTATATTTTAATATACTGTAATATAAACACCACAGGGTATTCAAAAGAATAGTAATAAACAGGCTGCCAGAGAGAAAACCTTTTTACCTGCTGTCATCAAACAATTCAGTGTTTAACAAACAGTAGTTCTTAATTTTAACTGTGTGTTATACTTGAAACACTTGTACACAAAATATGTGACTAGAGTTCTTATTGAGGTTTTTAAGATCTCCAGTGAGATATAAAAGGCTTAGTAACAAATAGAAAATTATAAATAACAAAACAGATGTTCTTGGATTTCATGTCTGCAGAAACTCCCCTTCTGAAACCAAGTTAAAATTTGTTGTCCTGTATGAAATACTGGGGGAGATGGTACTGTAGGCACTGTCACTGTGGTGTAGGTGGTGCTTAGTTCACCACCTCCTTTTTGTGGAGGCTGAAAAAATGCCATTTACTTAGCTTCCTGGTGTTAGCAAAGGTAAAGATGTAAATGAAGGCTATTGGCTTAGGTTCAATCTCTGTAAAATGATTAATGCTTATTGATAAGGAGAAAAGTTTAGAAGAAGTGGAGAGGTCTGAAAGATAACTTTCTTAAGCCAAAGGTATCTGCCCATCCATGACCAAAATGGTTGTAACACTGAAGTCTTACTAAACTTGCCTCCGCTCCTGACTACAAATTTGTCCAGTTTAGAGAGCTGCTTAACACACATCTTCCTGTCCATGCTCTTTTACTAACAGTGCTTTTAGGTAAGTTTTACCACCTCTGAAAGAGCTGATGCTTGGGAGGAGGTGAGGGTGGAAGTCTCTTGGCCTTCAGTCATTCTAAATCATCTCTAAACTGCTGTAATGAGAAGTGCTATCTAAAGGGATGTGATAATTCAGCAATGCTGACGCTAAAGTATGTTTTGGATTAGTGGAAACATCTGGAAGAAGAGAAATGATTTCAGCAAAGACTCTCCATGTCATAATGAAATACACTGTTAAGTTTCTGGGGCAAGACACTCGGATGTCCATTTTGGTCCTGTTTTGATTCTCTTTGCAGTTATTCCCAATGTTATGATTGAACCACCTGGTCCATATCATATATTCAAGGGCAACAGCACGCTTCCTAAGGGAGGCAATGGTATAACCAATAGGTTTCCTGGTGTTGGAGACACAAGGCAACCCCTCAGACCACCATATGTACCTGCTATTGTTACAGAAAGGCCGGTGACCAGGCCAACGACTCGTCCTACACCCAGGCCAACAACTCAACTGACAGCAAAGCCAACCACTAGGTATGTGCCGGTGACAACAAGGCCAGTGACGAGGCCTCCACCTCCACCACCACCTCAACCTACAACGTTAAGACCTACACTACCGCCACAAAGAACTCCTCTGATAACAACTGAAGAGCCTTCACATGTTCCCATTGAAACTACATCTTCCCAAGGAATTCGAGATGACAACAGGATCCAGATAGACCCTCAGAAACCCCGCGGAGATGTGTTCAGTAAGTAATTTTACATATCCTTTCATATATCAGAATTGTAGATACAGTGAGGTGAAAGCATGCACTGTATTGTTTGGGGTTTTTTTGGGAACACTTTATCAGTGAGAACAAAACCACAAAACTGAAAGTGTTCATATGGTAAAGCTGCACAAATAATTGTGGGGAGGAAATTTTGGATCAACTCAACTAAAAATTTCAGTTTTTCTTCCTGAAATTATTTGTGACTATATCGTCCTTTATAAGTGCTTAACCTAATTACGCTTTCAGATGAAAGTTTTGGAGAACGAAAGACATTTTATTGAAAAATATTGAAATGCCACATAACTCATAAATACTTACTGGATTCAAATTCAGGGAGTTCAGAGTCACTCTTAGCGTATTTCCTTAGCTTTAAGAACGCTAAGAAATGGGACCCTATCTGATTATTTAAAGACTCTGTTATGTTACCTTATTGTATGAATTCAAATAGTCTTGGATGTTTATGACTAAGCAATGGCAAAATTGCATAAAAATAACATAGAGGCTAATTTTATGGACTGCATCTATGAAAATAGGTACATGAAAACTTAAGATAGTAAAGATTCTCATAGCATGAACACATGTCATTTTAAGAGCTGCTCTGAAAGCTACAGCACCATTTCTACACCAGCTTTAGTGCATACCACAGAAGACGTTACTGGCACATGCAGAGTTACACGTCTGCCAAGAAATAGTCAACACCCGATTTCATCTTTAGTTCTGCCGCTAATTTTAGAGACGGGAAGGGTGTACTGCATCGGCCCTTCTCCTTTCAACTTGTACAGTAAAGCTGCTGAAGCAGTGTAGTAGGAGGAAAAGTTTGCTGTCTCAGAGCAGGTGTACAAGCAACGTGGGAGTTTTTTCCAGTTGCTTTAGCATCTATGCGGTAACTTCTTGGACTGTGTTCTTTTAGGTCATTACACAGTGAAATATTTTGTTCCTTGTAAAAAATGGTTTGTTTTCCCTGATGACATCTTATCTGTTGTAGACAGTTTGATAAATTTGAAATGGAGACAAAAGCTGACTTAGAATTTGGGAAGATAAATCCTGGTACTACTCAGAGGAGTGTGCTTTTGGCTTTTTCAAGGTTATTTTTTAAACAATCTATATTCGGTCAAAATATAAAAACATTTTTACATAAAATTCTAAAAAGAAATGTAGTAAAGACTCCCAAAACTTAATATAATGGGAACCAATAATTAAAAATACAGAATTCTGTGGAAATTATTCTAGACCCCAGCATTGCGTTTCCCAGGCTGTCTCGTGTTGCAGCTGTTCTCTGGCATTCTAAAGCAGAGGGGTAGTTTTCAGCTATTTTCATGAAGTCATAACAATCATCTGTATAAAGCTTATTATTTACAATTCGTCTTTCTGTATTGTCCCTAGAGGCTCAATTTTGAAGCTAATGCTTTCAATACGTATGCTTGAGATAGAGGGGTTTGGAAAGCACGAAAGTAAAAAAGAGTTTGTTTTCTGACTGTAAGCTTGCATTATGGTACATAAAACAAACACATGAAAAGTTGATCTCTGCTAAGTGTTTCTCAACTGTTTAGGTCAGCTGCCACCCTCTGAGGTTTGTGATACACATACGTAGCTTCAAAGGCTTCAGTGCGCAATACAGCAGGATTCCAACAGGTCAAGCACCAGCAACTGTTACTGGCTTCACTAGGTAATACAGGGACAGATAGCTCCTCAGATGAGGTCGATAGATATGTGTCTTGAGTCCCATATTATTTCTTCTTCTATCCCATGCTAAAGATATACTTGATATACACACATGTGTGTGACATAACTGTGTGGCAGAAGTCTGTCCGTCCATCTCCGTCCGTCTTTCATGACTACTTTGAAAGTATTATCTAGGTGGTGGTCACTGGTGTCCCCTCCCACTTTCTCTCTGTCCAGAGGTATTTTTTTAGTGAGTGCACAAAAGCACTTGTTTAGGATTTGAAAACTACAGTCAGGTGCAAAACAGTTCTGTTCCAGAAGAATGCGCTACCTTGTCAAGGAAAGCATTGCTGTAGAGTAAGGTGTTACTTTATCTATTGGGGAAGGAGTGAAGTTACGTTTCCTTATGTGGGACATCTAGAAAAACAGGTAGAAAAGTTATAACCACATACATTACTACAATGGGATGTTCAGGGCATGACTCAGCTCGTCCTCGCCTGCTCCGAGACCTGCTCTTCTGAGGATAATACAGAGATACTCAACAAATGTCATCACACCAGGGGTTCAGCAGCATGGGAGCATTGCTGCCAGGTGCCAAGTTCCTGGCCCTTAGCTGGGCTGCAGAACTGGCTGCCTGCGTGCTCTTGGCCGGTGGCAAATGCGAGGTGAAGTGCATTAGCTCAAATGCCTTTCATCTTAGCTTATAGATGGCATTTGCCAGCTGGGTTAAGCTTCAGGTTCCTGCTGGCGTGCTGCAGGCCAGCCCTGCCCCTGCTCCGGGCCCGTGGGTCGCTGTGTGCCTGACTGTTGGGCTGCAGCTGCTCTCTGTGAGGCACTGCAAGCTCAGAAAGGCAGCACTTCCTCCAAGCGTAAGCCAGAGCCTCTCAAAAAGCATTCCTCACAGCCAAACACAATGTCAATGATCATGATGTTAAGATAATACAGAATTTTAAGCTGAAATAACTAGTAACATTTAGCTAACCTCTGACATGCTGCTTATCTGCCGTGTGGATGTGCCAACATCCCCCACACACACCTCCAGAAACATTTGTGGATTTTTCACTTGCCTCTATTTCCTCAGGGAAGGGGGTCTTTCAGCTAATTCCTTCAGAACTGTTGCTGGTTTAATCTCACCCACATCAGACATCTTTGCAGTATTCCTGGGTTGTGGATATAAGCTAATTTCATTTAGCTTATGCTGAGCATCTTTAGGTTCATTTCCCCACATCATCTGCTTCTCCAGTTGAGGCAGCAAAGAAGCTCAAAAATGAATTTGCACTGTGGTCCCCGTATGCCTGCCTGAAAAGAGAAGAGAAGGCCTCACTCTTGGCCTTCCTTATTTGTTTTCCATGGGAGAATGCAGGCAGCAATTCAGTCATCTTATAACACTTACAGTCTTGAAAAACAGAGGAGGAAATTGATGTTAGATCCACCCAGATCATGAAGTAGGACTTCAGTTTTGTAAAGGCTTCAGAAGAGTTATGGTGTCTTCTTAGATGGCTGCTTCCTTGTGTGTCACCAGGGGCTGTTGTATCCCAAAGAGTCACAAAATATAGTGTTTTGTCACACAAGGATGGGCAAAACCCAGCACAGAGAGCACTGTAGCCAGCAGCTGCTGGCAATTCTGATCTTCCAGCCCTTAGCATCTGCTGAAGACCTCAATATTTAAAGTTGTGTTTTTAAACTATGTTATCTTGTGATGCATGGACTTTTTCCTTCCTTTTTTTCTCCCTCAGGCTCTGAAGCCTTAGCCAGACTTTGACAAAGCAGCATGACAGTAAATGCTGCTTTGCTTAGCTATCTGAATAGGTGGTACTTCTGTCAGGCAAGCCATGGGAAAGGGGTAGCTGGCGCGCTGTACACTGATAGATGTCCTAGTGCACTAGGCCAAATCATGCAAACAACAGGTGGTCTGGGATTGGTCCACACCAGGAGAGGAAACATGCCTGGGCAAGTGTACTTGTTTTCTGCAAGCATCTCTCAGATTTTAATTTTTATTTTTTTGACCTTTTCCTGAGCTTACCTTGGTAACCTGCTGCTCCCTATTTTCTCCCTTCGTTGTTATTTGACCTGCCATCCCACACGCTGAGTAAACTTGTCCTAAGTTTTCACTTCAGAACACTCTTGAATGTGCTGCTCAGCTTGAAATCAGCTGAGGACCGATGAAATTGGTCTGTTCAGTGGTGACAGAGGACAAATGACCATAGTGCTGACAACTTTATTTAAATACCTTTGCAATTTTTGAAAGGTATTGGGTTGTTGCATTTCTTTAGATGCTTTACTCCTTTTCTAAAAATGCCCACAGTGACTTCGGGGAGCTGCTTTTTCAGACAACAAAAAAATGAGTATTTTTTTAAAATGGAATTCCTACACTTGGCCTTTGAACCACTTAGTCAGATGCAGACAGTGGAATCTGGCACCAAGGATAATCTTCTCCTGATATGGATATGGGGGGAATGGCAATGAGGGAGGAATGCAGCGATGGCTTAATATTTAACTGTTTCAGGCCTGATACAAACTAGTGAAGTACTGAGGAATCTTTTCTGGTTACTCGGATAAAGCCTCTAACAAATAGAACATACTCAGCAAGACTGAATTTCTGCTACCATCGGGATCTGGGCGATAAGCATTAAGAGCATAAACTTAAAGACAAAGCATAACACTAGATATCAGGAGAGCAAGAACAAAACCCCTTATCTGTATTAAAAGATAGTTCAGCAATTTTCCTTCTTAGCCCTTAGTGGAGCCGAAAAGATTGGAATTAGGAGACTTTTCTCATAACAGCTATTAACAAAATTTAACGATTGGATTAAAACTTGATTCTTTCTGCTCCCCCTGAAAAGTCCTTAGTGCAGTAAATGCAGTTATGTGATCCTTGAAGCTGTTGAAAAAAGGGAAATGCTAAAATCAAAGAATGTGGGTTTTGTTATTTCTTGGTATCATTAGAGTAGCATCATTTTACAATAGCATTTCATTTGTCTTCACTGTTCTGGCACCTATTAAAATGTATTTGTCTTAATATTTAAGCATTAATATAGGCACTTTGTTCCTCTTTGTACTCTGAAGCTAAATCATAAGATCTAGGACTCTTACAAATCACACCCTTCATCAGTCTTGCAGCTAGTTGTTTCCCCAGATCTGATACACAAGCTTCTGGAGACTGCTTATTTTAGCTGTGCTTCCCTGAAACTCAGTTGTCACTCTGCACCTCCTGTATAGCTGCTCACAGAAAAGCAGGCAGGTTACTTTTCAGAAAATCTTCTGGGAAAATATGTAATAAGATGTTCGATTTAGGTCAAAGTTAATGAGCCTTGTAACTGCCTGAGAAGTGCAAGACTGGACTTTAGAGTGGTTGCACACTAGCACCATCCCTCCCCTCTTATGCAGATGGTACTTTTAGAGGGTGGGACAGTCCATGAAAGCCCTTCCTGAAATAATTCTCACTGCAGAATTTGAGTATGCAGAGTTTTAGGCAATATATCCTGGACATTGCAAGTATCCAGATAAAAGGGTGAAATGTACCTCTCTGTTGCCCCTTTTTAGCCCAGCATGTATGGAAGTCTTCCCTGGAGGAAAACAGGACATATTCTTGTTTACTACGTCTGGCTGACCTCTGGACTACCCTTCTTTTCTACTAGTTCTGTGTGAGATCTCATCACTTGTGTGGGGTTTCTGGAAGTGGGATTTAACAACTTGCAATCATAACTATTCAGTCAAAAAATCTTTGTCCTTTTTTGTTGTTTTTTTTTAACAAATGGGAAACTTGGTCATGATTATTGTGTGGAATGGAATTGCGTAAGAACACAGTGTTTGTTGCAAGGCAGAACACTGTATTAGTAATAGTAGTAACAATTACTAATAACATGAAGCGCACTCCATGTTTTGTTTTGGTTTTGTAACACCAAAACAGTGATTATTCTGTAGTTACAAATAACCTGACATGTACACACCATCTCTTACACTCCCAAACTCAGCAATTAGCAAGTAAATGAAAAAAAAAGTCCTACTGTTTTTCCAAAGGATTAAGGAGCTGATAAGAAATCAGTCTTCTGCAGTTATTAAATGTCCTTCCCCCACATTCATGCATCTATGAAGAACTTCGCTCATGAACTTTGAGAATATGGTAGTGTTGATGTATTGGCTCACTCAGAGCTTATAAAATTCTCCAAGAAAAAAGCAGCCAAGTTTATATTTAACAAGATTTATCAAACCATTGAAGTCAAGTGAAAAGCACAGTGATACACTATATAAAGTACACAGAAAGGGCTTGGAAAGCTTGCAGAAAATAATTGTGCCAAATGCTTTCTCCCATGATCACCACTCAACATAGTAGTCGTCGTGGCAAAAAGAAGTGTACACGTGGGTTTAGAGTCCCACATCTCTTACGGTAACTCTTGTTTCATATCAAGTGCACATTCCTCTAATTAGTTCTGAGCACTGAAGTGACTGGTTTAAAGTTCTGCAACACATTCTTCTAGAAGTTCATAACAGCACTGTTTGGAGAGAACTTTAGGGAATAAAGTTTTGAAGAAATACTTTTTTGTAGAGCTTTAATTATAGGCAAATATATCAACTTTAATTTGGGGAATGCTTGTGTGTGTGCACAGATGTAACTCAGATTTGTAAAAAAATAGCAGTGCATTAGAAATGGTATTTTAGTAAGTAAACTGAAGTAGCTTGGCAAATAAATTCCCAATATTTCTGCAGTATTTTCTGAGGGACCGGGAAGGGGATCCACAGAGCAAGCGCATACCTTGAGACTGTGACCCCCGAGTATCCTACAAATCTTAGAGCATGGCAGTGGGTTTCCTCAATGCTCTTTGCCAGTGTTCATTTAGAGCCCTGTAACCATCTGTGAGTCTGTGGTCTGAGCTTTAGTCCCCAAGAAAAACTTAAGGGGCAGGGGAAGGACAGGAAGATATGGATGTGTAGAGTGTTAAGTTCAGTGTTAACCTAGATGAGAAGACGATATGGGCATCCCGTCGCTGGTGTGTATGTGGGGGCCTGCGAGCGATGGCACTGTGAGGTTCCTCACAGGCTGGAGTCCTCCTGCAGCTCAGGGAGAGGGCAGCTTGCTTTTCCGTCTGCTGCTGTGGCCGGCCTCTTTCCATCCCTGTGCCATGTGGATGTGGCAGATGTAAAGATACTTCAAGAAAAGGCTGCGCGTCCATTCCAGACTAGCAGCTACGGTCTGTACATATGCTGCGCTCAGCAGTTTTGAAGCGGACTGCCGACTTGTTCTTCATAGCGTAGGAAAGGAACAGTATCTTTTTTCCTTAGCACAGTCCAAGAAGAGGAAAAGCAAGGTGATAGTCCCTGGGGGTGCAGCATAGATATGTCTCGTGCACGGGGACTGCTGCATTCCAGGGAGCAGCAGCCTGCAGCGCGGTTGTAACGCAAGGCAAAAACTCCGCTGTGAGGGCTTATCTAAGGCGAAATTGCAGTCAGAGCACTGTCCTGCCAGAAATGACAGTAAGTAACTTACAGGATGCTGTTAGTTTTGCAGGCTTTGTAAGTAAATACTCCTACAAAATTTGCTGTCTTAGGTGGCTGGCAAATTGAATTACCAGTTTTTAACATCCCTGAGCAAACCCACTGCAGCTGAATTTAAATGGTGCCAATAGCTGCTGTGTGTACCACAGCGGCGGTGGTCTAGGCACACATAGACAGTTCACACACATACCTACTCCGTAAGCTATTGCTCGTGCTTGTCCATGACTGTAATGCAGTTAGAGCAGCGTGAGAGTGTCTGTGCTGTTACGTGTCGTAACAGCTTACAGTGCCGTAAGCACCTCTGTGCAGGTGTGACTATAGCTGTATGATGGGCTTGTTTAACTGCTCCGCCTACATGTTAGATAGAGCTCTTAGGAAAGATAGCAGTATACTGCTGGGAGGGATTAAGGGTGAACGATGGTTTTAGAGCATTCCCGTTTTGATATTTTGCTGCCTGAGGTAAACAGATTTTTTTCTTTATATAATTTAATATAGTATTTGTGCATAAATGTGTTGCAGGGTGATTATTGGCCTAGGTGGTGTGGACTGTGCACATTTGTAAGGTTTCTTTCATGTTAAATCTCAAAATTCTAATCAGGCAAGCAAAAACACAGATTAAACAAAGCAGCAAAAATATTATTACAATGTATCCTTAAAAATTAACAGGCCTTTACTACCCAAGACAACCTAAAGTCCTTGAGGCAGTTTCAGCATTAATATCCTAGACTGCAAATAGACATAATCCAAAATCTACAAAGGATTAAAAAAAAAAAAAAAAGACATAATGATTCCAAAATTACTATAATATTAAGGAGTTAATCAGTTTCCTACAGACTTCAAGCTTTTTATTTATTTATTTTTAACATACAAAATTTCCATCCAAGATCTGTGGCCTGTAATACCACTTTTAAAATACATTAGCATTTGGTCAACCTTTTATCAGGCTGCTTATTCTGTCCTAATTCCAAAAAGCAGGAAGCTACTTCATTCTTATTTTTCGTTCACCTCTGTCTTCTGGTTCAGAGGAGCTCTTGCAGCAGTGCTATTTACGTGTCCTAGTGCAAAAGAAGTTCCTTTTTACCTTTGATTTGATTTCCTGAAAACAACAGTCCTTTATTTCAGCTTAGAATTGTAAATCATCTCAATACTTCTTGTTCTTGCTTGCCTAAGAAGCCTATAGAGACATTAAGATACTTATTTTAGCACTGCAAATGGAAAACATGTCAAGTTTTTAATAGATAAGGCCCTTAGAAATACCGTGTCAGATGTGTCTATAACATCTAAGGACGTGTCTGAAACACACCACTACTGTTATTAATTATGCACTAGACCTGCCTCTAAAAGAGGAATTTCCAAGACAGCTCTATCCAGTACAATCTGTTTATCTCTAGTTGACAGCTGTCCATCAGGCATTACATCGGTGTGTTATTTCTGGAGACTTATACAGACTGGCACAGCGTCTTCAGAAGTAAGTGGAACTCTTTGTAGCCACCTGACTTTGGCAGCCATTGTTCCCACAAAGACCTCTTAAGTTTCAGGTTGTCCTGCCTGCTGAATGTCTAATAACCTCTGGGCCTGTTAATCACCAAGAGTGTTCCTTCTTGCAGCTGAGAACAGTAGCTGAAGGACAGACAGACTGTGCTGGAAAGCAAAAAGTATAATTACAGTTGAATTCCAGCTTCCATTAGAGCTCCTCCTTCTGAACTCTCAGTACCATCCTGATAATTGTTTAGGGAGCTCTAATCCTTTGCAGATAGACAGAGGTACCTTCAGCTGTGTTTCAAAGGTTAGGTGTGTGTGGGGCCTCTTCCAAGTACCACTGCCTCCTGTTGAGATTCTCCTATAAACATCTGTAGAAGGTGAGTGGATCGGAAAGTTTGAGCAAGGGCTTTAATGTGGCTTTATTTTATTGAGAAACCGCTATCTTTAAAAGTGCATTTGGAGGGGAATAGTGTGCTTCAAGGTTAAAGCTTTTTCTCCCCCCCCGCCCCTCGGTTAAAAAGGAGCTTTCATTTGAAGAGCCTCTAGCAGATTTAGAATCACCTTTTGCAGTGCTCAGATAAATGTTACAACATAAATCATAAATCACATAGGCATAAAGTTTATGAATCTTCATGTCAAATATAATTAAATATATTGAGTTCTCCAAGAAAAGCACAATGCCCAGAGCTGCTCTGCTTTTTTTTTATTAAAGATAAGGAAGTAGGTCACTAACTACCTTTATCTCATTCATTTCTGAAAAACTACTTTTCTCACAGTTCCACGCCAGCCTGGAGTGAGCAATAATCTGTTTGAAATACTTGAAATTGAAAGAGGGATTACCGCTGATGAATTTGAAGCAAACGATGACCCAGGTAAAGATCACATCTCCTGTTCAGGGCCTAGGGTTTAGGAGTTTTTTGAGATTTCTTGGCGTTTTATACATTTTTACAAGAGTCCTACATCTTATGCCCCTTGTTTAAACTATGCATTGTAAAAAGAAAAAAAAACCACCATCTAAGTGAATGTTTATAGTTTTATTTCCTAACAGATTTAGCAGAAAAATATTGTGAATTGTTAATAATATTAGCATCCTTTTTATTGTTTTAGTATTTTTGTAGATTCTTTTTCTAGTGCTCCTTCTGCTGCATTTAATTTTCATATTTACTTGCTAGTGTCAGCAAGTAAAGGGAAATTGCTGTAGTTCCCCAACCAACAAAATCCAAATCCCCTTTTTTTTTTTTTTTTTTTGACCTTACGCTCTGTTCTGATTAGGTGTGCTGGTACACAGCTGTAATTTTGATAGTGGACTGTGCGGATGGATCAAGGACAGAGATGATGACTTGCACTGGGAACCAGTGAGGGATGCGTCAGGTAAGATACCTGTGTACGATCACATCCTGTAGTTGAAGAACCACCCAGGCTTGAGGTTGATGACAGTTCTCATGTTACAACAAATTTACACAGCTTCTGTTCCCTTTAGTTCCAGGGTATATTTCACACCCACACCTCTTCTGTGTATAAAAATCAAACCTGAGGATTCCCAAAATGAAAGAGCAATTGAGAATTTGCACTTTTATCATAGCTGGTATCTTTACAATAGGAATGTCTCCGGAGGAGTAGTAAATGTATTCAGTAAAAGACTATCTGTCTTAAAAGAACCAGAAAGAACAAAAATGTGGACTAGAAAACAACTTTTATTTATGATGAAACAAAGCTTATTTTTCAAACCACCACGCAAACTAATTATTTCCATATTACCAGCAAAACTATAGAAAGGGCTGGAAATAGTCTTTGTTCTGCTGCCAAATCTAATGTTCTAGTTTAACCTCTCAGTTTAATTTTATTGAATTCTACTCTAAGTTACAGCAGCCCGTGTATAGGAAAACTGTTAAGTAACTGGAAGGAAGGTGCTCATATGCAGAGACTTCTGAAAATGGGTATGTTAGGGATGGTAAAAAGTGACCTTGCAATGAGTATTACAGGGGAGCGTGTACTAGCCACTTGTAGGGTAGGAGAAGAGTGGCATCGGTACTGGTGGGCAGCCAAAGCCGCAACCCCTCCCACTGGCACACCTCTGCCGGTGTAGTCCCAACAGAACTGCACATCTACGCCGCTGGAAGTTAGTTGTATTTTGTCCCCTGTTGATTTTACTGTCTGGCACTGGGAGGTTGGCTGTCCTTGCCTGCATACCCTTCCCCCAGCAGTGCTTGCCCCACAGTGCTTGCTGGGGATTAGACACACATCTCTGGCTCCCTGTAATGATGGGATTACTTCATACCCAGAAGAGCAGCCTTTGAAGTGCACAATGCTTACATTATGTGAGGGGATGGCAGACTTCGGAAGGAAATGCGCTCTCAGGCAGTAAAATGTTATAGGTTAAGTTGAGGGAGGGTGAGGGCACTGAGAACCATTTTCCTTACGCACCACCTCATCATAGATGTCTGTCCTTACACTGCCATTGATGAGACAGTCATTTGCCACCACAGCGGGTGACCCAGCACCTTTTTCAGGCTGTTTAGCTGGCTAAGTGGAAATGCTGTCTTCACTTACTGGGCAGGCCCCCTCCCCACCCACAGGCATGCTCTAGTATTTCCTATGCTCCTTATGACACTTAAAAAGTCTCATGAGTGACTCAGAGAGCAGATCTCCTTCCTCCTGCAGATGAGAAAACAGGTAGCTGTCTCCTGCTTGCAGATGGGTGTTTTGAAAAAGACCAAACATAATTCAAACATCTTTTTGAAACAGTGGATTTAAAAGTGCTTTGTTTCTGAGAAAGTTGCTCAAAGCATATTCATTAGCTGTACTCAGAAATTGTTGTTAATGCATATTAAGTTCCAGAACTATGATTTTTAACTGGCTTTTTTTTTTTTTTTTTTAGACTTTTTTATTCTCCTGTGTTGCTTCCCAGTCAGGGACAATCTCAGCTTTTTGTTTCCTGTGTATGTTCTGCTGCTGTTGACATAACCTGTTAAAACTAGTCCCTTGAAGTCACTCACCCACTCCCTCCTGTCTGGAATACCTTGTTGCAAGGATTTATTTTCACAGCTTGTTCCTGAGTGTTTGCTTTCACCTTTCAAAGTTTGCTATTTATTGGTTTATCAGAATCTGCATTTTGAAAGGTGCCATGCTGAAGCTTTAGAAGCTTATCTTGCATGCAGAAAATGCTGATTTGAGAGGACCTTTTCCTGCAGGGGCTTGCCTACAGATGTGTTGGCTTTGTGCTTACCTAAATCTGTTTCCTATTGATTGGATTCAGTCACTGTAACTATCCAAAACAGATGCAGTTAATGAGTCAAGTCAGTACTTTTATAGTGATATAATTGTATCTACAACAAACAGGTGCAGTTATTTAAAGTCCGTTATGCTTATTTTAGCAGTTAGTGACCTTGATGCAAAAACAAGGCATTAAAAAAAAAAACCAAACCCCAAACTAAAACCACCCCAACAAACTGGATCCCACTTCAGGCCCAAATGCAGATCTGGGGCCCCAGACAGCAGCATACTACTTTGCTTTGTTAAATCTCATTGAGACCAAAGAACTTAAAAACCTATGTAGAAGTAGCGAATTGGAGACAAGGTTGGCTTTCTTTTTAAGTGTGTGACAAGCCCTGGTACATTGTCATTAAACCTCACAGCTTTTGAGGGAAATCATTGTGGCTTTCAAAAAATAAAGCTCTGGTTGAGTAGTAGCAGGGCAACAATTTCAATGAAAAATATTTTTCTATTCTATAATTAAGTAATGACTCTGTCAACAATATTACAAACCCCCAATATTTCTACATCTTTGGTTTCAACTAAGGAACCTAAATGCCACCTTTACCTTAAGTTCATTAAGCTTGGATTTTTTGACAAAACAAACGATTAAAAAAATCAGATCTTATTAAAAAAAAAAATCTTAGGTTCAGAGTAAGATTTTTTTTTTTTTTAATTTTTGTTTTTAAAAATGAACCCTCGTCCCTCTGGTAATTTCAGATTTTAAAGTTATCATCCACCTTGCAAAAGTTTTAATGAAAAGTACAAAGAAAAAATAAAGGCGTGGGTTTTCTCCAAGAGGTGAAATCTCATTTATTGTAGTTTTGAGTGTCTATGTGAAAGGGTGCATGGGACTTCTGGAAGTACATGCCTTTTTTTTTTTTTTTTTTTTTTTAGGTTTAAGTGGTGTTGCCATACCTGAGATACTCTACTTTTCATGTTCTAGATGTTTTTATGAAGGCACCTTTACTTTATACATGATCAGAGACAATAATAGGGTTTTGAATTAAGTATATATGTTCACTGACAACTTACCACTGTTAGAGAAGACTTCAGGCAGTGGATCAAATTAACAGCCATTTGGAAATCTCTACTGTTTCTAGCTTTCTATATCTAATCCAGATTAAGTTTAAATTACAGTTAAATGAAAAGGCTATCCATGTTTGCAAATGGATATGTTTTGAGACTTAACCTGTTAATACAGGTCCCAAACAAAAGGAAAGGGACAGAACTGTAGCTCAATTACATGATTACATTTATGCTGACCTTCTCATTCATCTATCCAATAGCAAAAAACTGCAGTTTACAAGATGCATAAATGTACACAGTAGCTTTAATGCCACTGTGGGTTTAAAATCATGTGGTCACCAAGGGGTTGTCAGAAATGAAGGAATACATGAAATTTTCATTTTCAAAAGAGGTATTATTTGCTTTGTAAAAAAGTAATTAGATGAGCAAGACCTAAACTGGTACTAATGTAAACAGAAGACCAGCACTGTAACTCTTACCCCGCAGGAGGCAGATGCATCAGTTCTGGTTCACATTCCAGCAACTATCTGCCTTATTTAAGACTCACTGGACCTTGTGGAGCCCTTTTTTATTTTTTGATGACTCTTGTGCATTTGGTCCTGCAACATAGTAGAATAAAAAAAAAAAAAAAGGTAACCGCTTTTTCTTTTGCAGGGGGACAGTATCTTACCATCTCTGACCCCAAAGGCAAAGAAGGAAGAGTAGCACATCTTATCCTGCCATTGGGTCACATGGCTCAGGCTGGTGACTTGTGCCTGTCGTTTAGGCATAAGGTGCCCGGACTGCATTCTGGTGCCCTCCAAGTCTTTGTGAGGAAAAACGGCGCTCACGGACCAGCCGTTTGGGGAAGAAATGGTGGCCATGGCTGGAGACGGACACACATAACTTTACGAGGACTAGGCATCAAGAGTGTAAGTACCAATGCATGTGCTCCCTTTTGGTTTTTTGTACGAGAAGCTGAAGACGCTTACATGGTGTAGCACTGGACTGTTTGTCTTCTGGGTCCAGTTTCAGCCTGTGTTGTACTACTTTGATCCCTGCCAATGGAATCACATTAAGGATAAGAGAGTCGTGCATTTTTTCAAATTAGTTTTATGCAAAAAAAATTCCATCTACAGCAACAGACATATAGGAAATGACAAAATAGCCTGTACTGAACTACCTTGTACAGCCTGTTTTAAGGGAATCACCATGTAGGAAAGAGTAGTCTAATGGACAATGGCATACTGTACATGGATTTCTAAAAAAAGCCTGTATCAAGGTTCCTCATGAACAATGCTTTAAATAACACAATACCATGAAATAGGAAGAATCATCCCCTGTGGATTAGTAACTGGCTAAACCAGGGCAAAGATATTGCAAATAAGTAATTTTTGATAATGCAGGGAGGTTACGTGTGCAATCTCACATGGTTTTATGCTCTTCAGTGTACCTGCAGCTGATCTGGCCAAGGAGGTAAATGATGACTTAACTACACCAATAACACAAAACGGTTTAGTGCAATCAAAAGAAGCTGTCTGAAGTGCCATGGAGAATCTTTTAATACCTGGAAATCTCAGAAACAGAGCAATAAACTGATATCAAAAGCTCAGCATTTTTCTTTAACCTCTGCTTAGCTTTGAAGGTAGTTTCTATTTCAGATCTGAAGAAGGGGCTTGGGTGCTTCAGGGCCTATTTTGCTCTGACTTACATATCAGGGGGCCTAAAAAGCTCACACATCATAATGTTCATGGTGGGAGCAGGCTACAACACACGCAGAATATAGTTCTAAAATTAATATTAAGGCTGTAATTACCGCAGATAATTTTCTGAAAACTTTACCTCTGCAATAGTAACAAACATTCCTGACATTGTTAGCTGTAAGTGAATGTCAGACTGAGAATATGGAAATTTATAACAGGTGAACAATATATTTGCCACATTCTTACCCTTTTTCTTTAAGTTTAACACTTCTGGCAATCCTCAGGTCTGTCTCACCTGATAGAGCAGTTCATTAAATAAGTGTGTATCACTAATACATTGTCTGGCAGAAAAGCAAATGAGTTTGAGAGACCCCAGACAAGACCAGTAGTTCCCCTTTGCACTGTCCCCTGCCTCTCTTGACCACCTCAGCAACAGCTGTCAGCACGGCTTGCCAACCATAACTGAGTGCCGGTCCACAGACCAGAGCTGCCTCGTGGCACCTTACAGAACAGTCGAGTTTGGCATCTTTTCCAGCCAGCATGGGGAGCCTGGGCTGCTGACCTGAACCACTGTGACACTTATTCCAAGGATCAGGGAATGAGAGAAAGCTCTAGGTAAGCAAGGCCTCTGCCACAGACAAATCAAGAGGAAATATGGAAGCTTTATTTTCTAGCTAATTAAAAACCAAAAGCAACTCAACACTATTGATTTTAGGGGAGGCCTACTGCAACCCCGAGCAGAATATGGATGGAGAACAGAATCCTTCATCACACTTTTTAATGAATTAGCTCTGTGTAAATTATTTTAAAGTACACCCAAAATCACTCATTTCTTAAAAAATAATTCAGTACATTCAACATAGAGTTTCTCTGACCTCTTCCATTCCTACTCCTTATTTAAAAGTGTGCTTTCAGCAAGCATCCAAATTATTTTTAACTACACAGCTGAATTTCTGATCTATGAATCTGTATTAATTCTTTCCAGCTCAGTGATAACAGCAGACTCTTACAAAGTTTTGCTGCAGGCTTCGAATAATTTCTAAGCCATGGTCAAAAACACTGACTGTATTAAACAGTTCAGGCTTCTGAATCTACAGCAGTAGCACAGGTGAGCAGTACTGACTTACGGGAAGCATTTCTTAAAGTCAGCTGGCCATTCTGTGTATCATCTCTGATTTATGCTCCAGTCCTTCTAGTCAAGCTTTGTATTTGTTGAATTTCTTCTACTCAGGCTAAGTCTGGACTGCTAATGATCTGCATAAATCCATACCCAAACTTCTGCTGCCATTTTGTGAGGAGCCAGTGCTTCTGTAGATCACCATGAGTCTGCAGGAGCCAAAATTTATTAGAAGATGGGTGTTCCTAGTTCACACAGCTAAGGCAGCTGCAAGGTGCTTTAGCAATGGACAGCTCCTCTATTAGACAAGATTTTTCAGAACACAAAGGATTTTATGTGTTTGCCATGAGGGACAATGAAAAAGGCACAGAGGTGATATGTAGAAAGTGCCTGAGATTCTCTTACATGGAGGTTCATCTCACTACAGCAGATGGTGCAACTGGAGCAACTCTGTCCTGAACTGCTGTTTTTTCACAAAGACCCTGCAAAAGGGAAGAAGGGAGAGGATCACAAACAGAAAAAACAGCCATAATTCTGAGCAGAATAAATAGGTTTTTGTGAGTCAGTTACGATTGCCTCAGCTTTCTTACTGTTGAGACCTCTCTCAACCAAAGCTTCTTTCATTTTACTTTATTTTTGCACTCAAATCATTCTATTTCTCTTCCCAGGTTATTTTCAAAGGCGAGAAAGGGAAAGGACAAACAGGGGATATTGGACTAGATGACGTGATCTTGAGGAGAGGACGCTGCTCTGAAGAGCATTAGCAAAGACAATGGACCAGCACAGTCATCTCCTCTAGCCCTTCCCATGCTATTCCTACCAAGCTTTGAAACAGAACTGCACGAAAAAAAAGAAGAAGTTGGAGATCTGCTAAGTGCAATCTCACTGAAATGTCACTTAAAAACATGGAGAGCATCTCCCAGGATTCAGGAACTCCAGCCCTGTGCTGGTCATTTCTATTAATCCTCACCTCTAAATCATATTTGGTATGTAATAACTTTATCCCCTGTTAAGCCTGGTGAGTGCTCACACAAAGAGCACTTGTGGAAAAGGGAGAATTAATTACAAATGGTGGCAAAAGCAAGCTCCAGCTCAGAAAGGTTTAGTGTTAACTGATAGTCATTGTCTTCCCATAGTACTACTCTTTCATTGATGAGATCTGATAGGCAGGGGGATTGATCTAGCTTCAGAGTCACCTCAGATTAGTACAAGCCTGGACGTGAACTTTGGCTTACTGCCATTGACCTCTGAAGAAGGGTTTGCTTCATATTAAATAGCATTTATTTTGGTATTGCATCTGTATTAACAAAAAGCAGTTATATAGAATAGGCATTGCATCCTGTAATATTGCTACTGCTGTGTTTTGTGTATATGTGTATGGTTATTAACATATTTATGTTTTTAATATTTACAGACTCTAGTTGCAAGGTAATTGGCAGCTGTGCTTTCTTATTGTACAAGACAGGAGTTAAGCATATTCTTTGATCCTGCTGGTTGTGCTAATAGATACGTTACCAGTCAGTTAATGGTGCTCGTCGAAAAATGCTGTTGCAGTTTTCCATGTTGTAATATGCTGAAGGCAAAAGACCAAACACTTACCTGATGTAAACTGGCATCTGACAATGCTGTACAAGTTTGCATTTAGCTCAGGAGCAAGCCCTAAAGGGCTCCGAGTCCTGCAAGAAACTCCTGGTTCAGTTGAAGACTGAGCAGCCTGGAGAAGATAATTATTATTTGCATCTTGTAAGACTGAGCCTGTTGACACTACCAGGAATGTTCCCTTCCCACAAGTGGCACAAGCCTACGTGTAAGCAAAAAGGGCAGCTGCATTAATGCTGTATGAACAATTCAGACCATGAAATGCCTTGAGTGATCTTTGTCAAATGTCCATATTCCATCCAACCCTTCTGTATATAATAAACATTTTATTCTTTAGAACTAGAACAACTATCAGCTCTAGCTGGAACTAAATATTTAAAAGAACTTTGGACTCATTTTTTAGTTATGTATCATGCATGTGATGTGCAGTTTCCCGGGCAATTCTTCTGTTTGGTTTGGGATTTTTAAGTGAGGAACATTTCATCATCGTTGTTGCTAACAATTTTAAATTTGACAAAGTAATTGTAACATTTCAGAAAATGACAAAAGAAAGATTGATAAAATATGTTGTTAGTGGTGCAGCCTTAAAGCTTCAAAAATGTATATATATAAGAAATAGGTCTCAGATCTTTTAAATACTTAAATACAATGTAAGATAATGTCAGCTTCATGTCATGTTATAAAACCATCATTAAAAAAAAATTCATGTTAAGCCTTGCACAAAGTCCACAGAGACACTGTTGCAAGACCATTAGAGGTCATATTCCAAGTCCCTGTTTCTGAGAAAGTACTGTTTTGAAAATATTTTTCCAATTTGTCCCCTAGGACAAAGCACAGTATGTATAGCAGAAGTTTATTTGACCAAACAGATAGTCTCTTGCAAAACTGTATCAACAAACATTTTGGAAAGGAAAAAACAATGCATTTGTAAACATTTTAAACTGTTTAGCTTTAAATATGATCATGATCTTTTTCTCTTACGTTACTTTGTAATATGTCAGAAATATTTGTGAATAGTTGAAATAATACCTTGTCCGTATTTTAAAGTAATCAGTAAAGGAGGCAGTTACTTGCTACTAACTGGAAATCTTGTTTTCATTTCTGGATCAAAAGTCTCAATTTTATTACAGTGAAATGAAACAGAAGCTGACAATACAACCAAAGTGAAATAGCTATCTATGCAAGCCTGAAAGATTTTTTCGCCCCTTTACAAATGGCCCTTAGAACCCAGAATATGAATGAATTCAGAAGGTAAACAGAAATAAGTACTCAGGTGACAGGAGGAGGATTTGAGGTCTCTGTGTTTTACGAATGCATTTCATCCTTACAGTCAAACAAGTAACACTGTAAAGCCTTGTAAGAACCGAAGTCTCAGCTGACTGAGTGGACATTGAGGTAGTCTGTGTGGCTCTGAAGGAGCTGCTATGGCTGTGAGTCACTCACCTCTGCAGCTGGTTGTGCCGTGACGCTGTATGGGTCACCTTCTCTCAGCGTTTCTGAAGAGACGAGGCGAGGTCAGTCAGTGGTTCTGTTGTGACAGTTCTTCTCCAGCTCTTGCTGCGCCCGCCCTTTCAGGCAGCTCCATGTAGCCACACACCTCAGCCAGGACGGAGCAATACGAGCCTCCAGAAAGAGATGAGTGTATAGCCTGAGGTCTTCCTATGAAGTAGGTTGTAACTGCCCTTCCTGCTGAGGGTTTAATAAATAGGTAACTGTGCCAAAAGAAATTCCAGCTTAAATACTTAGGCAAGCAGAAGAAATTGCACTAAATTAACGTGAAAACATTTATCAAATGTACCGTATAACCTCTTGCCAGCTTACAATTTATTGTTTTTAAAAGACATGTTAAACAGTTTTCCCCTAAATAGATTGAAAATAAAGATTCTTCATAAATTACAGGTACCGTGACCAGTGGCAGTGTGTTTACTGCATTTACTGACATCAAAGCGAGTACAATGGAAAGGACTGATACATTTTTGTTTCCAGGTTCCATGCTGTACAGTCACCTCACCTTTCATCAGAGCCGTGTCATTAAGTCACTAGTGAGTGCTTTCAATAAACACCATTCATTCTGGAGAAAAGCTTCCCTAGGTTTCCTTCAATAAATTACCCTAGACTTGGAGGTCAAAATACTGGTTTTAATATAGTCGGAGATTACAATAACCACCCTAATAAAAGTCCAGTTAGTCATGAGAAGACAACCCTGAGTGGAAGAACGCTCGTGACAGCAGCCTCCATCATCCTGCTCTGTATTCCTGGAGAAAAGATGCAACAGCAGCACCCGCCTCTAATCCCAGTGCCAGATCTCACTATATATACCCCGTTACAGGTTGTTCCTCCCTGAAAACAAGGCACACTAATTGTCACAAAGATTGCTAAAATCAGAGACTTTAGATCAAGCTATGCATTGTGACAGTCACCTTGAAACCTATGCAACAAGATAAACTGTAGCTGTCTGTCTTTAAAATTTTAATTGTGAATGTTAGAAAGGTAGAGTCCTTAATTGTCAACTGAGGCCCAGTTAAATCCTATGCAATTTTTATTTATATAGAACTGGATCTCAAACACCAAATTATCAAAGTTTTCCTGGTAGTTAAAACACTTTCTTACCTGCTGTTTTATCCTGATGTCCTGTAGTCACACAAGTTTTTATGACTTCAGCTTTTTCACACCAGTAAAAAAAAAAATGAGATTGAGTGCTGCATTGGTGTAAACCTGCAACTTTAGAAAGAATTAAGAGACATTTTAGTGGTAAGTTCCAGAAGCGGTTTGAAAGAACACAGAAACCTCCTCAAGCGTTGAAAGTTAATGCATTCTGAGAGCACACCTACTGCATCAAACTGACCTAGTGATAAGTGAGGAAATGCGTTTTGAATGTCCATAATGCTTTATTTGGTTGAGAAGAAGATGCCAATGGACTGAAGGCCTTCAGGGGCCACAAAGACAACTTCAACAGTACGGACTGAAGCACCTATAGAGTTCAGACACCAGCTCCATGTAGGTTTTCAGGATTGTAAGTCAGTCCAAAATGAATCAAATCACATTGTAGCTGTTCTGCTCTTACCAATTCTCCTTGTGCACTTGTATGACCTCTTCCAAGCACAAACCCTGTTCCTTTGCTTTGAAACAAATTGTCCTCTAGACAGTACTCTTGCTGGTTGCTTTGGGCTGAGATAGCCCGTTTTTTAAAAAACAAATGTTTTTTTTATTTTTTATTTCTCTCGCTTCTTATACTTGACAAAGAGCCTGGGTAACATCACCGAGATCAGGACAGCTGATCCAATTACTGGATGCAAGTGCTCACTGGACTGCTGGTGTTAGGTTTCCTTTTTTGTCCTAATAAATCTCTAATTTAAGTCCAGAGAGCCAGATGGGATATCATGTTTACACATGCTTGATACATGTCAAAAGTACAGATCTATCCCACATTTTCTTAATAACATGTCACACAACAAAGCAAAGTGGACCTGAATTTTCTGGATAAAGACAGAAACAATTCTTCACTCTATAGATCAGGCACTCCATCATTATTTTTCCTCAGGTTGCTTCCCAATAGCTGTTAAGAATCAACCAATTCTTGCTTTGCTTTTAGTAATATTTAACCTCATTCTGTGCTACATGGGCAGATTTTTGCCACTTCACTGTTTTCCTGCAATCCAGCTATTAAAGGACTCCCCAGGAACAAGCCTCCATTGCCATCAAACCAGTCTTCTACAGGTATTGCAGACATCACATCCCTAGAGCAAAAGGGCCATCTCTACAGCATCTCTGTACCCTATATACCAGGAAACATTACATATAATTGCATATACCGTGCGCGTGTGTGTGCACATGGATGCGTATTGCGCCCAATAGGCTGTTGGCAGTATTAAGTGTTTGAGCAAGGAAGCCAAGTATTTATCTAGCACACAGAATAAGGACGCTCCTCTCTCTGTGATACAGCCAAATCCTGCCTTCCTCTGACCACAAGGTACTACAGCAGTTCTCCTGTAATTTTTAACCTTCTACTTTATGACTTTTTACCTTTTGTTCAGGCCAGGAATCGTCCTCTTTCACACTCTTCTCCCAGGTTTTTCCTCATCGTGCATTTCAACAGCCCATGTTCTCATTTCAGACTCTCATCCAGAATCCTTTTGATATTCATTTTGAGTTTGGCAAACACCTGGAAAGACAAGGTTCAGTGTGTATTCAGAGAATGATTTTACTGCATTTGCACGCAACACCAGTGCTAAAGTTTGGGATTGCCACTTACATGGGATTTCAGGGAGACACCATCATTGCTCTGGTACCACTGCTGCCCCAGCAGAAGGGTGGGGACCACATCACCTCTTCCCTTGCCTTTTGCCCCTGCCCCCACTTTAGGTCAAAAACGCAAAGAAATGGACTCACCACAAGTTTTTTACCCATCAGGATTGTCCAAGACAGAATTTCCGTATGCAGGAAGCAGGATTACTGCAGCATGCATACACTCCAGTTCAGTACCTGTGGCTTCTTACTGCAAACAACAAAAAAAAAGCCTTTCAAAGAAAATTGGTTTCGAAAGAACAAAAGGACTGGACGTGTATCATAGCAGGTGCCCATCCTTCTCCTCCGCAAGGAAACTGGTCATGTTAAGCTTCCATATACAATGCAAAACCTCATGGGTCTGGTGGCATAGTCGTGTAATACTCCAGTTGGTTTAAGAAAGATTCTTCTCTCAAAATGTCTCAGTTTGTAATAATATCAACTTAACAGAAATTAAGTCTCCATGAACTCCACAGAGGCCACTGCTTTATTAGTCAATTAAACATGCCTGGGACTGTCCTCCATCCCTGAGGTTAGATAACACATAATACCTGTATCCGTACTATTAAATCTATATTCATGCATCCATACTATCAAATCCCCTTCTCCCCAACAGGCTGTTGATGCGCACTCTATCTGTGAACAGCTGATGCCAGGGTGAGCTGACTGCCAGCCACACCAGGAGCTGTTTGGTGAGGGCTGATGCTGTGCCAGCGTCTGCTGGGAGACCTGGAGCCCATGGGGCTCAATGTCGCTGCAGGTCCCGACTCCCCAGAACAGCACCCGCAGAAACAGCCTCAAGCCCACCCAGGCACAGCCCCACCTTGCAAGTCCTGATTTAAGCCATGACAGGTGGGCCCTGTGCACTGTAGGCAGGTGAAGAGAGTGCTTTCTGAGGACACAGCAGCATGACATGAATAGTAAAACACATCCTTTCCTTCAGAAATGCTCTGCCAATGCCCTGATGCAAACGCACACAGTTTGCCTATCAGCTTGCACAACTGACCTGCTCTTAGTGTGGCTGCTTCGTGAAAAGTACTTTGCAGAGCTACGTATACAACAGAGCCAGCAAACCCGAAACCAGTCATCAAAAGCCAGAGCTAGGGCAGGTGTCATCAAAGCAAGAGGAGTGAGCACAGGGGAGGGGTGAGGTTGCTCTTCCCCCCTGCATCATGCACTACCTCTTTCTACACAGACACCACCAATGCTGAGATGCAGCTGTGCAACAGTCTCACAAAAATCCCTATGAATGAAATCCCAAGGATGCTCATACCTACCACCTTCACACCAAGGTCCGGTCCCTAGCAAAAGTTGTGACTGGTGTCCTCAAACGTGATCACACCTTCTTGTACCCCTGGGAAAAAACACTGACCATGGCTACAACCCTCAGGTCGTAAGCTCGTGAAATCAACAGGGGGACAGACAACTGTGTTTCTTGGCTGTACCTCTAAGGTGCTCTTGGCCCGTGCAGCAGTCTGATGTGGAAGAAGAAGGAAGAGTTGCCCTTGGTCCCCCTCCTGCTGCAGGCCTCAAACGGTGCCTTGTCATCCTTCCCCCTTGTGCCACGTTCCCAATCCACAGAGGAAGCACAATGGGAAGCCCCACCAACACTCCCGCTGGGAAAGCTGCACAGTCCACTCCTAAAACACATTTTCCTCAGAGCCTCTGTCTCAGGTTGTCACAGAGCTGCTCCACAGTGGTTCTGCCAAAAAAAAAAAGGGAACCACTGCCAATTTAAAGTATGTTTTTACATGATTTTATTCCCAGATGAGCACAATAATACACATGTAGAACAAGTGCCCAGAGAAAAAAGATAAGCAGCCAAAAGTATACCTTGATATGTGATCGGTAACAGATCAAAGGCAACATCCAAATTTTAAATTAAGAAAAAAAATGCTGGCTGACTTAAAAGAACAAGCTTCTTGCCTATCATTTTGCTCCAGCAAATGTTGGAACTTACCCATTGGATCTTAATACCATTATTTTGGGATGCCAAGTGCAAGTAGACTTTCTTCCCTTTTTCCAGACCTTTCCATCTAGATACAAATACTGAGAGTGGCACCGTGAAATGCACTCTCACATCCCTGGCTTCAGGTCTAGCACAAGATCTCCTCGTCTGGGAGCTCACACGATGTATGCCACCTCAGCTGGTGATGACAACACCTCAGCAAAGACCACCTTGACATCCAGCCTGATATGAGTAGAGAACTAAACCCAAATAAGCACTGAGCAGTGCCGGTTATGCTTTCAAATGAGGAGAATAACTGGAAGACTGTCTAAGGCAAGAAATTTGATTAGTAGGATTCAGAAGGGCACCCAAGAGAGACACTTTGACTTCCATCCCTCTCAAGTTCTGAGTTAGCTCAGGAAATGTCATCCTACCTCAGTTTCTTGGACCACCTGGAGGACAGGAGAAGTTGTGATCCCATAGGGCTTTTCAAGGCTTCCATGCCCAGATGGGATGTTTAGTTTTCTCAGATACCAAATACATGATTCTCGTTACAGTCTAGAGGATCCCTTTAGTCATTGTGGCTTGGAGTGTATGAACAGGGCTCGAAGACACTGAAGCTGCTCACTAATATTAAACCCCACAACTCTATAGCGTACAACAATTTACACAGAAACCAGGCACCTTTATTGCATAGTTAGAAGTGTCATTAAACCGCGAGCAATTCAGTTACCCTCCTGTCGTATGCCACTGATTTTATCCTGCTTATAAAAAGATACTTTAATTGGCTGAACTCCATTACTGAAGCAGATTGCTAAAAGCGAGTTATGTTTAATTACCCACAAGGTACATCAGGCAGTTTTGTGGGTGTTAGGAGACCTCAGCACTCTGGCAGCTTGGCTGTGTATTAGCAAGCAGCCCTGGCACATTCACACGCACGCTGGGAAACTCACTGTGAGCCACTCTGCCAGCTTTTATTGGAGTAATTTGCCAAATAAACAAATATGGGACTGGGGCTTGAAAAAAATATTTAATTAATATGAAAAACAGGCAGAGAAAGTACATCGTACATCAAGTACATGGCCTTCATCACCTCTATAGCCTTTGATCCACTTACATAGGTGGTTAGGGGGCTAGACAAAAATTGTAAGGGTTCAAATACGGCTTGGTCACAAAGCTCCCGTCCACTGGCCTCTCACTAGGGCTCTTTGTAACACTGTTTCTCATCTTCTATTCAGCCACCCACCCCAGGGTGTCTCCCAGGACACCACTTAGCCCAAAGAGTGTGTTTGGCATCGCAGCAAACACACAAATGATGACTAACCCTCCGCAGCTGGCTGGGACCATGTGGTGCCTAACGCATGCAACTCTCTTCATTTTTCTCTCAAGTTTTGTCAGATGTATGAGCTATGCTACTAAAGACATTGGGCAAATTCAAATTTTCATGTTCCTTGATGAAGGCAAGGAAGAGATTTTCCTTCCCTGACATGCAAGTCTGTTTCCTTCCTAATGAGGGACCCTCAGCAGAGGAGACCCATTCAGTACCACCCTCTGTGCTAGCTGCTCTGACCGAAATCCCCTGCGTACTGCAAGTAGTGCGTACGTAGAAAACCGCACAAAAAAACCAAATAAGGCAATATCCTGAGCATGCAGCAAATGGATCTGAACTATAATCCTTCAAGAGGCACCTATGGGTGAAACTACAGGAGGCACAAATGGGGAATGCATGGAATCCTGCAACTGCACTCACCAGCATGGCACTGCAAAACAACTCAGCTCCATTCCTGGCCCTGAAATGCACTGACACACACTTCAACTGGTGAGTTTTCCAATGGCCAGTCTGCGTGGGACATCCCAGGAACACAGCATCTCCAAACCACGCAAGGCTGCCAATAATGACCGCAAGGTAATCTTGCGACATGAAAATAACACGAGGGAGATTTTCAAACCTTGCTATTAAACACATCCGTGGAATGATAGCTCTGTCCCAACACTCAATACGGACAACCCATGCTTCATGTCTCAGTGACGGGGCAACAACTCCCTTAGGGGATGTGTACAGACTGCACAAACAAGCTCTAGCCTTTGATGACCGCACTTTTGGGAATACAAACCTCTTGCACTCATAAGGGAACTGTACAGAGCTGCAGCAGAACAGGCACAGTCTGCTGCAGTGGTATCAGGCTTCACCCACTGGCCTTTCAGCCAAGGGGTGAAGCTGCCCGGGAGCTCCCTAAACAAGTTCAAGGGACCAGTAGGAATTTTCTCTGTGCACCTCTCCACGCCCTTATTTATACTGCTGTAAGGTGAGTAAACTCACCCACGTGGCAGATAACAGAAGTAGGCAAATACTTATATCGTGCACCTAAAGGTAGATAAACGCCATTTACTTGAACCTACTCGTGTATCCTACTGCCACACACTGTCCTCTTAACACACAACCGCAGCAGACAGGTCAACTAGCCTAAATGGCAATAGCAGTTAGTTAAAAGCAGCAGCACAATTAAAAGCCTCCATTATCCAGCATTATTGAAGGGAGAAAGCTTACAAACAAGTTTAATTTGTCTGTAACTTCCAGAAGCCTGGACCTCTGACTTGGCCCTTTTGCCACCGCCACAGTCAGGTGAGGCACGCTGAAGCTGTTTTGGACCCAGCTGCCATTGGCTTCTGTGGTACAAGATCAGGTCCTTTGTTAATACCATACAAAATACCTTGCTTCTCATTAAAATGAATCCTCTCAGCTGCTCAGAGAAACGCATCTGACTTTCTCTCCTGAAGGAGTTGCTGAGCAGGGCATCTAGAATGCCACTGTGCACAAAGCAGAGAAAACCAAAAAAACATTACAAAGGAACTTGGGCAGCCACGAGACAAGCAAGCAGATCAGATACTGATGAAATCACTGTGCTCCCTGAGCTGTTTATATGTGATTTATCTCAGTTGCTAGTTAATTTTTAACAGGCATTTCCCCTGTTCCTTGCCAAGCAGTTGGCAAACTCACTGCAGAAGAGCTGCATGTGCTCCACTAACAAACATCCAAGCAGTGTTTCAAAGCAGATACAGTAAATGGAGTTCTTACTCCAAGTAAGAACTGTTGTTTAAAATCCTATTTCTCCTGTATCTGAAAACAAACAAATTTCTTTTTGCCCACATCAAAGAACTGAAACACAAGATTCCTCCCTTCTTCACCATATTCTGCTTTGTGCTACAGTTTTTCTTTTTCCTACCTAGGTACTGCATGTCATACCTATCTCCTATGCAGAGACTCTACAAGACTCCAAAGTGGATTCTTTCATTAAACAGCTACCAGTATTCAAAGTCTTTTACAAAATGCATTTGCACCAACACTAAACCAGGGCAACATCAGGGTAAGACAAAGGGAGAGCTCTTGCAGCCTCACATTTCAGCACATTACAGTTTTGCTGCAGAGCTTCCAGTCTAGCCCACAGTGACACCAACCTGTCAAAAGCTCTTCAACAGACCTACCAGCAGTTTTATAAGCACTACACTTGAAGTACTGGCACTCTCACCTGCAAAATGCAAACCCTCAAACCACCTCCTCTGGTTCCAGACATTACAACCCTCTGGGCTGGTGGAGAGGTTGGGTTGCCCCAGTTAGTCCCAGCTGAGGGCTCTACTCCCTGGGCAGAATGCAAAGGCAATACCCACCACCCAGCCAGGGCCCCTGCAGCTAATGGTGCTCCTGCACCAGGGGACCTGGTGCCAAGCCAACACCACTCCAGACAGGCCCTAGATCTGCTGTTTTCCCCCAGTGGGATAAACCAGCACGGGCACAGCCTATGTTAATGCAGCTGCGCTGCCCTGTTACGCAGCGGTGTGCTGTCTCTGCACAGCATGACGGCAGGCAGCTGAGGGCATCACAACACCCACACACCTTGCCACAGTGGGGTTTCTAACTCCTGGCAGGGCCCAATCCTGCCACCACTGCCCCTGGCTTCAGTTAAGGCTGGATCAAACTCCTGGTGCGAACAGATTCAAACCAAGTCCCTTCAAATCAAACTGGAAAAAGCCCCATTTGCCTCTGAGCCTTTGTGGTTGGGCAGTCCGCAAAGAACAACCACCTGAATTTATACAGCCTATCAAGCCTGCACTACCCACCCCATGGTGTGATGGCAGCCCTAGCAGCTGGGATGCTGACGGGCACCATCAACTGACAGCAGGAGAGCAGGCACTGGCATTGCTTCTAAGCATAACCAAGTCTTGAACTAAGCAGCAAGTGGCTACAGACTGTGAATTCAGAACTGGAGTATTTCTTTATCTTGTCCACAGTAAGTGTGTGCGTGTGCTTTGGAGTTGGATGCACCCACTGCGGCACACCATGTGGGGGTACAGCTCCCCATCCTCTGCACAGGTTGCTTCCTCTCCTACCTTTTCCACCTCCTCCTCACACCACTCTCAAAGTTTCCCAGCTGCACTTTTTCTCTCACTCTCCAGTTTGTTCCAGGAGCCCAACTTTTTTCTGTCCGTCTTCCAGTTCTGTGTTGCTGCTGTGATTTTGAGCTTTTGATGAAAAACAGGCTATCAAAGCCTTTATCCTCAGCTGCATACTTTTAAGTTTAGGCCCCTGTCTACCAGGAAGATTCACGTTATGTATAAAGCACTGCACCTGGCAGTGTTTGCCAGATCCTGCCCAACCTATAATAAAGTTTCTTTGCCTCAGGACCTGCTGAACCCAAAGACTGTTTTCTCTGGCACGAGAGGCCAATTTAGTCCTCAAGATAAATATTAAGCAAACAGGATTTTTTTTACTTTAGGAACTAAGAAGCCAGAACTTTTTCCTGCAACCACAGTCACACCCCTTATTCCTGCAACATTGAGCTATTTAAAAAAAAATAATTCCTGTGGTATTTTCCTAATAGCCATAAAGCAGCGGGGCATTCTGTCAGACACACATTGCTATTATTACTCTGCCTATGCCTCGTGACTATGACCTTCCAAATTCAGAAAGATTAGCCAGCTGTCAAAAGAAAAAAAAATTAAATTCTTCTCTTTGTAACCCTTCCTCTATCACTTGTTTTCCCTGGGCAGCAGCTCAGACCTGGCAGGGAACCACCTTTTAGTTCCTGCCGTAAGACTCCATCACATCTTGGAAATGTCCAAGTCCTGAGTGTTGCAACTTGAACCTTCTGCGTACTAAAAAAAGAAAAGAAAAACTTGTACTCTTGCCAATGTTTCAACAAGCAACAACAGTGAACCAAAACCCAAGTGAAGTACTGTTGCCCATCCATGTAATAATAACAATTTCTATACCTGAAAAAATAACATTAGTAACTTGAAACAACCAAGGGGCACTGACATCAGCCACTCCAACAATCATACTGTTCCCTTCATCTCAGCAGATGACAGGTAAATTGAGTTTGTAACACTGCTAGTAATTCTAATAAAAGTATGAAGTCCATAGCAAATTATGATACAGACCCGTATCAGCTCAGGGACCTCTTGGTAAAATAGCATTCAGAGACACAGAGCAGTTAGCCGTTTCTCTCCTCTGTACTTGTTCCCTCGTTTAAAATACATAAGATTTTTTTCAAGACTATGTAAAGATAAACAAAGATTAAAATTACGGCAACTGTCTCTTTCCCCTGATTTCATTGTCTGAACCCTCATTAAACTCCTCAGTAAGCAAGGTCAGATCCCATCTATTTTCTATTCATATACACAATTTATCTCTGCTTGCCCACGGTCTATGCCTGGGGAGAGTACTCCCAAGCAATCAACCTTTCACTCCCAGCTCCTGACCCCATTTCTTTTCACCCATCCTTTTACATTTTCCAGCCTTCTGGCCATCTCCTAATGGCGAAATCAGCTTTTTGCTGCCTGAGCCAAGAGAAGAGGCAGTGGCAAATGCCCTTGTGAAGATCTTGCCTCTTGCCATGTTTTCTACCTGCCGGAGCAAGTCTGCAGCCGTCTGTCCTCCTCGCCCTAACCCGCTCTGTGGCTGCTGCCCTCAGCAACGCTTGTAAGGTCACAAGAAGTGGCAAGCTCCGGAGCAACCCCTCGCGGCTCTGGTTTGCATCTTGTCACGCTCCCCCTGCTACTGCAAATGCACCGTGAGCCAAAAATCTCTTTCAAGCCAAAACTTCACTTACTGACACACAATGAGCCCAGCAAGCGGTAACAGTGGATTTTGAAATGTAAAAAATTTCCCCTGCATGTTAATGCTCTTTTCCCTCTACTTGATGAGTCCATCTTCAAACTCTGTCCTAAAGAGGTGTTGAAAATAAGATACCGTGAGACACATGCAGGTCAGAGCTTCACCCACTGGCACAGCCCATCTGAGCCACCTCCCTCCTGGATGGAGCTCAGCTACTGACTTCAGAGATGCAGCTGATAAAAGTTATAATAAAGGTTTTAGTTCAAATGGTGCTGTGCTGTTTTTATATCAGCTGATTTTCTAGCCCATGAGTTCCAGCATCATTCATTTACTCAGAAATAGTATTTAATCCTCATGTATGTCAGAATCACAAAATTTACTTTGCTTCTTCCACATCAAACTTAAGGAAAAAACAGGTGATGGGTTGCAGAGCTCTCTAAACCTGAACACTAATAATTGCTGGATGAGAAAACAACAAACAAAAAGTTATCAACCACTTCTGGCTAATTTCAGAGAGCAAAAGGGAAGGACTTCATTCCACAAAAAAAGAGCAAAATCCCCAAAGGAAAAAGTAAGCAATTTTTTCCTCAAGTCAATATTGCTTACAATAATTCCAGTGGTTTATCTACATTTCTAGACTCATTATTTGTTCTCCCAGACATTGGAAATAAAAGATAAAATCACTTTTGCCCCCCTCTGAACAAGCTATAGTGAAATGCAACAGATGACAAGCTGAACATGTCTCTAACAGGAGGCCAATTCCAATACTGCACCTTTATTTATATAGGAGGAACAGCACATATATAGAGATATTTTTAATGTATGTATCACACATATACATATATAAAAGGCCTATTTATGCATTCAGGTAGAAGGTGTAACAAGAATTGCTTGGGAAGTGCTGCCAATGCTGGTCGGTGCTGGGAAGGCAGGACCTCCCGAACCCCTCCCTGGGGCTTGCCGGGGGAGCGGGCGCTACCTAAGAAGGAACAACCTCCCCTAGTGCCAGTTTTTTTCCCCCATTTCACAGCTGCAAATCCTCAGCAGTGTGTCAGGCTCTGCTTTTTATAACAAAAGCCTTCAGTCTCCCGACATTTTAAAAGGGTTTGAAGAAACATAACATCAGCTAGTTAAAAATACCACGTGGAGCGTGTATACACACCCACCTCACTCTAAGCCAAAATCACGCAGAGCAAAGTTTGTACAGCCTAAGAGCTCATCCTGCCTATCCCCCCTCTCCTGCAGGACTCCTCCGAAACAGGATCTGCTCTGTTGCCTTGCGTGGTGTGCTTCGAAAGCCCCAGGTGACCCCCTCTTCGCAGCAGGCGTGCAGGCTGTACCCCTGTGTACGCTCATACTGTGCCTGGCACAAAGAGGCTCTGAGCCGAGCCGGGCACCTCCAGGTGGTACCCAAAGTAAATGGGTCACTGGATTCCTCACGCTGCAGTACCTTTCCTGATCTTCAGCCAGAGTTTTTGCTTCAGCTAATTTGAAATTCCTCCTCTTGTGAGACTCCCAAAATGCCTTTGTACAGTTCAGGTTGTGTCTTAATCTCCTGGCCAAACCTAAGTCCTGCAGCTCTTTTGATCTTTCCTGGTTAATCAAACTTCTTGGTCGCTTTGCCATTTTTGATACCGCTCTTGGGATTCCTCTCATGTACAGTGATCTCCTCCTACTTCAGACAGCTGCAGAGAGCCAGGCAACACGATAACTGCAGACAGCAGCGCGTTCCCACAGCTGACACTAATAAGACCAGTGCAATGCTCAGACAGGGCTCGGAGCACAAGAGCCTGTGCTGAGCTCCCTCTTGCTAGTGCTAGACTGCTTTTGAAACTGCAGTAAGGTAAGGTCTGTCTGCGCCATGTTGCAGTGTGGTTGCACCGTTTTATTACCCAATCCATTCCCAAACATCAGTTCACAGTCATCTGCATGCCTTGTTCATGGCACAGACAATACCTCCCTGCAACTGCTTCTGCAGCAACTTTAAATGTCCGAGGGCTTAAGTGCAGCCAAAGCCTGCTGCCAAGCCATGCGGTTACAGCCCTTGCTCCCCTCTCAGTCCATCATCAATTTCCCACAGCCTTGGGGAATCAGAGGCAGGGACCACTATGGAGAGAAGAAAAAATGATCAAAAACCAAAGGGCAAATAACAACATCCAAGGTAATGCAGGTAAACCACCACCACCAGTATTCTGGTTCTTTGGTGGGCAAATTCCACGTCCCAAATTTTCCCTAACGCTGAACAGTTACCAGTGGCATTTTATATTAAAAAATAATGTAAACTATACCACCAATCCTACTGTATAACATAACAGGAGGTTACAGACTTTGCAGTGAGTAGCCAGGCAACGAGGCTTCCTGCGTGACAGTTCTATGGTATTTTGTCACTGTGCCAAAGCCTGACAGCAGCCCTGGATTACTGCCTCTTAGCAGTGCCTCTAGGCTGCTCTTCCTACCACATGGTTCATCACTGTCTTACTGTTAGCATCAGCACACCCTGAATGCCAAATGCCAAGTTTCGGGTCAGTGTGTGTTTCATGCTACCCTTGTGTTGATGCAAAAGTGATGCCACAAAGCAGCAGGAGAGAAGGCATTGGGCTCTCAGACTAGAAGACATCTAAAGAATTGATGGAGAAAATCCTGTGCCACTGTAACAGAAAGATTGCTTTTGGAAAGCCAATAGTGCTCAAATAGGTCATGCTATAATAATTAATAAACTTTTATACTGTGCCAGTGATCCATGAGAGATCTTACGCTAGATGCTGTACAAACAGGGAGATTTCTATTCAGGGAAATCCCACCTCTTTATGTCATTTGCTTAAACAGACAAAAACCCTGAAATGGTGTTTTCATCTCTTCTTTAGGATATTTTTCATCTGAACAGATTCTTTCAGAAAGTGTTCTATAAAAAAATGACTTAACCCTTGCAATACTCTCCTGACAGTGGTACGGTGCAATCACCCAGAAGAAACTTGCCTTTCAGATGAATTCAGCATAGCCTGCTGACAGCACTTAAGGCATTGCTCTCTTCATTCAGCATTATAAAATTAATTGCCTCTTGAGTGTAAGAGTTTCATTTCAAGTTCTGCCAAGGCTAATAGGCAGGATAAATACTCTCCTCACCCATGGCCTAGTGGGAGCTCTCTTAAGCACCTCAAGTTAGCTGTGTAATACCTAGGGAAACATGACAGTCAACATCTTATATGCCAAGTTATGTCAGACTTCAGAATGCAAGCAGGATTTTACTTCAGCTACTCTGTTCTAACCCCCCTCTGATACTGAAAAGAAGTGATCCTCTGTAAATCTGAGATACTTTGATTCACAACACTAGAAAAAAGAAATCAGTATTTCTTATAGGGATTATTATGAACAAAGCTTTAGCTGAACAAGAGCTGTCACACCAACCTCCTTCACGAAAAGTTAAGTGCCAGGAACTGGGCGGGAGGTTGGGGAGAGAGGGAACACCGCCATCACAACACCGGCCCCAAAACAGAGACAGATCCATTTTAATTTTTTTTTCCCTCAGAATACCTTCCCCAAGAATCACTTTTTTCCCCTTAAAAATTGATACATCTTTAATAACAACATTAGCAGTATTTATTTTTGTTACCACTTTGCCAATGATCTGGGCTACTTCGAACAGTTAATCTTTTCTCCAAATGAACCCATAAGTTTTCATAATGGCTGGACTGGAATGAATATGTGCCCTGATAAAGTGCAATGACATTTTGCTAAAATGTAACTACTGTATATTTTATTTGGCAAAAAGGTGGAATCTTCTTCTGGAATTTGTTTATAATTCAGAAGTCTACATAGTCCTCAAAATGTCTTGGTTACTCAATGAAGTTCATAATGAAAGAGAAGCCATTCACAGAAATAATCTGTTAAGCCCAGAGCCGAAAATTCATACCCGAGGACACACACCAACACATGCATGAGAAGATGGTGTAAGTTTATCTTAGCTGGACTTTATCTGTAGAGTTTGTGTCAATCTGCAGTTTCACTGTCAGTAGAGCTACTGCTGTCTGCACTACCAAGCTAGAACAGACTATTAATTAAGTCTAGTTAACTCTGAATCCTGCCCCCAATGTGTCCATAAACCTCCAGACAGTTAAGGAAAAAAACACCCATTTTCATTTTCAGCAAGAGTATGCGCTATTGAGACTTGTCAGAATGCTGACATCTAAATACGCTTCATGAACTTCTGAGTTTTGACTGCTTCGCTGTATTTCCTGAATGCATTATGCCTGCAATTTTCCCCCTCTGAATCACACAGCTCATCCGTGTCAAAATAAATTTATCACCTATTAATTTCCATTCTTCTGCTCGGTTATTCCACACCTCCAGCAGACAAGGGCAATGCAATGGCAGGGCATCAGGTTGCTAATCTAACATCACTGAGGAGGTTACAGCATTTCCCCCCTCTGCAGCGTGCACACTTTGCAGTCTTCTGACTGTAGGTTTCTGACAAAATATAAACCAGGTATCTTTTTCCACTTTGAGAGAGCTCTTCCCTGAGTTCGCGGGCTTGGGTGTCTACTTTACCTCTTTCAATTTAAAGAGAGATACAGCATAACAAGAAAAACTGCAAATGATGAAGGCATTTTCCCAAAAAAACATTTCACAGGGAAGTTAAACCTTACACAGCAGTGGTACAGCTAGCTAGAGCTCCACTTCTTGACCATCCACGTCAAAAATTAAAAAGACGCTTTCTAGTGTGGAGTAACTCAATCTCTCACAGGAAAGCTCTCCATTTGATTAAAACCACTGCACCCTGTCTCTCAGCCAAATTAAACTCAGTTTTGCTTTAACTGTAATTCTGCTTTCTGATGCCTCCTTGTTACAATCAGAGCAGGTGTATTTTTCCACGAGAAAGTACTGGCACAACTGCAAAGGAAATGTACTTATATCACGCTTCCACCCTAATGCCCAATTAAAGCAAAAGCTGAATAAATTAATTGTTTTCATGTTTGGGAAATCAGGTGGTCAGCACCAGCTCTCTCCCATCTGAACGTCATTTGACACTGCTGCCGCTTGCCAGCGGGAAGCACGGCTGCCCACTGAATGCTGCTCTGTCAGCATGGCACTGCAGCCTCTCATTCAGAAGACGTTAACTTAATTAAGAATATTTTAAAACAGACAAAAGACAACTGAAAAGCCTGTCAGTCATTGCATACAGTTTCCCAGCTTCTGTTCTTTGAATATATGAACTCATCACAGACCTGCCACTGATATAACGTGCAAGCTATCAGTCCTCTTGACTGTACAATGCCTGTCGCACACAATAAACAACCTCTGTACCTCACACATTTACTCAACTCAACAAGTGGCAGCATCCTCCCAACCCCAAACTACTTTAAAAAAGTGGTTGCTTTTTGGAAGTACCTTCCTTATAATGTTCTCAGATTACCAAAAAACTGTCCAACACACTTCAGACATGGTTCTTTTTAAAAATACACCTACAGGATTCCTTCTATAGCATGAAAATGAAAGAGGGTTAAAAACTTGGGACGCCTCGTGAACACAAGTCAAGTACTCCTCCCAGAAAACCAGGTTAGCAGGAGTTAGCACTGTTAGATTAAGAGCTATGCTTTGTCTACACCTTTCATCCCTGAGCCTTGAAGGAAGGTACTCCAAGGGGACCACTGGTGTAGAAGATAACTGCTAGCAGTACCAGCAAACCTGCGTGCGAACGTCTGAGAGTTGAGAAACACTCCTCAAGCCGGACGGGCCAAACGTCACACTGGAACCAGTGACCTCCAATAAATTCTAGTGTCGCTTTTGGAAGCCCCACCTCAGGGAACTCTCCAGGCTACTGTGTACAAGCCCTTTAGGTTGCAGAGTGCCAACAGGGTCTAACAGCTCTGATGCTAGATACACGCACAGGATCTAATGCTGTGACCATTACAATGGCAGCTACTCGGTTTATATTTTTACAGTATTGTAACAAACAGGTAAATGTTTAGTTGTGGATCCCCATACAATCCACAGGATGATTTAATTAGCAATACTCTGTTTCTCTGCATACAAACCACCATACTGATGCAGTACTAAGGTAGACAGTCCTCACAGTCTCCATTTGCTGGAGGTATTAGGTACAGGTTTACCCCAGAAAAAAATAATTCAATGAAGCCTTTCAAATATTGGTATTAAATACCTTGAAACTAATATATTCATCATTTCAACTACAATAGTATCCAGAAGACCAACCGCAGTTGGACCCCACATAAGCATACAGGGAAACACATCTCCCAAATGGCGTATACTCTGAAGAGTCAGTCAAATCAGGCAGACACTGGAAAAAGAAACAAAGTTCTAATGAAGTTAATTGAGCAGCTTCAACTCAGTAGCAGAGGCAGGAATAAACTTTCAGTGTCCCCAAACCAGTTTTGTATTCACGTGTTCATGTTGTCTCACTGGTGGTTAAAGGAAATGGTGGTGAAGCATACCGTCCCCAGCTCAGCACAGCTTGAGAAATAGGATTCTCACAGCTCAGACAAACATCAGTTCATAGCACATTAGGAAACTTACACATTGCTCTTCAAATGCTCAGTCTATTAGAGTTTCATGCTCCAATAGCTCTGCCAAAATCATGGTATCAAATGACAAACTACCATAACATCCCATTGACTTGCACTGGAATACACTCCCTGAAATGCATTCAAGAAACGTCATAAATGCACACACCTGGAAGTTGCAAAAATAATAACCTCAGGAAACAAAAAAAGGAGGTAACAATAGCAGAATTCATTGCAGGAGCAGTAGCGTATCAGAACGATGACAGAGAACAAAGTCCTAACAACGTACAGAAACCACACAGAATAAACATGACTGCTATCATTGTATTAAAGCGCAGGAAAGACAGACAAATCAAACACTGGAACACATAGTCAAGTTTCCTTCTACAGTTCAGTATGGAAATTTCTGGTAAAACAATGTTATTTACTACCAGCTTCAGTATCTCACCTCAGTGTCATTCAGAGACAGACCAGATTGAAACAGTTTTCTTTCCAGTTGACAATTTTGTACTCACCGTGAATTCTAATAAGAGACACATGGAATGAGACACATCCAGAAAAAAAAAACACCAGTCTGAATTGCTTCAATTTTACTTTTCTCCTTCTGGGTCCAAATCTACATTGCTGCTCTTGGCAGACGCGTTTACCAACAGGAGCCAGTGACCAGCTTGGTTCTCAGCTAAAAATGCATTAATGATCATCACTGAGTAGGACTACCAGATTTGCTCCACTGTTTCAACAGAAGACTGAGCTACTACTGCAGATGTAATAATTTTTGCAGCTATTCACTATCAAGCTTGCTGCATTAATGTCAGAAGATTTCCTGTGCTCAATTTTAACTGTAAAGAAATCATCAGGCCCGATCACAGGCCGAGTGAGAGTAACATTTATATCCTCAGAGGTGGTAAAAGGAAAGAGAAGAGAGACAGTAACTGGCATGAAACAGAATCTGTGTCACAGGGGAAAACTGGAGACTTGTATCCCCCAGGTTTCTAGTTAGCACCCTGCCTTTCAGCTCCGAGCTGAATGCACTGCCACTGGACGAGACTGAAGTCTTGCTCAGTAGTGGTACACAAATCCCAAAGACAGTAAGGGACACAGCAGGATATGAAAGCTGCCTAAAACAAAAAACCCTAGGCATGAAAAAACAACACAATGTGGCCATCAGTGGTACATCTCGTAAACAATAACTGATTTAGCCGATGGTTGCAAAAAGGGGGGCAAAAAAATTGGAAGAAGAATCTGCTATATTATTTCAAATAAATTGCTTCTTTCTCAGGATATCCATATGTCATGAGCGTGTTACGGTACACTTGTCACACTAAATGACTGTCCACAAGATATAAGTGTATATCTGATAAACTTTTCTTTCGCATGAAATGTTCCGCACATCGTGTTTTGAATGTCTTCTGAGAATCTGAGCTGTTGGCTTGCTGAATGAAAAGTGCACCTCATTCATGCATGACTCTGCCTGAGATTTCACGAAGAGGCCAGACCTACCTGTGGGGCTCTGCAAAGCAAACACCAGCTTCAACAAAGGCAGTAAACACGTGAATACCTCTTAAACAAATAATTACACTAGCGCAATACTGGGAGAAGGGGTGCATTCCAGACTTGCACTCAGTTGAGAGTTTCTGGGTAACAAATTTGTTCAGCAACACTTGACATTAATCCCTTTGTTCTCTGTACATATTAAGTTGCTCCTATATGCTTTCTATAGTTAGCAGATAGACTACGGGGACCTGTCTGTTACCTGCAAGTACTCTGAATACTGAAGAAAGAGCACAATTTCTACTTTTGTTTAACGGTCAAAAACCTTCCGTGCTGACAGTACATTCTGAATGCCTACACAAACATTTTATTTGACTTTGCAGGTCTCCCAGGTTTCCCATAGCCCTTCTTTCCCCTCTGAATGGGTCTGAAGTTCAAACTCTTCCAGTAATACTCAACTGTAACTCCTACCTCCACTGCTAATATTCTCCAGCCCTACTGATATCTCAAGAGGCCCACTGGGTACCTGAAGACTCTGGATCTTTTGGATTAACCTACACTAGAATATTCCTTTTAATTAAGCATAATTTTGTATAATTAATCTGCACAGAAAGCATTAATTTACCTCGCTATCTCAGATTTCCCCAGAGAAAACTTTACAGTTCAGATGATCCCCACATCTATTGTTATAAATCATCGTACCTTAATCATGCAGCCTGCAAGTACAAGGAGCTTCCCACACACTCATTCTAATCAAAACAGAAATGCTGCCATATACAGCACGCACACGAATTCCAGCCTTCAGCAAAAACAAATCCTGCCACAAGACGCTCTGTAGAGCCAATCTGTCAGCATCACTGAGGCGCTCTCCATTCACGGCTCTGGTGTTTTGCATATGTCAGCAACCCAGCAATCATCAGTACGAGCCAACTCAACCACAACCCTAGTGACTAGGCAGTCTAGTTTCCCAGACTTGCCCTCTTTGGAAAACAGTTCCCTAAAGTCCTGTTCTTATCTATTAAAATCAAGGCTGTCTTCCACTTTTATTAAGACTGTGCAGGATTTTGCCTGGTGTACTTAGAGATGTGCAGCACAGTGTGTGCAGAGATGCCCACTTGAGCACCAGCTTTGTTAATTTGCCTTGAAGGAGCGAGGAAGTACTCCACTGTGACAGCAACTTGGGGATTCATTTCATGCAGCATCAACAGCCCTCACCTGCCCTCCCAGTCCTGGTGTTGTGTTGAGAACAAGCGCACCAGAGAGGGAGGATAGTTCGGAAGGAAATATTTAAAATTGAAAGGAAAAAGACATCTCAGGCTGTAAGCCCATGCTGGGCACAATACATTTGTGCATTTTTAAGTTGTCTCTACCCTGCAGTCAAAGCTGGGCACACGCACACAAGACACAGTCACCGTTTTGCACAGTGTTACAAGCAATGTTTCCCCAGCAGCTAATCTGTATGAGCTGTGGACTGGACAGACACCTCCAGAAAGATTTTTTTTTTCATAAACAGAAACAAACTTCGGTTTGTGCTGAAATGCTTCTTTGTTCTTGCCTCTTGACTAATCAGTCATGAGTTCTGAATAACCCTATACCATCTTCCCACAAAGTAAGTCCAGTCTATCTTATAGGGCACAGTGGCATAATGAAATAACTATTCCCTATAGCAATTTGTGCTCCAAAAAAGCATAGGAATTGCTGTCAGTTTGGTCAGTATTTACTCTTACTAGTTGCCATTTGTACAGGTGAGAGTAGCAACTTTTGGCAGGAAGGACTGTGCATGTAAGGTTCATTGCTTTTAGAGAAGGGCAACAGCCTGTCATCAACAACCATGCTGCTATAACACAGGGACAGCTGTGTTAGGAAAGGTACAGAAATAGTCTTACACACCATTACCTGGTTTGGCAAGGACACCAGTGTATCAGAGATCAGCAGATTCACACACTTCAGTTCCTCCAGGAAATGGAGTTCCAGCATTGAGGGAACAAACCTGAAGAAACGCAGGGAATATGAAGTTCAGATTCTCCCTCTCTCCTCCTGCCTAATAGTTTCAAATAGTCCTTTGATTTCAGGGAATTTGCCATTTATAGTTAATTGTTATGTCATTCTGTCTGGAAGTACCCACTTAAAAAAAATAAAATTAGTTATCCACTTGGAATGACAGATAACACAATGTACTATGCAGACTCTCTAAAAGCACTGTCTCTGCTTTTAGAAGCGTACGTGCACCTGGGAAGCGAGGCAGGGCAAGTAGGCAGGAAAAGACAGCCTATGCTCATATACTAGGAGAAAACTGTGAGCGTGCAGGACAGGCGTGAAAAGGAACCAGGGTTAGATGCTGAGCACTTGGTGAATGATAATTCTTTTCCAACTCTCAAGATTTTGACTGACCAACTGGCAAATCTGGGTAGAACATCTATTATACTCAATAACTCTGTCTTCTGCACACTCATTTGTTTTCACTGACATGAGCTTTCCAAACTTTTAATCACCTTGATGAAAACAACATAATTTTAACTTCCTTAATACTTCACGTTTAAAAGCTACAATAAAAAATGGCTTTTGGTCCAAATACTATTTTCTTCTAAATATTCCAAAATGTGCTGGGATAATTGTTACTGCTTGACTGCAAGCAAGAACAACCCTATACTGGATGTATCTATGTATGATAAATCCCACGGTTTCCCAAGCTCCATGGTTATCATTACAAAAACCCCAGCCACTCCAATAGGTGATAAAAAAAATGAAAGAGGGAGGGAAAAAACACTTCTGAAATGCATTAAGTACATGTGCACTCATACACAAAACTTACCTACAGTATGATCCTTCAGGAATTTAATTCATAGTTTTGGAGAGTTGTATATGACCAAAGGTTATGAGCCTCTCTTGCAGCAAGACTTGCCTGCCTCTTCTATGATGCTCACATTGAACCAGACTGGAGGTGGGGGAGGATGCTTACTTACTGTTTTGCACTCCAGGTGGGGATTGACAGGCAGGCTTTCAACATCAGCCAAAAAGTAATCAGCAATTACAAACTGTATTGTGTGACGAAGACCATGCTGTGCACATGTGGAGCGTTCTGGCTGCACACCATCTCCTCGCCAAGAGTTAATGAGATAATTTTTCTCCTTGGAGGCTATGCCACTGCTAAATTAATGAGTAAAGGCAGCCTTTGCACAAGCAGAACCTCCCATACAGCAGGGCCCTGAAACAAAACATTACCTAATTGTAGGCTGCAACTCAACAACTACAGCCAAGAAAGGCTCCTCCTCTCTCTGACAATAACTGCTTGCAAGTGGGTTGTGTTATTTGAATGTGAGAAGCTCAAGGATCTGCATGCATACTCTCAAGGCTGTTTACATCCCTTCAACACATCTTTGGTGGGTGGCCTTTCTCTGTTTTGTTTTTGATTGTTTCTACACCATCCTCTTTCCCTCAAAGTACCGTCCTTATTATTATTCTTCTAACTGCTATTCCTTAGCCTGATTAAGGCTCTCTGGCTATAGGAGGTATTTTTAATTTTGGTTTAATAAAACAAAACAACACAGCAGAGAACCCTCGGGTCTTTGAGTGGATTCAGGCAAAGCTTGATGTTTTGATCATCCCTGCTAATGGTTTCTAGCCAGATCAGAATAAAGTATTTAAGGTATTTAAGCCTACGCCTAACTTAAAGCTAGGAGTCATGACATTATCTTCAACCTGACAGTGCCTCTGATCATCTGCATAAGTATCTTGCTGAATCAGTAAAACAGTGCAGGAAAACGACTCTCATGCCTGCTAATACTTGAACTTCTTAAGGTTTCTTATTAAAAAGCGCTCCCCTGAAAATGAAATCTGAAACAGGGTCAGCAGAGACTTTAAGAGGATTTTGTAGTCAGCCTAAGATTTCATGAGGAAAACAGATGCAGGAGACAATTTTTTTTTTTTTTTTTAAATCAGCTAAAGGAAATCAGTAAGGACGAACCTTGGCAATGAATGCCCCATTTAGGCTTGTTCTATTGCACAGGCAGAATGGGTGGTCTGCAAAACAGGTTAACAATTAACACTAAAGGGATGGCTCTGCCATCTTTCTGATTTCCCACTGAAACCATTTACAGGCTGTATGTAAATCCTGACCCTTATGACAACAAATTTTCCAAGCTCAAGTCCAAATTTTTAAGTGTTTAGGAGTGAGCATGGAGGTCAGATTTTCAGGAACTGGGGTCCCATTTGGACATTTAACAAAGGGTTCAGATTTTTGCAAGTCCTTTGTGTAAGTAACTGAAGACTTCTGAAAATTGGCTATGTGTTACAAGAAACAGTTTCTGTTGCACAAAATAACCTTTACTTAACCTGGTTCATACCTAGTAGCACAAACAGAAGTCTGATATGTTTCTGCACAAAATTGCAAGAGTCCAATGCTGTAATAATTTATCAAGGTATTATATCATGATATAATTATATAATCATTATATCATTATATCATTATGTCCTGGTTTCAGCTGGGATAGAGTTAACTGTCTTCCTAGTAGCTGGTACAGTGCTATGTTTTGAGTTCAGTATGTGAAGAATGTTGATAACATTGATGTTTTCAGTTGTTGCTCAGTAGTGTTTAGACTATAGTCAAGGATTTTTCAGCTTCTCATGCCCAGCCAGGGCACCTGACCCAAACTGGCCAACAGTGTATTCCATACCATGGGACGTCCCATCTAGTTTAGGAACTGGGAAGTAGGGGGCAGGGGGAATCGCCGCTCGGGGACTGGCTGGGTGTTGGTCGGTGGGTGGTGAGCAATTGCCCTGCGCATCATTCGTACATTCCAATCCTTTTATTACTACTGTTGTCATTTTATTAGTGTTATCATTATCATTATTAGTTTCTTCTTTTCTGTTCTATTAAACCATTCTTATCTCAATCCAGGAGTTTTACTTCTTTTCCTGATTTTCTCCCCCATCCCACTGGATGGGGGGGGAGTGAGTGAGTGGCTGCGTGGTGCTTAGTTGCTGGCTGGGGTTAAACCACGACACATTACATCATGAACAGGTGAGGCTTTGCAACAGGGCAACACATTACAGCAAGTGAACAGGTGGACAGTGGAGATTACCCTAACCCTTAATGTAGCGGAACAATGGAGTAAATTATGCCCACCAACAGGCTAGGGCAAGCATTCAGACCTTTTCATCTGCTCCCTACATCAGTAATGACAGCCAGCTATGCAAAAATTTACAATAAGGTGAAGTCCTCCATGCACCTCAAGCAAATATAGGCTTAAGCCCAGCTCAGCGTAAGAGCCTGGGAATCATTACTTTCTGATCCCTGGGACAGTCTGCTTGACTCAAGTTTTAGATGTGAATTTAAACAGAGAAAAAAACACACCTTGAACTTCCTCACACCAAGTCAAAACTTCCATTCCCTCCTCTCCAGCTTCCCATTCAAATTGGTGACCCATCCACTGCTGCACTTCATCTAAGTTGCTTGCTATGGATGACCAACCACCCTTGAAAACTGTGTAGGATATAACGCTTAGGGGCTTCTCCAGCATAATGTAGTTCTCACTATACATGTTTACCTGTGCTGAAAAACCAAAATCCTGAAAACACCAAGCCAAAATCTGAGAAAAATTGCTGGGCATGTTCTTTTGTAATTTGTAACTCAGAACTATTAAATGCTTTTATTGCTTCAAATACAGTAGTAGTTGAAGGTCACAGAAAAAAATTAGGGTCCCTTATGCTAGTGGCAAAGGGTCAGGGAGGGTACACGCTAACACAGTGATTCATAGATAAGAGCTTCTTAGCAGTCTATCATCCCCCCATTGTGGCTCTGCAGCAATCTTTGTAAGCTCCTGACTGTAGTTAACAATAGTTCTGAAAAGTTCAGAAACTCTTACCTTCAACAGCATGTTTAACAAAGGATTTAAGCTTCAGTTCCCGCATTTATTCTGGGTTCAGTCATCAGTTCCTTATAAACATTTAAAACAAACAAACAAACAAGTTAAAGGGCTGCAATGTAAAGGACTAATGTCTCTTCCCTTTTTCTTGGACTGACCTCACCTCATTTTTAGGGACTTCCTCTTGACTATGTGCATGAATATAATATTGTTTATAGAGAAAGAGATAGATACATGTCCTGCACTACATGTACCAGGCAAAGGTTTCTCACTGCTCTTGGCAAATTTAATTCTGTTACTTTGGAGGATGAAAAGCCTGGTAGGGGGCCACTCATCATGGAAACTGGAGAAAGGTTGGAGCTGCAATGGAAAGCTGGCTTCAGAAAGGCTCCAGGAGAGCCAGGCCTGCCCTCTCTGCTTCCTCAGGGGACCAGAGATACCCAATACTGCTTCTAGGAAGACCTCTCCATCCCTGGGAAAAAGGGTGCTCCTGGCTTTCCAAGACTGGCAGAGGGGATATGGTGAGTTTTCCTGGACAATTGCTTCTCCTTCTGCACTTCAGCAAGCCTTGGGCACACACACATATATGGAGGTAAGGTATAAAAATGAGGAATACTCATTTTGCATACCTATTTGTATTTGCACAAGACCCAAAGGCAAAAAACTTTTAGGGCTCTGTAACCGACAAAATTTCCATTCGCCAAAACACTAAAATTCCATTTTGTAACATGGCATCATGGTGACCTGTCTGTCACAGCCAGAGTACTGTATTTATGCAGCCTTAAGTACTTCAAAGTCTCAGCAAGTTTGCTGGGCACACAAGGTCTGTCCTACTGCAAGCTTAAGAGGATTCATTCAGACCTGGATTCACATGGAGGGGTATCACAGAGAAGAGATGAGACAAAATAAGGAGAAGCTTGAATAAGGATGAAGGAAGGCTGAGGTTCCTTTTTTCTTTTGGCATTCATCAGATGACCACCAGAAACACAGGATATCTTCAAGTTCAATATAAAAAATTCCTAATACCCATATGTTTAGGTTACTTGCTACTGTGACTGTTTACTGCAAAACTTTTACGTGCAGCACATGTAGTACGGCTGCTTTACTTTTTTCACTGCCTGTTTTTTCCCCACTACTTCCCATAAAAAAAAAAAAAGAAAAAAAAAAGGAAAAAAAAAAGGCAGCCACCTTGTCTTTGCCACAATGAGAGGTGACAGTTCATGCCACTATCTCAGGATGTGATAACCCAAGAGCAGTCCCAGTCCATGAGGGCTGTTGGTGCTCCTGTAACAAGCCGTGAGCAAGAGGCTAGTTTGAAGCACAGCCCTAGGTGTCAGTTATTTTACCTTGTTAGGAAAGAGTAATTAGAGAATAACTCCCCGTTGCCTTCAACTCTCTCTTGCCACCCCCACTGGTCCTCATCCATCATCATGAAGACTTCTCTCAGTGATTCATTTTGAGAGCTGCCTTTCCAAGGGAGGCACTGAAAGGAATTTTCCACTTCTCCCTCCCTCCCTCCTCCTCTGAACAGCAGCAATCTCATTTCATTACAAGCCCAGTATCCTAATGTCAGTGGCTTCAGGCATCTGCTAATAAGGAACAAGTAGTTTCCAGGAACAGGAGACAGGACAAGTGCATTAAAAAACTCTTCCAAGAAAGAAAACCCATCACATGTTTCTGATAGGGAAGGTGAGCAAAAGGTAAGGGCCTGTGAAAAGCTGAATGAAATCCTGGAGGAAGGGAAGGCCTGTAAGATACACAGTAAAAGCACTATCAGACAGGATGAAAGAGAGCAAAGAAGCCTGGGCAAATACTGGTTTACATGCAGGAATTTAAGAAGAAATGTAGGGCAAACATATATATGTAGGGCATAAATATATATATATATATATATGCACATATAGTACCAAGAGGCACAAAGCATTTCAAAAGCAGCGAGAATATTCAGAACAACTGAGCTCAGATACATTGCAACAGCACTGGGTTCTAACTCTGTCCATTTCTCTGGTTTCTCCTTCAAAAATAATTGCAAAATTTCTCTCTGCATGAAACGGCAGAAGGACTTACCTATTTTAGTAAAGCACTCAGATTCATATGCATGTACTACATGTCTATATAAATATTGCAAAGGAGGAATTTTCATTATTCAAATTCTTTGAGCTATTCTAGCTAGGTTCAGAGGATTCTCCAAAAAGAGCCAGAAGTTTTTAACAGCCTTGACAGTTTAAAGAAAGCTGTTTGTTAACTATATTGTTATAGTTATACATAAATCATACATGTATATAGCATATAGTTATATGCTAAACTAAACTCTCCATGTTCATTCTTCCAGATACATATTGTAAATGGGGCATCTTTCCAGACCTGGGGTAGGAGTGTCCCAGTTGCTGAAGAGCTGCCATCAGAGAGCACTGAAGTGGTCCTACACATAGGACATGTAATACTCGAGACAGCCACGACGTTCCTCTCTTGAGGACATCACCCTACATCTGATGTCACTTATTTCTTTCAAGCTGTGATGACACTGCCTGAAAAAACAGCTTTACTTGAAATAAAAATTTAAAATCTGAGCTATCCACTCATTCAAGTTTTGAAGGGTTTGAGACAAACTGCATTTAGGGTAGGAACTGAACGAAGGCAAATCAAATTAATTGATGTAATAGCAAAAAAGTTAACGCTTTTGTGGAAGCTGAATGTTGTGAGCTCACTAAAAATGTTTCTGAAACTCCAAGTTTGTACAATACTTTTAAAGTAGTAATTATGGTTACACAGCAGATGATAGAGTGTACTACTCCTGTGCTCACTGGTGCCAGAACTATGCACTAAGCTCCCAAACAAGATAAAGTTCTCTTTATGGATGTGATTGAAAAACTAAGTACAGCTCTGATTTGTTTTGAGTCAGCTTGCTGTGAGAATGCCGAGTGAAAAAAGATTAAGGCTAAAAACCTGTCTTTCAACAGCTGTTAGAACATGTCAGGAATACCCAGAGGATGAATGTATTCAATTTGTATAAGAACACTGACAGTCTGAAACTATGGAAAACTGAGTAATAGCACGATATCACATGTTAATTTATCTAAAACAATGACTACTAGCAAAGGCTAAATATCACGTGATCAACTCCATGACATTTAGTTCCAAAATTCTGGTCTAGATTTATCTCTGTTAACATGAACAATTTGTTCCTTGTTGAATCTTTTTAACAGAGATCTAAAGTGGAGAAAAGGTGGATTGGATAGGAAGAGAGAGATCCATCCAAAAAGCTTGACACTTCCTAGCTTGTGGTATTTTAGTGGAGCATATAAACATGTCTGTGAGAGTAGAGACCCCTGCTATCCCTTCATGCAGGCCTCAGTGCCTGTATTTCCCCGTTGAGAAGCTGTGAGAAAACTGTTAGCGACAACAATTTGGCATTTTACTACTGCTGAGGCAGGCAGAGTTTTTAAGCCTTAACAAGCCGTAGCAGGACAAAAAAAGTGCTATGCAAATTGATCTACTTCTCCTCTTCTACACATAACTTCTGAGCACACAAGACAAACTTGAATTGCTAAAAGAGAAAAAAACCCTGAAAATCAAAAATGAAAATACATTCTTATTATGCTCTGACCTCTGCTTTATAAGGGAGACTATGATTTTATTTCTGGTATTCTAGGGTTGTAAAGCCTGGTATTTGGTTAATTTTACAGAAGGTGTCAATCTTGTTCAACATTAAAGAAAAATCTAAGTATTGCAATCATTGAAAATACATCATATTTTATTATGGCCTAACTGCAAGAGTGTTTACTATACAGTATTAACATGATTGCTGGATGTAGCTAACTAAAATTTAAAACAAGCTTTGTAATATGAGGGCTTCTTCCTCACTAATACTATATTCTTGACAGATGCTGTGAATTGTTTGTGGGAATGCTGAAATTCATTCATTAACAGTACTTACTAGTGAAAGGATTGTTTACAAAATTATTGATGGAGAACTCGTTGTCATCTGTCTCTGGCTTCCCAAGGAAACAGCTTGTTCCTAGGAAAGAAGTATTTAGTCTTTAGAGTCTGCATTGTCCTCATACTCACACATTTTAAGTAGTCACAGTACTCACTATATTTCTTTGTCCTACACCGAATAAAATTAGGAAGTGTTATTACCCTCATTTTAGTGAGAGGATCTGAACCATCCTGATTATGCAAGGCATATCAAAAGTTTGTAGAAAGGCAGGCAATAATAGCCCAGTAACTCAAGCTACTGCCACAATCACTGGATCTCTCAAAAACCCATAATTATTCCATGTACCTGTTTTGTACTCACAGGACTTTTAGTCCTTTGGCCAGCTCAGCTGGCAAGACCTGATACCATCAGATGCTATGACTCTCTAAAATGATGTAATGCTAGATAACCGTAGATAGACAAAGAAGCAACAAATTTAATACTGCTTCAGTTAGGAAATACTAATTAAAACAGTGATCTACAACTTTTCTCTGGATTGTTCCCATAGAATATAATGATTATCACCTTGATCTCTGAGTCGCTTTACTGTATCTGTTCTTTCACAGAGATTACTGTGTCTAGAAACTCATTTGGTGTCTGTGCATTATAGAATATAGCTCCTAAAACACATAAGGACCTATCACTGGGGAAGTAAAATATATGAATTACAACAGTGCATGCACTGGGGTCACTCTACCATCATGTGCAAGACCACTACCAGAGCTTAATCTGCACATGGATTTACATTACAGTTAAACATATTTTGGGAAAAAGCTTTACAGGAAATACTTACAATTTGATTCAGTGGTAATATTTTTTGGACCAGTTTCTTTAACTGTGTAACACATTATTTTATTAAATGTTTATTAATTGTTGATATGATAAGACAGCCACACTGCAACATCAAATTATGTTCAACTACATCCTTATGGCAGTACAAGTTGAATTTGTCAACCTAATTGATAGAATACAGACTCTGTTATCACAGAGCACAAATTGTTGTCCAATGGGTATTTTGGTGTTACTATTGAAAAGGCACCACCAGCAGCAAACTTCAAGCCTCATGGTTACGTGGAAGGCAGATGAAACACTATTTCTGAAGCAGAATGCAGTTTCCGGCATCAGCTCTCCACTGACGCTGGAAATCTCAAAGAATGACAGTACTGGCATTTTAGCTTGGGATTCAAAAAAAAGGAAAATCTGGAGTTTTGCTAGTCCAATATACAAATCTGATGTTAGCTCAGTCAGCACAGATCATGTTTCACTACTTGCCCTGGAAAGAAACAATCTTTTGGGAGGAATAATAATTCTTTCAAACAATGTTTGCAAGTTAGGCCCAGGAGAAGGAATTAAAAATAGCAAGATAAGACCGATGACAGTAGTTAAGTTTCTAACATAACAGTGGGAGAGGCCAGTCTGACTCATCAGCAAAGAAAAGATAACTGGAAATGAGAGATTAAAAGGCCACACTCATTCCCACAGGATTCCCAGACCTCCTAGTAACTCAGTCTGAACACCGCAAAAGCTAAATAAAGATATAGCTAGTTTTTATCTTAACTGAAGAAGCTTAATAAGCTACCCAAACCAAAAATGTAAATTAAAACTCTGGAATGGATATTCTGGACAACATTCACACCCTGCAAATAGGAACAGTGAGTATGTCTCAGGCCACATAACTAACAGGCTCTCACAGTACCTCTCTATAATGACATGAGTGATGCAGCTGCTGAAGAGCTCTTGTGATTTGTTTTTTTTTTTTGTTTTGTTGAGTTGTGTGTCATGCAGCTCCAAAGTCCAGCTAAGAGATACTCCAATAAGCATCTTCTTTAGCTAGCTAGAATAGCAAGGGAAGTCTAGATACCTATATCCAGAGGTCACAGAAATAACATTGCACCACTGTATTATACCTACACAGATTATGTCTACACAAAGGCAGGCATAGAGGGATGGCAACAAATCGAAGTGTAGTGGTCTTGTCAGTTAGCCTAAGATTAAATCAAAGCTTAGAAAAAGAAACAAGGAAAGGATGGTATTGAAATTTAACCCCTTATCCACTCTGACAAATGATTTAGCCCTCCACACTTCTAGAGATTATTCAGGAGATCAGAAAAATAAATCACCTAAGTAAAAGAATACACACCTGCCTCTGCCGAGTTGCTGTGGTTACTGTTTCTACTTCAGAAATACCAGAAAGACTGTCTACCAAATACCCTACACTACCAATGGGGAGAACATAAACCTAAAGGGAAAACTCATGCTAAATTTGAAAAAATAACAAACCAGAAGTACCTGAAGTAAACCAGATTAATGAAAGCTAAAGTGAAGTAAACATCACAACTTCCCTACCTTCTGCTACGTAAGATGAGTTGTTCCCATCCTGAACTGGGAAGGTAGCATGGCTGCAGATGACCTAGACTTACAGAAACCAGGATGATAAAGGGAAACAAGATGGGTCCAGGAAAGGAGGTTCCTAGGATAAGGAAAAATAGTCTTAGCCTTTGCTCAAAAAAGTAGGCCAAATAGGAAAAATATCTATTTGTAAAAAATAACCCAACAAACAAAAACAGACACAAAGTGTAATAAAAATCTCAAAGGACCATGTCTGGCCTAAAGAAAGACATTCTATAATTTAACAGTAATTGTTTAATAGTCTCCAATGATCAATAGGTCTGAGACTGCCAAAGAAGGTTTAGCTCCTTTGCTCTGTTCTCCTTAGATGCCCACCTGGGTACCCTGCAGGGAAATCTGGCTGTCCTGGCAGGAAGCTATAGGTCCAGGTGGCTGGAGCAGATTCAGGATGTTTTTAAAATGGTAGGCAAAAATAGACTGGGAGAGGCTACCTTTTCCAGGCCAAACAGTGGGAAATATTTAGTTGGGACATTTTTCTGCTAGCAGCAGAAGACATCAGCTTGGAAGATTAGTAACTTTTCTCTCCTACTAGATCTTTATGGCATCCAGTTGCAGTCTAGAACAATGACCATGGCACAGCTAGAGGAACCATGGTGCTAGAAATGTACATGTTTGGAAAACCTGGCCTCCAGAAATCTTTCAAGAGCTCTACAAAACCTGACAACTGCTTGCTCCACCACAGCAGTGCCAAAATTGGTGGGGTAACAGAGCAAATACATTTTGATGCTCTTAAACTGGGCAAACACCACAAATGCTAGATAAATTCTTTAATGAGAAATTACCACAAAATGCAAGCATTTTCCTTATCTATGCAAAAGGAGATCAGAAGTTAATTCTGTGACCGAATACTTGTCCTACATAACTGAATCAAAATAAATAGGCATACTATGCCTATCTATAGGCAGAGTTTCAAAAATGCTGACTAAAGTAGTAAGTGCAGGTACATCAGCAACTAGCAGCCATAGCCAGCTGTTAGCCACAGAACTTTCCAGGTAGTTCTATTTACATGGGAAAAGAATTCAATACTGTTTAGCAGTTCTTGACATTTCCTGCTTTTACACACATCCTCTCTCACGATGTCTCCTGGAAAATATGTGTAAACATTACTTTATAATGTAAACTTTAACTTAATGGCAGCTTTTAAGTCTTCTGTCAAAAACATATCCATACACAAATGGAATACATCTTCTTTGACTCTTACTTAGCTAAATTGAAAATGAAGACTGAACTGCATTATAGCTGAAATCTATAGATATTCAACATTTAAATACTAAAACTAGCTGTATTTGTCAAAATGGTTTTATTGAAGCTGTTAAATATTAGGTATTTTTAACTCAAAAGATAACTTGGCTTCTCTAAGAATGAAAATACCTGTAGAAGATACAGAATACTTCCTAGTCCTAGGAACAAATAGCTAGGTACACATTAAATCCTATTTTCTCAAAGGCATTCTAGTCTTTGTGCTTACAGTCCTTTTCTGAGTACCCATATAAAGGAGAAGGAAATATCAAGCTAGGATTAAATATAAAATATTACCTAAACTGATGTATTGTGTATAGCCCAATATCCACTTATGAAAGGCAAATGCTTGAGAAGGGAGTGCAAGAAACAGGGTGAAATCTTTCTCTGGTGCATTCTCCCAGCCCCTCTTAATCAACAGATCAGGAAAGTCCTAAGTTGAATACCGTTTCTCAACCATTGTGGTTAATAGTCAGAGATAGAGCTCTTCCACAAAGCTGTCTAATCCTTCTTTGTGAGTATTTTTATAAACTGTTGGCCTCTTCTGGTGACAAATTCCACATTTTAAGGATGTACTTTCAGCAAAAGGTGGGATGTTCTGTTTTCGTTGTCTCTTTTTCCAAGCTGAAGAGTTTTGGTCATGATAACCAACATCATCTTATTCGGACTCTGTTTTGTGTCCATTCAAATCCTGTGTATCTTTTTTTTGTATCTGGCTGTGTTCAAAATGTACCATATAGGTTAATTCTCATGGCATAACTTGTTTTGTTCATTTCCTTCCTTAAAATAATCAATATCCTCTGTGGCTTTCTGGCCGCTGTTAGGCATTTGCAATGGCATCTTATCTGTAAATGAATTCACTGCTAAACATGGTTAAAACTGTTATTCTCCAGGGCCCCATGTGTACCCTTTCATAGCGAATCTCTCTGACACCGAGTATCACAAGGTCTTTCTCATTCTCCTTGCAGCCTGGCAAAACTTTGATCACGGTGGATGATTTTGTAGTATCAGGAAGCTTGTTACTAACTTCACTACTCCTCTCCCGTTCCAGGTAATTTTTAAAGTCAGCTGAGCACCACAGGTCTCAGCTGAGATTGTTGTAGAATCCCTCTGCTGACAGAGTAACCTGATCATCTGTTCCTACATTTCATTTCTGATCCCTTACTCAGTCATCTTACTGGCAGGCATCTTGGATTTTTAAAGTAAAAAACTTCCTGAAAGCTTCGGTGTATTATGCTGACCTTAGACCAAAGAAAGCCCGTATATATATGAGCATGCTGTAATTCCACAGGGATTTTTTTGGCAAATCACAGCTGAGATAAAGGGAGCTAAAAGGTGCCTTTCTTCCCCCATATTCTTTTCACCCATCATACTTTTCCAATAGGGTTCTCAAAACGACAGCTGTGGCAATACTAAACCTCCTTGGAGACAGCACATAGTGCTAGCGACTAGCTTCTGAAGATTCACAGTAAAAATCTTCTGGTCATCACACAGGGGAGAATGAAGACTTCCTCTTTCAACACCTTCCACAAGTTCTCATATTCCATGGTTTCAGTTAAAAAACCCCAACTCCCAAACCAACAAAAACCAAAACCCACCACCACCACTAAAATACCCCACAGAACAAGTGACCATTTTGCCTGTGATTTAGAGACTGTTCAGAGCTTTCTCACTGACCCCTTCTCTCTCTAACAACTGTCTCAGTTTTGGAAATCTCTTCTGACAGAAAAATGAAATAAAGTTAGCTGTTGCAATGTTCCATTTGCCAAACTAAAAACTAGTTGAGGATTTTATATCATGAATAAGGCATATGGTAACCATATCTTGCAGAGCAAATCCTCATTACCCTAACAGTGAGCTTGTATTGTGTAAACTGCTGTGTACCCAGATAATGCTCTAATAAAGAGCATGGTGTCAAATACACAATGCAAGCTATTATGTGACTGTAACCAGGTGAACAGATCTTTGGTGTCATTTCATTCATTTTACAAAATACATTTTCATCCCTGCACTTCAATGATTTTTAAGCCTCATGTCACACCAGTGTTTTCTAAACTTTAAAAATATATAAAGAGAAATCTAAAAGTTTCTTGTCTTCTAAAAGAAATTCTTCCAAATTCCCATTTAATTTCAGAGCCATACTGTCAGTCTTACATTATCACAACTGTTTTTCCTAGATTAAAGGTACTATTTTGAAGTAGCATTCTTGAAGACAGATTCTTTCCCTTTCCTAGTCTTCCCCCCCCCCCCCCCCTCTTTTTTAGAATAATGGACCTGACATGCTAGCAAAGCTAACATGGGAGTTTGAGGGGGAGTAATTAGGGTGGGGTTTTTTTCACATCTCCTGAAAGGTGGTAGTTGTCTGCATCAAATTTATTTTCAGGTTCTCGGTAACAGAGAGATGCCAATTCCTGTTTCTGTTGCTGCTTTCAATACTTTTGGCTTCTTATTGCAAAGTAATTTCCACATCTCTAGTGCACAGTCACCTTATGGCCTTTGTGGAAGCCTGCTTTCACTCATCTACAGCACTTGCATCCAGTTTAGTTTAGAAACAGGTTTCCTGTCTCTATCTGTCAGTTTTAAAGTTCATATTTAAAAAAAAGGACTTAAAAAAAAATAGACACCACTAGCTGAAAGAGTAGAGAATTGAGATCTTTGCAGCTTCAATTCATATGAGAGCGATTACTCCAGAATGTTTTCATATGAAAAGTGCATTGTTTCTTTTTAAGGCATGAGCTTCTAAAATGGAAAAGCACGATTATTTGCAGAATAACTGATCTATGGTCATAACACGCAGTATTGTCAAAAGCCTACCTTTCTCATAAATGTAATTGTTTCAGAAATGGTTGCATTTGCTGTGTTTATGGAAATAGAATTCTCCACAGAGGAGTAGGCCATCTTCTCTGCTGCAGGAGATGATACAGTTTTGGATTGACTCAGCAGCAGCTCTTACAGTGACTTCCAATCTAGGACACATCTTTATTTCCAAACCAGATGAAAAAATGCTTTCTCAAAAAGAAAGTAGGTCACAAGATACAGCAATTACTCTTTAAAATATTAGAGAATACACTTTTTCACAGGATACACAGAGGGTACAGTTTTAGCTTGTTACTTTCAATATTCACAGTAAAATGCTTCTGAAAAATAATCTATTTAAGTGTAGCTTAGAGCCATCAAGTGCCAGTTTATTTTGTCCTGCAGAAATATTTATAAGATACCAAATGCCTGCTGAGTTACTCTTTTTGTGTTTGGACTTGCTCAACCAGCTGTGCACTACATCAATGCTGAAAGAGGTTTCTTGCAAAGATTGAAGCTTCACAGTTTTCATCTGTTCCAACTAAAGCTCTATATCAAAGAATAAACACAAAGCTCCCATGCTCTAGATATGCAGGATAAGACATTGATCATCAGGATAGCTTGTGTAGTGAAGATGCCATAATGCCCTTTGGGTTTGGGATATCTATGTTGTACGGTAAGACTTCCCTATTGAGGCAGATTGTCCTGAATGTTTACAGTCACTTAAATTTGTGGCGAAGGAACAGTGAGGAGACCAGTTGGCTTGATCTTGTTGATTCCTCCATCTAGGATGCAGACCCTTGGGTACTTGTTTTTCACTAGATGAGCTGCAAACTGAAACAGATATATCGTTAGCACACTGCATATTATAGTCCTTAAATCTAAGTAACTTTGTGTTAAGTAAGGCAAGTTAAACAAAAGAAAAAATTATCGAACCCCTAGAAGTTCGTTCTTTGCACCAACTAGTCCAACACAGGAACCCAGGCCTGTTGAAACAGCTGGGATGAATTTGGTGGTCATGAAAGTGTCACAATGATAACCCTGAACTTTATTTATTTCTGCTTAGGCAGGATTTTACCTCATTCTAACAGGATTATTTAATCTCAGAGTAACCCCTCTCAAAGCATGAAATAACATATTTTTCTCTGCATTAATCTAACTCCCAGCTGTTTTCTGTAGGTTCCCAAGTGTACAAGCATCACAGTTTGGTAGTATAGTCATTTGCTTACCTGTAAATTTGTCTGACGAGACTTGATTTCACAGATATCAGACATGAATTTGGGATCCAGCAGCTGTACTCCCCCCACCCCTTCAACCTGCCCATAGGCAGGTTACATAGTGCAAGCACACACCCCACAACCCTCCCCTGCAGTCCTTGAAAGCTTCTCTCCCTCTTTCCTCAATTAGTTCATTCCATAAACCAAACACAGCAGTTACCAGTTTCCATGTAGCAACTTCATGAAAAGTTGCTACACTGATGAAGGAACAGTATTTTTTATATCAAAATAATGATAATGATAAAATCAAAATAACAAAAATTTTGTATCAAAATCCAAAACCAAAGGAACAATATTTTGTGTATCACATATCAAACTTACCCTTTAAATACTGACTGCAATACATTAAAAAGCAAGCCACCAAAATGGATTAATCAGAGAGAAACTATAATAGTTTTACTTTATTTCCCACAGCTGTGAGAAAGACTGCCCTGCCATCCCAGTCTTTGAGACTGTTGCTTTATGCTTGTTTGACAAATTAGTACCATTCAGAAAATCACTGAGTGCTTCCAAATGGGCTATGTAAAACATTTGTAATTTCCTTTTTGACTCTTTAAAATGATTTGTGATGCTATTCCAGAACCCTGTGCAAGCATGATGTTTATGCAGTTAGTTATTTGGACAACAAAATTACCAACTCAAGAACAGCAGTAGGCACCCCATCCAAAATTACTACATGGGATTTCTTTTTATATTTACATTCCTTCTAATTACCTGTGATAGTGTCACAGATATAAGGCAGAACAAGATGTACTACATGATTACCTGATCAAGTCCTGAAATAATCTCTTTAACAGGTAAGAGTTCATAGTAGCAAAGTTTTAAACTCCTTCCACAGCCAGAACTTTTGCTTCACACTGAAGGTTATTTTATATATGCAAGGAATTTATTTCTGTCCACTTGTGTGTCAAACATAGCTACTGCATTCCTTTCTCTGTGTTGCAGGATGGATTTATAACCAGGGAGTGAGCGACTAGTACATAAACTGTAACCACTGAGGACTTGTTGAGGCAGAGTAAGAGGTCACAGTGGATTAGTCAGGGCATTTTGGCTGTTACGTTTGTTTCAGGTACTTGCCTAAGGAAGACCAAAAGAAAGTTCAATCATCTCTTCCCCCATTACTTTGGGTCAGTCAGTACAGCATTCAGAGGATTAAATGAAAAAATCACCACAATCAAAAAGTTAGACTGTATGTAGATGCTAGTTTTAATGAGAAAAGTAAATGCTATGCTTTTAGAGAGGCTTTGTGATGCAAAGATGGTGTAATAGGCTCAGATGATATCACTAGGAGAGACCAACTACCTTTCACTATAATCACAGTCCATAAAGATATGGCAAAACAGAGACAAAGATATTTCTTTGTCAAAAATAGCACTCAACTGTGCATACCCTGAGCTACAAAAATAGTATATATTCCTAGTGAAATACTCCTGCCAGACATCTCTACTTCATATGTACATATCTATCACCTCACAGTGCTCTCCACCTGTGACTAATGGATAGTGGTCTGTCTTGGACACCAATGCTGCTCATAGCTGGCAGAACTGAAAAGTGGCAACAAGTGTTCAGACTGACAGGAAGCAGTATGTTATTTGCCAAGTACAACGTCCCATGTGTCAGCAGAGAGGTTCTACTCTACTGAAAATGTTACACTTCTGATAATACACTGTAAACTCTGTTGCAAGTTTTTGGATGCCCTAACCATAATATAACTACCATTCCATGTAATCAGAAAAAAAAAAAAAAAGCAAACAAATGTTTTGTATTTTGGGTTTGACAAATACAGTGTCGCACTGTATTTTAGAACTGCTTTAGTAACCAAGGTATGGCTGGAAGTAAAATTTTCTTCCCTGCATATGACAAGGGGTTCCTTTTTAACCTTATGGTGGGGAACCTCTCGCTTCTTGCAGGGCCTCTGTGAAGCAAGCACTGCAGAATCTGTGGCTGTTAGCAAATGACAGACAGAAGGCACAAGAGCATGACAAGATGATATACCACAAGATGAACTGCCTTTTTTTTTTTTTAAGTTGTCATAGAACTGTCTGTAGTTGTCTACATAGCTTCAGTGAGAAAGGCTGCAAGTACAGCTTAAAATATTGCATCTGAACATCCAGCCAGGGAAAATCCAGCAAGCAGGGAACGTGTTATTGGTACCTCGCTACTGTGGGAATTAGCTGCAAGTCAGGGCCCCAGAGGCATATACATTGCCCATAAGCTGAGAGCTGTCATCAAACTCCAAATATCAGCCTCCAAGAGCTTTGCGCATACACCTGTCTCCACACCGTAAAGAAGAAGAGTCAAGGTTTAACTCATAGGATCGTAGGATTTGATCCAATTAAAGACATTCCTAGTTTTACCTTCTGCCTTCCCACCACTGTGTCACTGCAAGTAGAAACAGTAACTTTTGGTAAAGAGTAGATTTAGAAGTAGTCTCTTACTAGCATTGCAGTCTTCCTAATTAAAACTTTGACTTCTTATAGTTCTGTTCCTCAGTACATATTTGTGCCTTCCAGACAGAAAAGTCTGTCACAGACAAGAACAGGAACTTGTTCACCATATTTCTGAAATGTTCCAACACCACCTGCTATCTTTCCCTGCCAAAATATACTGTACGAAGCTAGTATTTTCAAAACACATGGAAGTGCTATTTCTGGCATGTGCACTAATGGAGGGGCATGGAAAACTATTTGAAATAGCTACACAGACTTCCTCCCTAATGTGACCTTCACTTATGTTCAATATCAGTAACTTAGAAATACAAGAAATTAAGAGAGAGAGAGAAAAAAAAAAAATAAATAAATCGATCTTTCCCCCAAAGTTGAAAAAAACAGTGATCCCAAAAAAGCAAAATTTCATGCATCAAAAAAAGCCCAAGGTGCTCTTCTGAATTAATGCCACTGACTTTCTACAGCAGAAACTGCCACCTTGGACTTCACACATGGGCTCTATTTGCTTTATAAATGCTATCATAAAGTGTCAACTAGAAGTTTAATAACAGGCACCTGACTATGTACTTTGTAGTCCACTAAATAACCTAATTCATGGAGGTGCTCTTAAGACAGAAGAAAACATGGTGAGGAGATAAGCAAATGGGTTACATCACCCTTAGTAACCTGTAAACCACACCTACATTTTAAAAAGAGATTTATTGAAACATATAAAAGTAGTGCACAATTATATTTCCATTATACAGGTTGATTTTAAATAGAAATGAAACTCTGTCATTTATAAGGTGATTATACTTTCTCAAATTTATCAAATGTTTGTGCTGACATTACTTTTGAGATACATCTGTTTCCCCATACCACCAACGGATCACAGTCCTCTGTAATGCTTCTGTTTTCATTTGGACAACAACACTACTTGGTGGAAAGAGAGTTATGCTTATCCGAGGTAGAGGATTAAAGGGATGCTACAAGACTTTAAGCCTTTTCCTTCTGCCTCAAGTGGCCTTTCCTCAAAACATACTTCCCCCAAAAGTTCAGTTACTGTGTTTTTACTGGCTGTATCTAGTATTTAAATTGAACTTCCTCTTGCTACTTTCACAGCAAATATTATATATGAAAGGATGAATAGGTGAGCAACTTGTTTAATAACTACTATGGGATGGCTTTGGTGAAAACTTTGGAAACACTGTTCCTCTATTAAGTAATGCATCAATCAATTCCACATAAAACACCCTTCCTGGTAGGTATAACTGAGCCAGAAAATTGTAATTTGCATTTGAAAGCAGTCAGCTAAGACTCTTTCATGCAGATACAAGAAGTCAGGCTTTCAAAGACAGACAAGATCACAGCAAATTTGTATCAAAATTTGGGCAAATACTAAACATTTTACCCTGTATTGGTGTTGCTCTCAATACAAACAGCATAACAGGACCGGTCCTTTAAGTACCATCAAGAACCTTAATAACGTGCACATTGGAGCATTTATCAAAATGTTTCTACTACCCTGTTCCAAGCAGTAAAATCACAGCTTTTAAGCGTGCTGAATGTATTACACCAGACACATCACATTTTTAGACTGTCTACAGCAAAGAGTCTAATAACATAACAGCTTGAGCAGCACCGTTCCCAGCACCCTTTGGGCTAGCCATCAGGGTTGCTCTGTACACATTATTCACTTTCACAGACATTCTTTTGACAGGTTGTAATTAAAGGGCAAGTTGGGAGGGAAGGAGGAGGACCATACTGTACCAGAACACCCAAAAAAGACCGTTGTGACAAATGTTACCAGGGTATAAAATATCATACTCTGAAAGAGTCAGAAGAAAAAGAGATACTTTAGAAGCTGGAGGAGAAATATCAACCCAATTTTGTAGTACTCATCCATTGACACAAGATTATTATTAGTTTTTCATTTGTAAACACATGCTACACAAATCTCTTAGGGACTGCAGTCTGTTTTGCTGTATGATTTCAGTCAAAAGTTCACCACTCCGAAAGCACACCATAGTCAAGATGGTCAGTCTAGAGCTTTTTAGACAACACTTTCCATATGCCACAAAGCAGACTGAGCACACAAGGTTATTTTTAGTCAGCTCCTTCTTATATTAAAGGGTTCCAGATAAATGAAATGGCACTTCAACACCAAGGGAAAGTTAGGCACCTAAAGCCTCCGATATCAACAAAACATTGCCTATTTAATGGTTACAGTATTAGCACAAACCGAATGGAAGTACAAAACACAAAAAGCACAACTTTGTGCAAACACATAATATGTAAAAAAAAAAACCCACCAAAAAACCAAGAAAAAAAAAGAAAAAAGTAAAAGAGTGCAGAACTTACTGCTCTAACAAGATCAAGGAAAAATTCTTTACATGCAGACCTGGCCAAAATGGAGAAATTTCCATTCCATCAGTACAAAAAACACGGCAGTAACTTAAAGGACTAACATGCAAAGATTTGAAAATAAGCCTACACAAACAGGTATTTAATGGCTGGTTTCAGAATAAATTTTACTGAGAATGAAAGTAAGAGTAAATACCTAAATTTATCAAAGTAATAAGTTTTAAACACCTGCATTTTTAATTTTCCACTTAGAAATTATAAGTAAATAAAAAAAACAGCTGAGAGCAAGCACTTGAAAATGAAAACTCAATTGCAGAGAGTTAGCTGTTTTAACACAGCTAATTTATACTGACCAAAATATATTCACTACACCCAATATGGCTGAAGGAATTGTAAAATTAAAATGCAGAAAGTAAACCTATTCTATTTTTGATTCAACAGAAAATAAAAACAGCTGTTTGTGAACAGAAATAGTATTTTTAAAAAGATGCATAACAGTTGGCTTGAATATAAAAAAGGAAGCATGAGTCTTTCCGAAAGATTCTACCCCCCTCCAAGTCTAAAGATTGCCCTAGATGTTGAAAAATGATCAAAGAAATACTTGAAAGTTAAAAACCTTTCTTTGTGATTTGCAGTACTTTTTACTAACACTACCCAAACTGCCAGTTTTGTCCTGTTTCTTCTTAAACTCCAGGACAAAAGTCTTTGGACCTCCCACACAATGTACACATTCCCTCCTGAAGCTGTCAGTCAGTCAGTCCTCTTCAAAAGCTGATTCAGATACAGTTTAGAGAAAAGCAAAACAACACTGCCTGAGACAAGCAGTCTGGATACTGGAATTGCCAAATTCACCAATACCATTCTAGCTGGCAATATCCTTACACAAGTCTCCCGGACCTGTAACACATTTACTAGTTCATTACCATCTCTATTTCAGTTATCACTATTTCAGATTCTCTGAACCAGAATACCAGGAAATATAAAACACTGTCTCAGAGCAGAAAAACAGCCCCAGAAAGTGGTAATTCTACGTTATAATGTAGTAGCCCTGAGCGATATGGATACAACCTAATCCATGCAAGCTCATGCAAGGACAAGGGTGCTCTTTCAGAGGTGCAGCCCACAAAGACAGTATAACCACAGCCAAGACTGATGTGCCTGAAGGAAACCCTGGAGCCTGACAGCACCACTTCAGAATTCAGGTTCACCATCTCGTATCTTTCCTGGCCTTACAGATCTCACAAACGATTGAGAAGAGTTGAGATTCTGCTTGCCAGCATCTCTCAGAAGTCAGACTTATTTTGACAGAAAAAGCTGAGGACTCCACAATTCCTCATCTCAGAAACATCCAAACCTCTGTGTAGTAAGGCACGCAGATAAGCCAAACAACATCTACATCAACCAACCAGCTAGGATTTCCAGTAACTGTACCCATCAGTATCAGTATAGATTAAAAAAAGAGAACCTATTTGGGAGTTTCAGAAATAGCCTGCTTTCCTTGGCACCTAATTCAGAAGAAGAAAAGGAACACTCAAATTCTGCTCCTGAGCCTCCATTTTTCATTTCTTCTCCTTTCCTTTTTCATACCTAGCTGGAAAAGGAGAATATTTAGATCATCTCTGCTGTACCAGATGCATTCAGTGCAAACTAACCAAAGCCACTGACAGGGGCAGAATTACGACAGCATAACACAACTCCTGGCTGGCAGCCCAAGTGTCTTTCTCCTGCCACATGAAGAGCAATGTACTGGCAACAGCAGCTGGGCTACTTTCTGTTGATGAAGGAGAACATTCATACATGTTACAATAGTTAAAAGGACTAAGTAAAATAATACAGACTTTACAGAATAAAATAATGAAGACTTAACCATGTTCTTGGGCAGAGTTACAACCAGGAGGATTGTTGCTGATTAACTAAACCTTTCAATCTCTTCAAAATACAAGCTTAATCTCTTCCTCTTTAAAAGCAACAAAGAGGTGCCTGATGATTCCAGTAGGCTCTGAGTCTGAATGCAGAAGGGAGGGTGATGCTTTAACAAAATCAACATGAAAAAAGAACCATTCTGGAAATCAAAGGGAGCGCCTCCATCCCTGCAAAGAGAAAATATCTTCAGTTTTCATTCCACTTGTTCAATCACTTTTCTGCAGAGAATATTTACAAGGAAATGTAGAATCTAAAAAGATGTATAGTGGAAACATCTCAAGAAGTTTATTGCCTAATTTCTATTTACTTTCACTCTAGAAGTTCCATTAGGCCCTTCTAACTAAATGTCTCTGTCTTTAGAAGCACAAATGCACCTGCCTTTAATATTCTATGTAACACCTAATCTTCAGATCACCCTATGAAGTTTCATGGTTATCCATCTGTGTTTTTAAGACAGGTTTGTAACAAGAAACCAGCTTCAGCATGCAGAGACTTGCTTCTCTGGCAAGGCCTTTTTAAAAGGCCTACGGAAGATGACAACAAAATCACACAAATTCATTGGTGGTAACTGGACACTTTAACCTATGTATTTCAGTCTTCATACAAGAAGAAATGCATTTTTGATAGTGTGCTGAGAGACAGAAAATGTTACTTTCATATAGGAGAATTTTTTTTTTTCAGGCTATGAATATGTTACACAAAAAGAATCTTGAACTTGACCCTCTCCCTCTTGCCTTGGAAAGGGTCAGAAAGGTCTTATGGAAGATCAGGACTGCTTGACTTTGCTTTGGAGATAATTCATATATTTTATCTATTAGCTACTGTGATGTAACGACTACTTTGCTTCAGTAACTTGTAGAAATTGTCTAGACAACCTATTTATAACAGCATAACTTATCTAGACAAAAATATTCAATGTAGCAATCAGAAGTTACAATTTAGAATTTATTTTCCTGCTATAAAGACAGATTTTCTTAAGCCTTGACTTACAGTTTAGCTAACTGTCTTTTTCCAAGGCAAGAAATAAATGAGTTGCAAATTATTGGACAGATTAAAGTATCCTGTATACTTTATTCTGTTATAGCATTTAATTGACAATAAAACACATACATTAAACCACCAGGGAAACATATAAATTAAACAACCACATCACACAAGTAGAAGCATGTCACTGTCAAAATCGAGTTGCTGGAGCATGATTTAGTATCAGGTAAGGTTTTTATCCTGTTTTAATTTCAGTCTACATTGCAATAATACCGACAAAAAGATGGAAATGGAAACAAATAATGGCTTAGCACCTCAAAGTTGACTGAAGGAGGGGAGATGAAGTAGTAACACTGCCCTTCCAAAAAAGACCCAAAGCAATCTCCATGCTACATATGCATAACTATGATCCGCCTTTGCACTTGCTGTATCTCAGACTTTGAAAGTGACAAAAGTCAGGAGACATGCTATTTGCCATGCACCAAAAAAAAAAAAAAAGCTACAGTTGAGGACTCACTGCCTATTCAACTATTATACTCCCAGCTGTAATGATCCCTTGCCCATACTGGAATTTACAAGGTACTTATTTACCAATGGATGTGGGAAAGGGGAGTTTAATTCACTTAAGAGATGCTGCCACTTAACATATTTAGAAGTTAAAAATCAAAATAGAATCTGTTTGATTAACTCCAGCATAATGCCTTTTATGTAGAGGTTTCCTGCTGTTTTCAAAGACAAACAAGTATCTGCTCTGTTAACAAGTGCCCAGAATCCCCTAGGAGAAGAAAGGCTGGCACAAAGTGAGCACCAGCCTAAAGGAAGGAATATTCTGCAGAGAAGTGCGAGCCAAGCACCACCACATGATGCCCAGTGCAAGGTCCTCTTTACAATACCTTTATGCTGTTAATGGCACATTCAGTAAGGCTCTTGTACATCAGCCAATCTATTAATTTAACTTTTTGAGTGAGTAAATTAAATGGCTTAACAAGCAGGATTACCCTGTTTTAATTCTGTCCTGAGGAACTGTTCAGCTAGAGCCAGAGCTATGCTGAAGTCTGTGGCACTGCTGGCTTCCTTTGCCTCCTGCTGGAACAGTGCTGTAGTGAAGTTTTCAGTTTCCCCTCTCGCCTATCAAGTTCTAGACAGCATTTTCTTTCCAATTTAAATGTTTAATCACCTGGCACCAAATCAAATACAAAAGACAGAAACAGAAAAGAAGTGTGAAAAAGGGAAAAAGGATTTTTCTACATCTGTTTGGGACGTTCAACTTTGCTTTATTTAAATTTTTAATTTATTTAAATGATGCCAAGTAGGCTACTAATATGAAACACAACTGAAAGATTCAACCTTCTAATTACAAATAGCCCCATAAATAATCAGTGTTTTTTCACACTTGCCCCCACTTCTCTCAGTCCTGCCTAAATTTAAACCAAACATCTAACAGTGCCAATCTGCATATTTTTAATGGAGTAAATATCAGTGAACACTTCCAAAAAATTCTCATTTATGGTGGAGGGTACAATTTGTGGCTCATTCCTTTTCAGCTGGAAATGCGTAACTCTGTTTAGAAAAAATACATTTTAAGCTGAACATATTATAACAGTTCTTTGGACAAAATTGTTTTTGTTTCCACACATTCACTCTTGCAATTTTTCATATGACTGGATTACCTAGTAAAATTTAAAAATTAATAGCTATTGTTCTTGTCAAGCCTCAAGCTACATAGTATTGGGTTGGTTAAGTTCATGAGTGGCAGACAGTTCTATGCAGTCATGCAGAGTAAAACTGAAACTGGCCTCAAAAAATAATCCACAAAAAGGAGTTCTAAGTTTTATCAACACAGTCAAATTGAGGCTGGTTTTGTATGTACTTTAAGGGTGTGATAGAAGTGGTGAGTTCCTAGCAGTATTTAGGCTCCAGTATTTAATTAATTTGTGGTCAAACTGGTCAGTCCAGTATTTTGTTGCTATTTAAAACTCTACACACCCTTTAGTTAGACTTTCAAGAACTCTAAAAGCAAATCAAGAGGCAAAGCAGCATTTCTCTTTTATGAAAAGCTATAATATTGACAATGCCAGGTAAACCAGGTCAACATTGTCTCAGTTACATAAAGTCTGGGTTTAGAGGATAAGGCAGCACCCTCACACATGACTGAAGTACTTGCACTTTCAGAGCACATTGCAAGTTTTCTTTAGCTGCACTGCAAAGGAAACATTCAATTTTCATTTAACAAAACTTTAAAAAAAAATAATCTAAGTTTGCATAAGAAGTGTCACTATGTTACAGGAGAAAATGGTATCATCTTAGCTATGGTGTAACCCACAACCAGCACTGTAATGCCTCTGTGTCCTTTCTTTCCTTCAGACACTTGTTTCAGGTTGTTTCTTCATTCTGTTTTAAACAGAATACTTAGAGTTTCTTTGTTTCAGAGAAAACATTTCTGACTGGTCCTGGAAAACAACTCCCAGAAAATGACTTGGTAGTACTTGGGATATCTCCCATAAAAACACTCATTAGTGAATACCAGAGCACTTTCTTTTTCCTGTTCCTACTCCTCAGGAGGTTCATGAATGGTTAGGGTCTCACTGAGATAAATGAGGATGTTCAGAGATTTTAAAATGTAATTGTTGAAAGCAGCTGCATAACCACCATCAAACGTGTAAAGCATCATTTAAATCATCTCCATTTGGCTCTTAGCATTTTATGGATTTTGCATTTGTTCTTTGGGGGGGGGGGGGGGGGGGGGGGGTTT
>NW_010972576.1:14144418-14176758 GCF_000737465.1 Haliaeetus leucocephalus
GGTGGGGTGGTGGACGGGGTTTTATGCTTTCATTTTTTGGCGAGCCATTATGATTATTCAAGTTGATTATTTCATGTTGAAATATTTATCACGGACTTACCCAGATCTCATGCACAAAACCTAGATACTGACTGACTGAAACTATTTGAGATATGCTGTACAGTCTATTTTATGCCATCTCTGTTACTATTTAAGAGATATGATACATCTCACAAGTTAATTTTCTAAATGATGAAACACAGAGTAATGAAAGGGATTTCTCACGCTACTTACAAGTCCCTATATGTATAAAAAACTCCAACATGTGTCATGCTGATGCTTCTGCTGTCCATCACATGAAGGCCTTTTAATGGTCCACAGCCCTCCTTGTCATATCAGGGTTACAGTTCATGCCCTTTGAGTAAATAGGCTTAAGAAATGGGTGAACTAAAGGTATACCATACTTAAGAGCATATCTTACAAAAACAAAAAACAAAAAACAAACAACCAAAACCCAAAAAACCAACCAAAACCAACAGATAACTTTCCTTCACCCGAGAGAAGAGTGGCAAAAGAAATACTTCTATTAGTTATTCTGCTGGTTCACAACACCACCAAATATTTAGTTACGAAAAGGAATAGGCAAGTCTGAATATTCTCCCTCTTTAGTTAAAGCCACTGACAATAAAAGTATCATACGAAAGTTACCAGTAGGAACCATTCTCCTCTTCACTGAGCACAACTACATAAGCTAAATGATTCTAAAAACCTAATCAGTACATTGTTTTTTATTAGTAAGAATATGAATTATATCTTATTTCCTTTGGACTTCATAACATACTTGTCCCCACCCTACTTACCTTATGTGTACTTCCTAACACTACAGAAAGTAAATGCAAGTCAGTTTTCAAAACTAAATCTTACTGATGCACATTAGAAGTGCTGATGTCACTTCCATAACATGCCAAAAGTAAAGATTTTAAAGCTGAAAAAGTAATGTTAAATAATCTCATTTCAAAACATGAACTTTCTCAGATGTTAATCACTTGGAGAGAAATGTCTTTATCAGAAGCAGAAATGAACAACGTCACCCCAAATCCTATCATCATACCCAGAGTTACTAATCTGAATTATCTGGATTCTAGCATTTATTTACTGCTGTCTGTATTCACGCCATTGATGTATTTCTAAGCATATATGTTATAGCAATATACTTACGGCAGCGGTGTTCTTCACTGCATTTCCTACAATCACCACAACTCTTCCTTTAAAGCTCTGGAGCGTGGCAGTTGCTGGGCACTGGACGAGATCCCCTTCTGCAGTAAATGCTGATGCAAATGGGACATTGATGCTGCCAGAAATGTGGCCACGGTTAAAGCTTAGGAAGATCAGTTAAGGACATCTAAAAGGCAGAGGTATCTGTGGTACACGCACAGCTGTAGGATGAACCTGCTCTTCATCCTGGCTGTCGTGATACAACAGTGTTGGTCTTTTGTGCTAGTATATTTTGACAAACCTCATTTACTGTTCACTTATATGGAGAAAACTTCTGAGACTACATAGAAAAAAAGGACAGAATGAAGAGTTGTTTGTTTCTTAAAGGACATAGCACAGCACTACAGAAACTGATCTGGTAAATGAAACACTTGGTGCTAAGGACCCAATATCCACAGTATACATATTTTTGTGGATTTTACTTCAGATCAGCTCTAGTCTGATAACAGGAGCCAAATACCAATAAACAGCTGGAACATCTCTTCCAGAGGAGTTTTATGCAAAAGCAATGAAGTACTTACAATTAGAACTAAAACTAAATAGGGATTATTGGAAAATTTCCTTAAACCTCCTACCAACCCCTGCAAGCCCCCTACAACTTTGATGCAAACTGAAATGTACATGCATTCAGATTCCCAGACTATAAGCATTATGTATATTATCTGAAGTCCCGCTAACAGCAAGTATGTATTGGGTATTGAAAAACAAACGATAAATGAGTGCGAGCAACTCTGAGATATAGTTAGTTGTGCTTGACTTTCAAAGGATGATCATTCAATGAGATTTTTATGAACAAATATTGAATGTGAAAGTTGCTTCAATAAAAATTAAGTTGGACCACTATTACCTAGCTTTTTATGAATTTGAAAATGCACCATGACCTTGACAAACCTCTGAATTACTTTCATAGACACATGCCTGGAATACTCCCCTTCCTCAACAATAAACGAGAACAGCCTTGAAGAGATGGGAAGCAGCAAATTTCTGCAAAAATCTACACAACATCGAATACCCAGATTAGTCACTCTTTATTACTGTACTGTACTTGCAGAGAACTAGTTTAATTTATAATTAAATCCCAGAATCCTTTTTAATAAAGGAGCTGCCTTAAATGGAGACAAGATTTAATTGATTTAGGTTAATATTAGCATTCTTTTCTCGTGATTTATTTAACAGTTTCAGCTTTATGATCATCACTGTTAGTGTGGGAAAAACATGGCTATACAAAAACATTTGAAAGAACAAAAGATGATCATGTACCATTCATTAATGTTGTCTGTTTCTATTTTGAAGGGAAAAATTATGATGCTCCTCCTTCACTAATCTGTGCCAACCCCCTTTCCCCAACCCCATTTATAACCACATCACTCTCATTGCTACTAACCAGGGTAAAAGTTCTGAAACAGTCATCATGTAGACAGAAAATTGCTTTGGACAGATTTAGTTGCATGCACTTATGCCACTGAGTATGCTTAACGGCTCAGAGAAACTTGACCTAATCTTTTAGAAAAGAAATAATTTGATATCAGCATTAGACACCAAACTAGATAGATCCAAAATGTATTTGCTGTCATTCACATTCTCCCTAACCTTATGTGACCACCTTAAGCATTCCAGTACTAAGACAATTAATAAAATGGCCAAGATTTTGTGCTACAGACTGTGAGACCGTAAGTATGCAGCTATAACTTTCATAACAGGAATGGAAAGCTGCCAGTATTTCTGCTAACATGCTTAATGAAATGAGCCTTAGACGAACTGCTGGCCAAGAGAGACACTGCTTTGAGTGTATTACCTTTTCATTAGAAAGTCTTTGGTTACAAAGCTGTCTATTGGGAAAAAGGGCTAGTAGGTCTTGGCCTTGCAACATAAGCTTCATTACAAAACAATGCCTTAGCTTTCAAGTGCATCCTAGTATGAAATATGAAGCATGTTTGATACTTGTTGAAAGTCCTCTCATGCTTTTTTTCAAATCACACTGAAAACAAAGTTTAGCGCAACAGGCATAGACAATGAGTAAGACTAATAACAAAACATAAGAAATGATCATGTTTTTGAAACACCTGACAGTGGTCTGTCACATTTTAAAACACATGCCACAGTAACATACGGACTGCCGGATCCTATTGTACAGTTTGTTGAAATTTTGTGACAAACACAGAGACTATTTCCTTACTGCAAGAATGAACAGGACTTGGAACACTGTATTCCTATGGTTTCCCATGTATATTCAGAACTGCTGAGAGTTTAATAGCTTTCCAGGTACCACATGTTTTCTTCTACAACTGACATACAAACCAACTCACTCAAGGGGTAATTTTTCTACCTACCAGGCTGCCTTTTTAATAATGACATTCCCTACCTCCTAATACCAGACAGGTATTAGGATTTAAGTCCACCCATTATTTAAAGGGCAGGACATTTTAGTCTACCATAAACTCCAACCAGACTGAAACAGCAGCAGTGATTACAGTGCACTGTTCAAGCTATGGAGATTTTCTCTCCCCAGCATGCCTCCTCATTCAAGAAATATAAATGGAAAGTCTGATTAAAATTTTGTAATATGAAAGACAGGTTCATAAAACCACTTACTTCATAGCTGTCAAATTATTTTCAAATAATTGAAATTCTGAATCCACTCTGCTAGAGTAGAATAGGATTTATACAACAGTAGAGTAGAACCTATTATCAAGCTATTAGGAAAGCTATAGAAACATTTAAGCAAACACCTTGCCTTTGATCCTGATTATAATATAAATAAATCCATTACTGTACACAGATAATAGCCTTTCAGTGCAACAGTTGGAGTCTAGGCATTTTATATTACTTGTTCTCCTTCTGCATTCTCCTTGATGATTTCTAGGAATTAGCTTAAATAATTAATAACAGAATGATGCACATAGATAAAGAAACACTATTTAACTCGGTAGTATCAAAGCTTTCTATGCAGTAGCAAGAACTTTTTATAGTTTTTAATTCCAGGGACTTCTCTTTTAAACTGGAGTCTAAAAAGTATTATCTCTTGATGAAGAAATTATCTCTCTGAAAATAGCTTGCATTTTTACAGTTTCTGAATAAAGGACCACATTTTCAACAATCTAGATCCAGGAGTAGAGAAGCCACTGAAGTGCAGAAAATAAAGAGTCAAACTACTCAGACACATGAATCTCTACTTAATTGGAATCCTTAACTGATGCATGAAATTAATACATGCAAGCAAAAGAAAAATTACTTTTTGTGTTCCTTTGACCATTCTGTTTTATCTACACAGCAGATCACATTACAGGTTCAAGTTTGGCATACAATAAAATTATATTTCCTTGAAAAATAACAGTTTTAATTTAGAATAGTCCAATTATACTATTCTGTTTACAATGTAAATAATAAATTTATCTTTACATAGTAAAAATATTTATTTTTTACTTCACCAGACTGTCATAAATGTTGCTATATTTAATAGAGAAAAATGTTAGTGGCAGTGTTTTTCTGCATATACAATTACCTTTAAATGAAAAATGAGGTTGAAACATTATTTATTTAAATTTTTACTACATATTTTAACCCAAATATTGGCATTGATCCACCATTCACTTCACTGTCTAGAATCTACACTTTTCTAATGCACATGCAGTACGTTAGTAGCGTTTGTTAGACACTGGAAGATCTTGTCTAATGGTAAAGCTGTTGGGAGCCTGTTGAATCTCTGTCATGGGAGACTCAGAACAAGCCAGACACATGTAGAAGGAATGAACCTCCTTTCTCAAAGTAAAGTTGGACTAAAACTCATGATTCTATTTTTTCTGTTTTTCTATTTTCTATTTTTTCTATTGAGTATTGTTTGCCCATTAAGAATTATAGCTTGTGACGCAGCAAGCTAAGAGTACATCTACTGCAAAAACAACTATCTACATCATCTTTGCTATTATGGAAGAAGCAATACTTAAAAAAATGATACAAACCAATAACAAGTATATTCCCAAATACTCAGTATAATGTTAAGAGTTACTTCTAATAAAATCTTGTCATTATTCCCACTTTTAGATGGATGTTGACAATGATGTGTCTTGCTGGCAAAGCACATCTGTAAGGACTCCCCCTTCCAAAACCCCAATAAACCTGGCCCTGTAACTACATTATTCAGAAAAACAATAAAAAAAATACTCCACATGCAAAGAACTATGTATCTAAAAAAGAACAAATGAGTAAGGCGTAGACAGGGTAGTAACCCTGATAAAAATACATCCTCTAGTTAGCTTATAATCAGAAGGGTTTTAAAGGTAACTAGAGGATGTAAGTTAGGGCAGCCATATGGCTGCATTACCTGATGGCAGCAAGAAGGCACTCAATAGGAATTGGTTTTCCACTGAGGGATTGGCAAAGCACATGAGCTCTCAACTCTTCTCTATCTCCCTTCCACTTAATTGGAAAGCCTCACACCCTTCCAAAATATTTGTCATATTAAATGGGGAAGGTCTGCTGACAACACCTGTCATAAAAAAAAAGTAGCATTAAGGCACTTACGCTACTGGTACAAAGTGGTTTCACTAGATCCACAGCTTAAAATGGGAAGGCAAAAATACTTTTGTCCTCTTCTCTGCAAACCATGGCTCTCCATGACATAAAAATCTGCCTTCAGTCCTTCCACTGCACCTCTATCACATCCGTTTCTATTATTTACCATTCTGCAGACTATGAGGAAATAATTGATACAAGCATGATTTGGCAAGGCTGGCACTTTAGATTTGAAGGATACTCTTCACTGTTACGAATGTCCACCACCAGCAGCTTTGGCTTGCTAGACTTTGTTTTCTTTACAGGTGTTTTGGAATGACTAGGTCCTGTCAACTCACACAAATCAATCAGATCTTCTGCTGAAATTCGTGGTGACACCTCTGCCTTCAGGTCATCCAACTTGATAGAATCCCTAGACTTTAAAAGAAGAAAATTAATATTAGAGGTGATAGAATTAGAGACATGGTGTTCTTTGAAACTTCTACTTATTTGACAACCTCAGAGTGTAACAACCCAAATAGACAGAAACAAATCTTTTCCTTATAACTCTGAACTTGTCTGAGTTAAACTATCCATACAGAAAAGCTCCAGAGCAGTGCCAAATACCTGCCTGCCAGTTATAGCCCTATATTCTGTTGAAGTTGTTAAAAAAGAAAATTGTTTGACAATCTGTACAAACTATTTTAGTTTGTGATTTGTTAATGAATTATTCACTGTGGCTGAGGGGGTCACAAAACTCACTGAATGTTTTTCAGCATCAGAAATTAAGTAAATTGGCTAGAAAGCACTCTGAAAGGAGAAGCTGAAAGACCTTATGCTTGGAGCAGGAAAGCAGGGTAGCAGCTGGAGACTTGGCACAGAAACTGCAGGGATGCCTCTGTAAGATACAGAGCTAACTAAACACCAGGTATTATCCCATCCCAAAGACTAGGCACAAATCAGGACACCAGAAATGTAAGAAACAGTCCTGTATTATAATCCAGAAAATTTGTTCCTTAGTTTTGGGGGATGGGGAAATCGGAGGGACAGGACAGATGATGACATAACACGCCTCACCACACATCTGGTAGTACTCAAGCAACTAGTTTGATAATACTTAAATATTTTTTTCATAAGAGAGCCTTCATTGGGAATTATCTCAGAAATATTCCTAACTACTAGCATTTCTTCACTTTACATTCTTAAAAGCTCATGCATATCTAAATCAAAAAAGAAACAAAAAAAATTTAACCCTCCTTATTTTTGTAAATAACAGAACGCAGAAATCCTGTATTTTCATTACCAACACATACAAATCTCTGAACTGCAGCAGAAAAAATAAAATATGGTCACTGCAAGACAGTTGTGAAATGTATGAAGCCATGTCTCCACCTTCCTTCAGAGGCTGCTTTAAACTGCTGAAACTTAAGTGCCATTACAACTACACTTTCGCCCAAAAGATTTACCTTGACTCAATCAAAATAAAGCATAAGGAAAACCTTCTGCTTGTTCAAGAGGGTTAAACTTGGATTATTTGCAAGCAACAGGCAAAAAGTTCTGCAGCAGCACTAGGCTTTTTTGTCCTTGGGAGCACCGGGTTTGCAAAACCTATTTGCAGATCTAAAAGTTAAAGGACTGCTACAGTCACTTTTCATATTATTACATATGCAAACATAAGACTTCTTTCTTTAATCTCTCAGCTACCCTGGTGGAACTTCCAGAATTATATCTGCACTAAAAGGTCCTCATATCACTTCAATTAAATGTTGAATGTGCTTATTTTTTAAAACTTTCATATACTATGTAATTAAAAATACATTAGCACGCACCATGGTGTTAAGGAATTAATAAATTACATTTATTTATAGTCTTCTGCAGCAAGAATTTTTTTCTTCTATTGGTGCCATTGTCTCAATTTGAAAAATCACAGGTAGATTGTAAAGCAGCTTGTTTTCATTATGCTTTAATCCAGCAGATATAGAGTTAACAGGTAGATTATGTATGGAAAAAAAACCCCAAAACATTATGGAACTCAACTTACTCCAAGAGTTATGCACATCAAAGATACAGTTATGGCGCTTAGTCATCTTACAACAGAACTGGTTTGTCTTGTGCAACCATTGTGCTCCCGTTGAGCAGGAGGTCAAATAGAGGCGAAAGTTGTTCATAACTAAGTCCACAGCTGTCTCTAGCAAGTTATTCTGGCTTGTCAGGAGACAGGAACAAACAGGATAACTAGGATTTGTTAGAGGGAACATCTGAAAGATCTTCCAACTGATCTGATGTCGTCTTCTTGAGGAAGACCTAAATTCATGAAATAGCCAACCATTTCATTGTGAAGATTTGCATGTGTGCTCTGCAGTTGTTTAGAACATGAGCACAGGCATACAGAGACGGACTACAAAAAGTGAAAAAATAAAAGAACAAATATCATGTATTATCTTTGAGAATGATTCTATACAGTGCAGTCAAAATACAGGTCTTTCTAAGAGTATCACAGTAGCAAATTTCCTGCTTTGAAAAAAATTCCATTTCTGTCACCTTGTTTTAGATTGCAGTGACCACACTGATTTGAGATACTATATGCTTATAGCCCATGAAAAAAAATCAAGAGAACAGGAGAAACACACTGAAGGAAATGGACACCTTACTAATTAGTATTAGCCCAAATGACTGGTAGCTCTAGCTTTTGTTTCAGTTTCTAAACATACTAGGCTTCTCATTTAATCTGAGGACTGTTTCAAATTTAGAGAGTGTGCTAGAGAGAACAGAGAGGCATACACATATTTTCTTGAGTTATGTCCCAGAAAAAAAGACCTCTTAGACAGCCCCTCTGCAGTTAAAAATACCTCTGCTGTAAAGCAGGTTATCAAAAAGCACTCATTACAAACAAAATCCGTAATTGTACTTCAGGGAATATATTAGCCCACCAAACTGCCTTTTCCATTGTATAGGATAGTATTCAAAACAAAAGAACTTAAAAATTGCTAGTGTCAGCACATAATCTCCTCCCAAGTTCAGAATAATAGATGTCACAATGCTTTATAATCAGAAAAATGCTTGATTTTCTGGATAACACATTATTTCTTTCAACAGAACAGCCAATACTCAAGGGAGATCTGTTTCCATAAAAATAAGTATGACAGAGGACACAGCCGACTCTCAGCTGCTGTCTAAAGCCACCTCCCAGTTGAGTAGCTCGATTTCCCCAAGAGGAGTCCAAGGAAATGAATTGCATCAAAGGAGAGGAGGAACAATAATATCAAACTCTTCTCTCAAACTTCAGACTTGCCAAATGAATTCAGCAGTCCATGTCTAGGGGATTCACAGCAGACACAAGTTTGCAATACCCAAGAAAGGTAATAACGTAGAGAGGGTAGCAATTACATAAATACACGTTTGGCTGAGACAGCTTAATTTGCCTGATGAGTAAAACTGGCAGACATCACTACACCCTACTGAGGCAACAGCTTCTCCCTCTGGAGAACATTTGTGGAGCATTACCAAGGAGAAAAGGGAAGCAAGTCCACTGCAAAAAGAGTTCAATCCTTGAAGCAGGGTCAGATGATTACAGGTAACAATAAACACTCAGGGAGTAAAGTCAAGCATTATAAATGTGGACTATGCCAGTGAAGCTGGCTGAGATGACCTGAATTAAGTCTTCTTGAGAAACATTTACCTTATGATGGTCTCTAATTACACAAACACTTCCTACCTTTATTTATACAACTCTTGTCTAATTCAGCAGATAGGATGGATGCCTCAGGAAAGAATAAAAGTTTAAGAGGCAAGCATAAAGTCTACAGCAGAAAACAAACCAGTCAAAATTCACCTATATTGATATAAAAACATTTTCTCCTTATCTAAAAGTATAAAGCCACAAGAAGTACTCCACATGTAGACACTATCTGTCCTGTGAATAGGTTTTAATAACCAGGAAAAACATTTTCTTTCCTTTAACTGCGTTGAAAATAAGGAGAAACACATTCAACTGTGAATTTTACAACCATCTTTGCTTTGACCTAGTATGTCCAGATCTGCCTAAATGGTATATTTAGTGATACAATATCTCTATGCAGGCTTTGAACAAAGCTGCAGCCTAAAGCTCCTCGACAGTCTTGCTGGAAATAGAATTGCTGAATCAGTTATTTCTTTTTACAGCTGTTTTATCAGACTAATTTATTTCCTTCAAATTGCAAAATGAAATATGTGCATGCACTTATAATATCATCTTTCCTAATTACATTTAAAAATTTGACTTTATCTGCTGTATCTGGTAACAACTATATTTCATGTCAGACATTTTCTCACAGGAATTTTCTAATGAACTGTCAGTCAGCGCAAGCTAAACATGGCTAACACGAAGCTGTCAATCCTTCTACCCAGTCCTCACACCTCCTCTTCATACCACCATCCTGCTATAGATACCTATAGTTTCACACTGGACTTGAGTTCAGACAGTTCTTGAGGCTGTCATGGCCCCTGAGCACCAAATCTTGCAGACTCTTCTGAACCTTTAACACCTTTCCTACTTCTCTCCACAACAGTGTTCCAGCTGTTGTCTACCACCTCAGTGACTACTCTCTTTGCCTCAGCCTGGCCAACTAAGAGGACATGCATAAGATGCAGGTTGACATTTTAGATTGGAGGCTTAACATTTGTCCTGACTGCTGCCTTCAATTCCCTGTTTAGGCTTTATTATGTCATCGCAGGCATTGGTTTCCAGCTGTAATGAACCAGAAGGAAGAGTAGGTGAAGGAAGGGAGAGGGCCCACTTTAAACCAAATCCTTTGAGTAATGTTAGCTGCTCTTGGAAAAAGTTTATGCCACTAATAGTCTCCCAGTAATTATTTACAAATACCCAACAAACTGTGAAGAGGCAGTAGTATCCAACTGGGATTTTGATTCCAGCTAAATTAAATTGCAGGTAGTCATGTCTCAGGACAGCTGCTCACAATATCTTGTTGAACTGATCATCTGCAATTTTTTGTTTGTTTTAAACAATGAAGGGAGCATAAGGATTATCCTACAAACCAAAATTTCCATGCTAGTAATACTTATTATTCTATGGGGGTACAAACAGGACAATTAAAAAAAACAGCCGATAACCCATGGGAAAAGCTTAAGTCCATATAGCATATCACATATGTAAGACGCTTGTTTCTTCCCTCCAATTATTCTTCTACTGTGATCTGTTCACTCTTTTCCAAGGCAGACATGGTACATAATTTCTAAAACAACCCCTTTACTCTTTTTTAAGAAAAAGGCAAAAGCTCTACTTTAAGCACAGTGCCAGCGGGTAGTTGAAAGTCCAGTTACACACTTGTGTAGTGCTCCAACAGTTCAGTCAATATACTCATAGTTTTAGAGGTAGTGTAAGAAATTGTATACCAACTACGGCACTGAAATTGAGAACTGTGTTCATATACAGACATGAACTGCCTGTCATTACTTAGAAAAGGTAAGAATTTATGAGAAAGATGCACGCGTATTTTCACACACACAAGTCATACACATGCTAAGATACCGAGCTTACTAAAGTTGCTTCGCCTGTTTTCCTGCAAAGAGACGAGACTTATTTTAGCATATCCTTACTTCAAGCATGAATCTTGCTTTAGACTAGTCAGTTATAAGAAGTTGTTCATCAGGGAAGCCTGCTGATTAAGCAGGCTGGTAATAGGAAAAAGAGTGCTTAAGCTGAAGTCTGAGGTCTACTTCCCTCCCAGAAGTTTCTCTGGCAACACCCTAAATTCTTTACTTTCAAACTACTTATTCTTCTTGCCCCATTAATTTTCAAATAGGCCTGGGAATTGCTAAGCCATATGCATTTACTGCTCTTAATAAGAAGAAATAGGCATTAAGAATTTTTTTTCTTTTAAATATTAGGAATTAAAGCTGCTTAATCATTCTCAAATTAGAAGTCAAGCTTCAGAAAGATTAAAGCACTCCAGAACATGAGGCTGGCACAATCATAGCTCCTATCTATTTTTCCATTAGCCTGTAATCTCTTACGGGCATTTCATCCTGGCTATTAAATGAAGATATATAGATTTATTTTTTTTTTAGAAAATAAGCAAGTATCTTTAGTTCTGCTGAACCTGAACTTAACAGTCCCATCTGATAAACACAGGAGCTATAAAGCAACTTTTTATCCACAGAAAGGATGGCTTTATCTGAGTAGAAGCAGGGTTTCCCCCCTTTTGTCTTTGAAGCTGGGAAAACTTATTGCAGCAAATTTAATACAGAAGGAACTTCAGCCTGAAATTCAATATAATTAAAATCTGGGGTTCAAATAAAATAATCTATTCAAAGTATCAAAGTCCTTCATAAAGAAACACGCTTCATGGAAGATGTTGTTCCATATTTTTGGAACCTCATGTTTTATTTCTGAAATAAATGTATGCATGTATATCTAGGAATAAAACAACAAAAACATTTTAAAACCAGGTTTGAAGATAATGGTTTTAAAAGATTTCTGAAGAATTGATCAAACAGAGAAAGAGACAAAAGTAGATTCACACAGCAACCAGAAACAGATGCAACTCCGAATCAAGGGTCACACTAGTTTGTAGCAAAGACATTGCTGTTTGTGCTTGTTTTTAAATAACCATAATGGAAGAAAGTTAATGTATTTTTTTTTTACAGTGATTTCCACCTAAATATAATAATGTAATGGTGCCATCATATAAACTTTGGGATAAATATATCTTTATAGAGTAGCACTATCTTATACCAATTAAAATATAGCAGGCAGATGAAAACAACTCGTAGAAAAGAAGAGGGAGAATAAGCAAGAAGAACAGGACACTTCAGGATAGATTTGTAGGCAAAGCCACTGCTATCGTGTTTTTATCAAAGAAGCAGTTTTCATGACAAGCAGAGTCAGTTTTGAGGAAGTAACTGAAAACAAGACCAAATAAGAACACTGGATTTTAGCTGCATCATCTAAAAGGATTTTATGACTGAAACCAATCATTACCAGTGTGTTTGCACTTAGTATTTCCCATGCAAATGGTTTTGTTTACATCCTTCATAACTAAGTAGATGAAGGCAGTATTTAATACCCAAGGAGCATTGTCCTTTGCAAGTTTATTTTTCGTGGGGTGTTTTTGTTTGTTTTTAAACAAATAGAACAACACCCATAGCTCCCTTGAACTCTGATGGCCTGATAAGCGAAAAGTACTTAACTCCTGCACCAACTGAGAAAGAATGATGCTTAAATCCACTGTTACTGACAAAGAGAGGCCTATACAGGCAGGGAAGTATTCTAATGATCACAAATAAATAAAAAGGAATACAAAATATTTTGACATGCTCCCTAATCCCCCTGTCCTCTCCTCCCCCACCGTTTATGACCATTATTAGCAAAGGATCACACAAAAAGGCTTCAATGGTTTTGATGTTCAATCAGTACTACTTATAAAGGAGGAACAGCCAAACTTCCAGATTTTAGGAACTGTTTTCTAAAATTTTTCAAAGACTTGAGAGCCACTGTTCTCTACACAACCTCTCTAGCAAACTCATTCTTACATTTCAAATTCAATCCTCCCTTGCCATCATATTCTGCTTCTCATATTTCCAAGTGAAGACATTGGTGCCTACCTTCTCTATACTCCCTATCTCCCTCTACTTGGAATCATAGAATCGTTTAGGTCAGAAAAGACCTTTAGGATCATTGAGTCCAACTGTCAACTCAACACCACCATGCCCACTAAACCATGTCCTACATTAAAAGTGTGCTCCATTTCATTTTGCAAGTACATTTTGCAAGCTGTACTCTTCCACCCCCTCCACCACCCCGACTCCTCCACAGAGCTCCCTGCTCCAGAACTCACACCTTAAGGACTGTGCAAAAAAAAACTTTTAGCCAATTGTCATTCATAAACATCCTCTAAATGTCTTAGTACACCATTGTAGGCAGTCTACAAAAATGTAAGTGAGCTCTGCTTGCTGAAGTAGCTCATTATTAAGGAAACCTATCTCTCTTTCTCCCTGGAATAACATAATTGAGTGAATAAGCTGAGTCAGCAGAGCAGAAAGACAAGTTACTCCCTGCATGCAGCTAGGCAAATATGCTGCAAAGTTTCATTAGTTATTGCCTCTGATATGATAAAACAGGTAACACTTCTCACCACTGCAGGGACCCATTTTAAAATACAAAGCTGAGCAATAATCCAGTCATGCCTGAAAACACCCACAAGATGCTTTAACATGAAATAAAACTTGAAGTAAAAGAAGCAGCAAGAATGATCTTGCAAGCCTTCCCTGCTTTCCATTGGTGCCTCTTTTCTCCCATTGATAGATACTCTCTCCCTGACAAAAAATTGTATTACTTTGAGAAAAAAAAAAATTACAGAATCTTAAGAATACAAACTGTCAGAGATTCCCTCACCCTCTTTAGAAACAAACCCAACAGGAATTTAATATTGCATCTCAATACAAACTGCAACTGGAAGAGGAATTTCCTTTCCCTCACGATGTGATCAACGTATGTCTCTTGGTGTCAGAGACCTTGGATTTAGCAATCCATCTTTTTTGAGGATTCAACTGTAGTTATTTATCCATGATTCCTGTTTTCTGAACTGGCATTATCAATGGCAGCACAGTTCTGGGACATTTTCAGTTATTTACTAGTGCGAAGCCTGCCAAAGAGCAAAACATACTGTTAAGGCTCTACCTTAACTGCTGACTATTAAGAGAGGTGCTGAACTTTAATAACTGTCAAAAAGTTTGAAACTATGGTTAGCCAGTTACCCTGCAAGCTGTACGTGCTTTTCACATCAATCTCCTTGGATTTCTGTACGACTCTGCTCATTTTAGAAACCCAGGTCCAAGCTTTGGTGATATATACAGAAGTCATCATTTTAGCATCAACAGAAACATTTATGCCCATCAAACTAAAATGTGTTCATTCATGTTTGCAGGGTGGGCTCCACGACTAACTTTTGCTGCAAGTTCAACTTTGCAATCAGTATACACATTTTCTTCTAGCTATGCTGTCATGTGTATTTGAAAATCAGATCTTCCACTAGTGACAATAGCAGATGAGAAAATATACATACATAGCTGTAGCAATTTTACTAGTAAATTAAGATGATGTTGACACGATCACACAGGCCACCAGTCAGTTTGTACTAGGCTATCAACTGCAAGAATGGAGCAACAGCACCAGGCAAGAGACCTGTGTTCAGGAAATTTTTTTTCATCCTCTCACTCCTCTTCCTAGTAAAATTAGATCATTATGACATTGCATCCTGACTCAACTGAGAAAATGCACAGTACTTAGCCTTGCCTCAGGTGCATTAAGAAAGGGATGTGGTGGAATCCTGGATTCAAGGTTAGCTTAAGGCAGGCTCCTATAGACACCTATACAGAGAAAAAGAATAGGGTAGGACAGAGGACTGGGAAGTAGAGGAAAAACACGCCTTAGGTCTTTGATAGAAATAAGTATCTCTGACATCATACACCCCCTCCCCATGTCATGAAAATTAATTTTTATTACATTTTCTCAATAGCACTGTGCTCTAAGACATAACTCTCACAGCAGCAATACATGGCATACACAGGAGTTACTGCATGCTGAAATTAGAGTTGCTGTGAGTGGCAGGAGGTAGCTATGTCTGTGCACCTGAGCATATTTGTGTGTGAGAAACTACAAACATCCTTGAGTTTACTTCTCCAAAAACTGACTTCAAAAATTTCTCCCAAACTCCATTGCTTTCTAAAGCCACAAGCACACACATAAAAAATGTAATCCTAAGTGGACCATTTCTCTCTGCAGTATCTAATTGTGCTTATCAGAAGCTGAATAAAGCATTAAGCTTTTTAGATCCGTGCTGGCCCTAAAGCATATTTTTAGCACACTTAATGGATTATTCTGAGTGTTACTTCTCTCCTAAAGTAAATTCACATACATGCTGCACTGCTTTTTCTTTTTTCCCTTTTTTTTTTAGATGCAGGCCACTATTTTTTTTTATAAAGTATGATTATTTAACAAAGTATAAAATAAACCTTTCACCCAGGAAACCACACCAAGTATTTATATTGGTTGCCAAAAAGACTACTTCCACCATAGTCCTCCTTCTGAGAGAGGGCCAGTCAGCACTGAAAACAAAGTAACCATGTCTTCAGCCACCCAGCCAGCTTGCAATTCAGGACCACTACAGCCTGAAATTGTGCTCTCCCTAGGATTTTGCAAGCTGATCTCATTATGTATTTCTCAGAGGAAAATTTTAAAGCATCCCTCACAAAATGTTAACTTTACATCACATTGTCAGCAACCCACTAAGTAAAATTATTAAAACACCGAAGTGTGTAACTACTTCCTAACATTCTCCATGCATTGGATGTGCATTAAAAAAGCCCAAACAAAGTGTTTGAAAATAGCTTACTGCTACTACTCTTCAGTGAGATCGAGCAAATTCCTCCTTGCTAAAACTTAGTCATAAACATAAGGCTTTGCTCCAGCTGTCCTTGTGGAAACACACACTTGCACACAACACCAATTTTTCAAGAATGGAACCATACCAGATCACATATCACAGAGATCACCCACCAATAATCGGTGAGGAAAACTGGCATGAATTAATGCAGATGGAAATAGCACAGGTAAAACCCACAGTGCCACTTTGCAGAGCTCAGGTGTGGATTGCCAGATACACCTGAGCATGGAATATGGCTGGGCAGGTGTAACACTGGCCAGACAGACTATGGAAATTCTGGGTTTCTTCCATTTTTCATTTCTAATATTCCAATAATTTACTTTGGCAAGGACTGACCTCAGATTACATTACCAGTGCTACCATATGCATTTCAGACAGTGTTTCCTCACAGGATACACTCCACAGGGGCTAAGGGTGGGTATAGAAGGGAAACACAGAGTTCGCTCTAATACAAACAGCTGTAGCAAACTTGAATGCATGGTTCTATTGTGTTTACTAATTTATTATGGGCTCAATCCTTTCTTTATCTTGTAAACAGCTCATTTATCAATAACTTCCACACCTTAAAGGGTGGTGACGATAGCGGCCATATTCCTTATTCTGCCATACAGTGGCTACTGCTTATGATTTTTTTAAAGTAAATTTCTTTTCTCCAGTAATATGGCAAAACTGAAAATAAAAAAAAAAAAGGAGAAAAATGAAACTCCCAATATTTAATTGATCAAAGGCTATGAAACCCTGAACCTGATTTTAAAACAATTTCCAAATCAGGAAGAAAAACCCCAAACATAAAAGGAACATTCCCACAAGATGGAGAGAGAAAGAACTGGCTGATTTTTTCTTTTTTTAAAATTAATTTTACAGGTATAATTACCCCCTTCTCCCCCACCACATTTGTTAATCAGTCATGGAATCCCAATTGTGGGAGGTCAAAAAGGTCAAATACACCCAGCTTTCAACTTCAAAGTGGGTATAATTGCAAAGGCTTGTGAGGAAGGACTAGATGGACAATCAGTGAATCCAGAACCTGAGCCTAAGGCTGCAGCGGAGTGTGCTCTGGCTGCTCTGACTGCCCATTCATATTCACAACAGACAAACACGTCCCAGGGAGACTCAGAAACCAAGTCTGTACAAAATATGTTTAAAATCCTTAAATATGATCTAAGTGAGTGTCTAACAAACTATTAAAGTCTCATATAAATAATATTTAGATTATTATAAACATACACCTTTAATTCTGCCTCAACTAAAAAACCAGCACATTTGTTCCAGTGAGTTTACATTCAATTAAAATAATTGCTATTTATATTACAACTTAAAAAACAACCACAACATTCATTAGAGACTCTTAAATTAACATTTAACATCAGTTATTTCCTAAGCCATGTACTTCTTGTTTTATCCACTCTGGTAATTGATTTAATGCGTTATCTTCTGTCAGAAATAGTCCTAAAACATAAGAAAATACATTCATATTTTTAAAACCAAGCAGAGTAAGGGAAGTCATAAAAAAGGCTTCCTTCAGCTAATTTAATCTGCAAAACCAAAGTACTGAAAGCAGAGGTTTCCTTACACTCCCTACTTTTTGGTTGCTGGCTGCCTGGTTTATGAGTACCAAAAAAACTTTGAAAAGCTCACAAAAAACACAGAGAAAGTTTTGAAGCTTTCAATAATTCCCCCAAATATTTGCCAGAACGTGATGAGCTTATGACATGCCTAATTAAACAGTGAATTGGTTATTCACTCACAGGGGAGCGACACAGAAAATATGTTTTAACCAACTCATCTCAAAAATGACAAATAAATCCAACTTCTCACTCAAGTTGTTGGCAGCTACAATCAGAAAAACAGAAGCATCAAAGCTACATGCCAAATAAATTAGAAACATTAACTCAGATCTTGGTGAGTTAATGCTTTGCACAACATGAACTAAAAACAAATTTGAGGAACAGCTTTCTGTTGAGTAGTAGAACAATGAAATAAGAAAACAAAAACAAGTTCCCTACAAAAACAGAACACAAAACAAACCTGAAATGGGTCAAGGCAGTCAGAAGACCCTTGAGGCAGAATATATGTAACAGATATTATGAAGAGCACAGACATTGCACTTAGACATTTCCTAGCTCGTACACTGAAACAGAAATGTTAGTATACACTACTCACCATACTTCTTTTAGAAGAATAGATGGACTTTACACACCAGTTATTCAAGGCTTAATATAAACCTAGCCAATACATTTTATATGGACAAATATATCCTAGGTGCATAAAGGAAATCAAAAGCAACTGAGCGCTGGCATATTTATTGCAAATAGCCCTGCATTCCTATCTGTAAGAAGTCTGTCATGCAAGCTATCCTTGATTATCTGCTAAGAAAAGTTACCATCAGGAAACTTTGTTCATACTATTTTTGATAAAACCAATGTTTTTCACATTAGTACTGTTTCATCAAGCCACTTAGTCACCTTCCCGCTTAGTTATTTCTCCTGCTTTATCAAAACCGAAAAGCTGAACTGGCCCAGTTGCATTTAAATCAGCGCACAGATCAATAAACATCTGGTAGCCTTTTCTCCAGTTGAATGCTTTAATTCTGCAACATTCATCAGAAACTTGGACCCTTGAAAAGAGGATTACCAGTAGAAGACAAAGACAAAGGCATAACTGTATCAGCCTCGGGATTTCTGGGAGTCCACCTGCCACACCTGAGCAGACATTCATAAAGATAAAGAAACTGCATCATGCTCTTGCTTTTATTTAGAAGTATATAGGTAGCTGGAGAGAGGGTCCATCTACCATGTCTATAATAAGGGAGATACAGGCAGAGCAGAAAATTGTTACATGACAACTGTTATTTGTCCCTGTGACTCCTAGACATTCAAGAAAAACACTTCAGGAGTTTTCAGGGTATGAAGGTAAGTTTCAGGAAGCATAAGAAAAAAAATCATTAGCGTACTGGTCAAGAAAAAATTACAGACACAAATCTGAGTAGAGTGCTACTAAAATTCAGTAGTGAATTTAAAGGGGTTTTTCCATTCTTATTTTTGACATTTTATCTTGCTCAAAATAAACATGCAAAACCACTTAAGATGTACATTCATTGTCTCTGAAACTATTTCCTCCTTGAGATTTTATCTCAGTAGAAATATGCTTACTGGTTGAAAGAGTAAAAGATTAAGCAACACAGAAGTCCAGGAGGGAAGAGGGCATCCAAGCCTGTTTGTGAAGTTGCAAATAGATGCCACTAAAATGAAAAATAAGCAACGTTAGTGATAAAAAGAGTCAAAACAGTTTTGTTTTACTGGCTGCTGATTTAGGGAGAAAAGTGCTCACCCAGGGGCAAACACTTCTTTTGATATTATTAACCAAAGCACCATAACATGCAGATACACACAAATACTTGAGCAGTCAATAAAAAGCACTTAAGAAACAAACTGAAGCAGCTTAGAAGGAAAATACAAATACAGACAGCTGGTGTTTAGAATTAAATACATGAAACACTTTGTTTCAAGAAGTCATAAATTACCTCCATAAGCAAACCCACAGCTTTGTTTACAAAGGAACTGTTTCCTACCCTCCCCACCCTCAAATACAGAGGTGACCCACAAATATAAAACTGGAGATAAAACAGTAGTGCAAAGTGCTTGTCCAAATAATGACCAACTAAAAACGTGGGGAAGCTGCAAAGTAATTTTTTAAGAGCTAGACTGACCAGCAAGGATACAATGGTGTTTTAGAAAATTCATTAAAGGCTACTGTGTGTGCTAAAGATTGAACTCAGATTCCACTGCTTTCAAGTAGAAAAAAGTTTCTCCATGGCAGCAAACACCAGTAGAGTACATGTTGAAGAAAGACATAGATAGTTCCAGGATTAAGGTTAAAAAAAGACACAACACCTTTGGGTGTAAATAGGGTATTTCAACAATAATTCCAAATTTTTTTTAAGCAATGTTGCTCAAAACCCTGAGAAGTGTTGTCTTAAAAAGACAAGTACCCAGAAGTGCAGAACTGGTCGCAAGTGAGAGGTAGCTCGTTAGTGGCTCATGTTACGCAGGATTTTCGAAGTCTGAACTATGGCTCCTGACAGAACTGTAACATGCTTGGCTTGTATGTATCTGCCTCAAAATCTGACACAAAAAATACAGCACATGAGAAGAAACACATTTGTATACTATAACTTAACTATATGAATTGGCTTTCTTGTCATTCATGTGCCCGTGAGATCCGTTTCCTCTTTGCTACAGGAAAAGCCTGAATATGTTCCCACATATAAATCATGTAGTGCTGCTCCATATGATGAGCTAAAAAACCCCCAACTACAGCAGTACCCAAAAGATCCAATATGTTTGAGCTTCAACAGGAGTTAAACCATCAGTTATGCTGCAGTAAATCAAAAGTGCTTTCCTATTAAGTAGAAATGAAAGAGAATGCAGTAGAAGTTATAGTATTTATTTTTCTTCTCTATAACATACCAAAAATATTAGCTTAATTTCTTGGAAATTGTGGGATGGATGAGCTTAGTTACTCATTATAAACACAACTTGTGGTATGAAAATAAAAGTACTATAAGTAATAAAACACCCAAAAAATTTCTCAGGAAATGGAAGAACAGTGAAAAAAACCCAACAAATTTTGCTTGACCCAAAATAACAGATTTTTATCTTGGCTACAAATGTAAATCTCTGTTCTATTTACCAGTTCAGTAGACCATTGCTGCTTTATCCCATCTCCTTCCTTCACTCTTACTTGGATACAGAAAGGCACAAGCACATCCTTAGGACCGAGGAGACTTAGCTTTTCTTAATGTTATGACAAGAGAGTAAAAAGACATCACACACACGAAAACATTTTCACTGTTAGTACTGTCAGGCTGCCAAGAGAGACTGCATAATCTCTTTCCTTGGAAGTTTTCATGACCTGACAGAACAAAGCCCTGGGCAACCCCACCTTAATTCAGTGTTGGGCCTGTTTTCTGCAGGAATTTGTACCAGATGACTTTGTAAGGCCCTATCTGAATTATTCTATGAATATGCAGCCCTTAGCTCCTTCAGAAAGTCTCTCTACATATCTCCAGAACAGCACAGCAGCAGTTGTGTTGGCTACAATTCCTGTATGACGAGCACCAGTATTCTACTGTCATTTAGTTTTTCTTCCCAATTGTGTTTCTACATGCACCTATTATTTCTTAAATTCTGTAAGCTCTTTGGAGTTTCCTTTTGTTCTGCATTTGCATGCCTAGCACTTGGAGTCCTGGATTTGTGGCTAAAGCTTCCAGAAAATACAGGAATAGAAATAAAATCAAAACTAAAGTAAAATAAAGAAAATGACTGAATATAAGACTCAGGTTTAAGGACTACCTAAAAAGTAAGATACACTTGAGTGACAATACACGTAGTTTCTTAGTAGTTAGGAAAAACAGATGGAAAGACTAAAATGTAATGCAAATGACCAAATAGATATGGCAGGTCTATATATCCTTCCCCTATTATTGTAATGCACTTCTGATTGTAAGGGAATGTGGAAGAGAAAAAAATCAAAACTGTTTAATTTTTAAGAGACTGCCTAGATTTATACTGCTGAGAGGAAGGAAAGGTATCATTTCAAATCACCATTCTTCAGATGGTGTATTCGACAAGAGAAACAACCATCAGATTTTACTGGAGAGAGAAGGGAAGAATATTTTTGCTAAACTGAGCATCTATTTAATGCAGATATACTCTTAGCCACTAGTTATTCTTTGCCAAAACAAACACAGGCATAACTCACACACTACCTTTCAAAATCATTTGAGTCATACCTTTAAGCTAACATGCCAAGATGGAAAAAGCAGTGAGAGCTGCCTGCATCACTTTCCAGTTACCTATTTCTCACTGGCAGACTGTTCTTTTTTACTATTTTTCTCCTAAGATAAAGGCTGTTTGCAGTTCTGCAGGTGAGTCATGGACATTGGTCTGTTGTGGTAACAAACACCACAGAACCGAAGGAGCAGGAGTTGGGAGAGACATATCCGGCACAAGAAGAAATAACTTTATTGGCATGTACATCAAAGAAGCTGAAGTTCAAAGCAATAAAGTTAAAAAAACCCAAACCCCAGCAACCTTTCAGTTAATTCTCATTCACTGCATTGGATTGTTCATCAAAATTAATAATATGGCATATGCTCTAACACCGTGCACTAGCTGACAAGCAAATCAGAACACCTGATGAACATGTCAGACCCCTGTGCTTGGAAGCGACAACATAAATGCCAGTAACTGAGGTTTGGTGGGTACTTTGTTCCTGTCTAAATTTTAAAGAGGAAAACAAACACCTGGAGCAGGAGAAACATGCAATCTGACAAATACTCCCACCTCCAATTCCCAGGTTACTTACTAGGTCACTTCGAGGTGCTTCCTGATAGTCTGCTGAAAAGCAGGACATTGAACTTCTTGTGCCGTTGCTATCACTGGCTTGCCGTGGATGTTGTGCATATTGCCTGTATGTAGCACTCTTCGGGGTCCAGCGAAACAGGTTGATTGACTCACGAACACAACGCTCAATATCAATCTCTGATCAGGGATTTAAAGAAAAAACAAGTAATGTAATTGTGAAAAATCAATAAAGCCAATTAACCTAGCTATGACATTGCTAAAAATATATATAGATATCCTTCTATACCTCTGTCTGTCTGTTCCACCCCTGCCTTAAAAGGCACATAGTTTTCAAAAACATTTTCCCATTCAAAAAAACCACTCTGAAATTTTTTATGAAAAACTAGCAAAGACATTTTGAGCATTATTTTTATCCCTAGTTATGTATGGAAATACAGCAAGCTATTTAAGAGAGCATAACAGAACTTTAACCAATGCAAAGACAGGAATATAATTGAAGCCTCATCATTGTAAGGCATCTTCATTAAGTGTCTTTGCAAGTCAGACTATTGACTCTTAAATGTAAGTACATGCAATACATCGAAAGTACATTTCATGCAATGTATAGACACCAGAATTTTTGAATCAACTGTCTTATTTGTCAGTTAAATACTACTGTGAGCTAGACTGAAAGCTTTCAGTTGTTGAACTTTGTGTGGCTTGCCATTTTGACAAAGCTACATGTTATTGGTTTGCTGGAAAACAGGAGTTCTCAACACTAATTTGTGCTTGATGGCAAACACAATGGATTTGGTTTAGAGCGCAGAGAGAGAGAGAGAGAGAGAGAGTCCAAAACCCAAGCACACATTCACAGTGAAACACTCTGGCTGAAGGAGTGAAGTGCAGTGTGTGACAAAACACTACACATCTTGGTAGGAAAGCAGACACCCATCAAGTGGGAAGCATCCTAAAATAAACTGTGGTCAAATAAAAATTCCCAAAGCATAATGAAAAACATATGCAAAATAAAAAAAAGTAAACCTATCACAAATATTTTTGTGATGCAAAGCATCCCACATGTATCTGTCTTGTAACAAGATGTAACACAGAAATCATTCACTTTTCTATCACTATAAAAAGACTGGTTAGTTTTGCATCTCCTGTCTGAAGTCTCATGAAGAGAAAAACTATTCTAGCTTACATTTTACAACAAACCTAGTGTAGTTCGTCAGACAAACAACAGGTATATTAGCACTTTTCTTGTGTCTGTCCCAAGCATCTTGGATTATTCATTGTAGCACTCAAAATTTAGAAGATTGAAGCATCAGCTTCTATGAAAAAAAATAGAGGCACTGTAACCAAGCTTTATCTGTATATCTCAAAGGGATTCGATGCATTGCCATCAATCAGGGAGTTACTCCAGAAATCTCAGTCATTTAGCAAGGTGGTGAGCAAAAGAAGCTGAAATTGAAGATTGGGGCAGAATATTCCAGTTGGATGAGGTTATTAACTTTGTTTAAAATCTGAATGATGTGATCTATTAATCTCCCATCCAAAAAGCTGTCTGTATTCAGGCAGGATACAACCTACAGCGTATGCTTTAATAGCACTGAAGACAGCATGCTTACATGCTATCTTTCTCCTGAAATTCTGAAAAATCTGGGACTAAAGCTGTGGTTTACCCAATTTTAGTTCTAGCTCTAAAACCTTTTTGTGGATACGAAAGTAGATCACAATTTTCCTTAACCATATCAGGTTCCTTCGCTACTTGGGATAATACTTGCCAGAGATAAATGGACAATGCAGTGTCTCGGCAGTAACAATTTTTCATTCTGTGATGAAAACATATTAGATTTTTCATTTTGAATAATAATTATAATGGAATGTTGTTATTTAGTATCATTCCCAAGGAAAATCCATGAAACTGGAAAATTTTACAGAATTTCTAAATTCAGGTAAAGACAGCAGATGCCTTTCACTAGTTATTATTCCTAGAACACACTCTGAAGCATGGTCATTACAGTCACACTTTCTCTACATTTCTGAAAACTCATTTATAAAAAGTTGAGAACTTCAGTTCAAAACCATAGTATACTTATGGGTTTTGGTTTTTTTCTGTAGAGACTGCTATAACTGTGAGTTATAGCCCTGTCTCCTAAGATTCTTAACTAAGGAAATTTTAGCAGTACTTTGGTAATAAATGAGATGAAAGCAGAATTTAGCCAGTAAAAAAAAAAATCTGAACAGCAATAATTAATAGCATGAGAAACATTTGGTTGTGAGAGGGCATAATAGCCTACAAATATCTGAAATTGAAAACAGAGAACTGGGGGATGGAATAGGAATGCTATGGGCAGTAGAAAGTTACGAAAAAGCTGAAAGCAGAAATTGAGATTGACAGAGTTAATCATTGAGACAGACTGTCAAAATATTTTTCCTAGAAACAAGGTCTGTAATTCCAAAAGGAATCCATTTAGACAAGTGGGAAATGCAGCAATGCATTTCCTTAAAAACAATAACCAGTCCTCACACATTGGGGTGTAAGTAAAAAATTTAGGAGTCTGTTGTTCTGTGATTCTTGGCTGTTTGGTTTCTCATTTCTTCTAAGCAGCATTTCAGGAGGACAGTGGCCATGGCTGAAAATGAAATTCCATGGAACAAGAGGGAATTTTAAATGGTTGAGAAGGAGGCTGGCAAAAGCCTAACACCAATTTACAGTCTGCTGATTAAATAATCTGCTTCTAAGTACTGCAAAATAAAAATGTAACAAATAGATTGTGGTTTCCACAAATAACAATAAAAAAAGTATGCACATAGGTACGTGTATGTATATGTATGGGAATGGTCAACATTTATCACCAACAAGGGAGACAAGACTATTGGCAGTAAAAGAATTTACTTGCATTCTTTTTTAAAAAACAATTAGTTTCAGGATACTGGAGATTAAGACAACATTAAATTAGTGTAAATATTTACAGAATATTTATTAGTCACATTGCATGAAAAAGCTTCACACTTGGGTAACCTTCAAGCCCATCTTCACCCTTTGTTTGAAATTTTGGTTTAAGAAAAATCACTTCCCCATCAGTAACTAAAATACAATGCAATCTTTTGCAGCCTTGCTGGATAAGATCTTTCCTCCTCCTTTTGGCTAATAAGTAAGCATCTACTGTACTGCTTCAATTCTGATTTCTTCCCATGCCCTTTCAAATATATGCCAAATGAGTCAGTCTCCAACTAAATGTCCATCTTCTGTTATTGCACCAAGACTGCATTCACACAGTATTAATCCTGCCTATACTCTTCCTGCTCCCAAGTAACTGTATTACGAGCCAGAAGACACTAAAGTTTACACATTATTAAAAACATACTGTTGGTATATCAGAAGTGTAAATATATCAGACAGTGCCTAGATTCTTGATAAGGACTACGAACAAATGAGAGTACCTCACCAGGATGCCAGATTACTTGTCATGTGCAAGCAACTTAGATGAACATCCTTCTGAGAGCAGGCTCTGTATAAATCTCAAGGCATTAGCAAGAAGTGAACAGAAACATGTAGAAAAGACAGGGAGGGCCTGCTCACTCATGGACATGTACCTATAACATCTCTGTGCTCTCCAAGGTCCCAGCACTGGGGTGTTTTGTAGTTTAAAAAGCACGTGCCTTCCGTTTTTATTCGTACAAATTACTTTGCTGAAAAATCCAGAATGAAAATACACTGATATAACATGATGTCATTAACATGAAGTGAGTACTGAAAAAATTTAAGCCTAACTTTAAACATAGTATAAATACTAGAAAAATAAGCTTCAAAATCTAGTACACCTTCAAGCAGTCTGGTTTTCAAGAAGTACAGAGCACCTGCATTTCAAAAAGCCAAAGTTGGCACCCAAGTACTTAGGAACTAAAAATCACAAGGTTTCATTTTAAAACATTGGTTTTAGGAGTTCTGGCTCAACTGAGCTCAAGTATTTCACAGTCAAGCAGCAATCAAGCCTTACAGGAAACAATTCTATGGCACCAGCTAATTACTCCATTACTTGGCATCAAGAGACTTGAGATTTCTAGATATGCAAATAATAGGGGAACTGAAAAAGGTGGGGATGGGGAAGTAAACCAAAAGAGATCTAGCAGTAATATCCTGGTTTTGCCATGGCCCCATCCCAATATTAAGCCTATTGAAATATTTTTCTCTTATTCTCAACTAAACTTCCTGGTTGCTCTAAGATGTTACTCATTTTGCTCTGTTCATGCTAAATTATCACTCCCTACCACACTGCTGCCTCCTTCTGTCAACAGCCTCAACTGAAAAGGATGGCTCAGCCTAACATAGCTGCTTTTAAAGCTACATATATATTTAATGTTTATTCTTATAGATATGGGAGAGAAGCAGACCGCACTTGAAACAGATGTTAGAAAGAAAGCATCAGTTTAAAGGCAATACACCTGTGACAAAAGCACATAGAATTTTTTATTTTTACAGCAAAACCGGACATGCATATGTTGTTCACAGCAAGTAAAAGCAAGTAATAGAGAAAAACATAACACAAATGGTTCTTTCTTAATGAAAATGTACACAGACCATGTCTTTGTGTGCAGTTAATCAATTCCAGAGCCCTTTCCTTGGGTAACAGGACACCAGTTAAGAAATTTGGCCAAAATAAACTGCTTCTGCATTTTGGAAACAGCCCAGAATTATGGGCTTGGTTTGACCTCTCCATCACAAATACTTTATTACTACCCTGCCAGGCAACATCAGGTTTCAGCACACAGCCACATAAATAGGCCAGAAAACCTCTCTGCTACAAAAGCAGGGAAGCTGAATAGGTCAGTCAGTTCGATCTCATGATTCCTGCTCTCAGAAGAAATAGAAGTGAAAGGCCATAAACCTTTTCTTTTCTGATGACATACAAAAAAATACACTAAACCTAGATATTTAAAAGGGCAAATCTAGGAAGAGAAGTGACATGCCTATCCAACATCTCTGCATCTATTACTGCCAGAAGGTTACTATAAACAAAAATGTCAACGCAAAATTGTTGTTCTTATATAATTTATTTCATACGTTATAGGATAGTTATGTTATTTCATTGTTTTGTGGATAGTAATTTGCTCTTACACACATCAGCATCCCTTTCAGTGCATCTTGCAACAAAATTTTAAAGGCAACATAAGTATCAGTCCTTTATTTTAAAACGCTTCACCTAATATGATAGAAGTCTTTGTTTTTTTTCTACATGGATGCAAGGTGTGCGTCTTTCAAGAGCTGCCAGGAGGACAAGTGCTGTCAATCAAGGAGCCATCATATTTTTTACGTAATACAGCAGGCGTACAGAAGTTGCACTCATCTAGAAAAAAAGATTGGATGCAGAAGCAAAGTAACAAACTATAGTACTATGCCTTCAGAGAGACTGCATGTTGCATGGCTGTAATAAGGATCAATAATTTCAATGCTGCAGTGACAGGCTACCTTGTCTGACAGCATATTACTCTACAACTCTTTCAGTATCCTGGAAAAAAAAAACCCTCTCTAGACAGCTCTCCACAGTCAGTGTTCACTACCTCTGGATGATATTGCCGTTTTCAGTGTACATGAGACAGTTGTCTTGCTGTTGGAAAGAAAAGACAGCAATTTAAACTATTCTTGAGCCTGAATGCCCACAAAAGGCGGTCAGTGTATCAAAAATTAAATAGTCCAGGCCCTTGCTTGGTGGCAGCACATCAACCATCTGCATCAGGGTTCAGAAACACTTGGAAAAGAAGGACTTTTGTTTTTATGTAATGAAATCACATGCAATATTCAAAGAGCAGAAAAAGAACTTGTCAGTCTCTTGTCTTAATCCATAAAAGAGATGTCTGAGGACTGGTAAATTCAGAACGTGTCCAAAGAGTTCTGTAGCAGAGGGTGTTATGAAGATAATAATTCAAGTAGATATGACATATCTATGCAAGATGCTGACACTTCTGCTGAGACCAACAGCAGGTATGTTTGCAGCCTGTGTATAAACAAAAGAAGCTGAGAGAAGAGTTATTGAAAGTACAACTACTACAGTACCTGTAGTTATGCAGCCGTCTGGACCAGTTCATGCAACACTTACCAAAGTACTGAGCAATAGAGAGAAGCAGCAGTAAACACTGAGTTATGCAGTCTGAAGTCTCAGGGAATAAAGACCAAACATGAATCCTTACTCACGATTGTAAAAATTGCTCTGACTCAGCAGTTTAGTGAGAAGGTTTCATAAAGAATGCCTTCCAGTACAGAAATGTAATGTTGTCCTGCACTGATAAAGATGAGCAGGGAAGACAGAATGATGAATGATTGTACAAAGAGTAAAGGTTTACTGTAAGTGAACCACCAAATGTCACATGCTATGTCTTACTGAGAAAGATGACCAAAATAAGATTACAAAAAGACTGTAATGTCAGCAAAGCTCTGACAGGAAAGTGTGTTTTACACAGTTTTGAGGTGTGCCATGGCTGTTTAACAGCAGACATTTCTACAAACTAAAAAAAATGTTAAAGACATCTGATCTGGCCCTAACATCAGATTAGGATACTAGCCAACAACAGAAGGACATGAATTCACACTGTATAATGGAAATAGTCAGATGGAGGCTGCTATGCAAAACCCAAGAAATAAACAAGAATAAGAGGAAATAAAGCAGATCAGTAGAAGAATGAACATTATTTTATAGCTAGATGATAACCATCTACAGAAGATGCATAAAAGGGCAGGTTTACAAAACTGCAGGGATCAGCTTAGAGGACAAACTTGTTAGATATAAAAGGAGATGAAGAACTTATGCCACCAATACAACATCCAACAACATTCAATTTTTGAAGGAAAAACATTGTGTTGTCTTTTCTGTCTTGTATGGTTTGTTAAAATCTTTCTAAAACTGACTCAGACATTAAGCAATCTCAAATACTAAACTTACCTCTTTTATCCTAAATCTGTGTTTCACAGAAGTAATATGCAAATTCTGAAGCTCAGTATGCATTAGTAAAGATCTTGCTGTATAAGTTTCTAGCTGGGTGGTAGATATGAGCCACTTCAGCTGTTTCCCAGACATAACAGGTACAAAATTGTAAAAAACTCTACAATCAGAAACTCTGATTAGACCAAATGCTTATAAAACTGATCAATCTCTAAAGAGCCGTAAGTAGAAGACCTTTGTATTAGCAGAGCTCTCCTCTTGTTAGCCTTCAGGACAGTTTTAAGGAAATAATATGAAGTAACTTAGAATTTCTGTTTTTTGAAAAGACAAAAATTCAAGTAACCTTGAAAAGGAGTACCTTTTGCAATGAAAAAAGGATCAAAGCCTCTAATTTGATATATTCGTTCCTAAACCAATACTGGAAAAAACTTTGGGTAAAGATTAATATGGATAAGATATCTCGATCTGCCTAAAGAGATCTGCCTCAACCATGTAACACCCAGAAACTACCATAGAGCAAGAAACATATTATTCAAGACTGAAACATTGTTAATTTCCCACAAATATGGCAACTGTATACAGGAAGGATAATAACCATCTTGCTTAGGTACCCATGCTTAAAACTGCTTTCATTTCTAAAAAACCACTCTTGTCATTTGGAACTACAGTATGTAACTCACTGAGATGCAAAACTTTCAGCGTTTACCGCTAATCAAGTCTTTGCTAGTGTTTTACAGTGCAAAACTAGTAGCTTTAAATACCTAACATCAGGCCAACCTTGTCAATATCAACTTCTAAATGATTTAAAGTTTGCTGCGTAATTAACCTACTTGGAATTCAAGGAAAAAAGTTCCCCTATTCTGTGAAAAAGCTTTCTAACTCCCCCCAATTTGAATTTACACATGAAAGTATTTAAGAAGTACATTCCTAAATATCAAATTTTTATAACAACAAAAAAAGACCACCCCAAAAGTCCATCCTTAAGACATTTTTAGGTTTGTGTTGTTTCAAGGTTACATTCCCAGCAGACAAGTTTGTGGTTCATACTCTGTCACCTTACATGACTGCTGAATTTGTTTCCCTAGAACTATGCTATGGTTAAGTGAGTGGAAAAAAAAAGGGGGTTTTTGGTTTTTTGTTTGTTTGTTTTGTTTTTTTTAAGCATAAGGATTGAAGAACCAGCAAGAGATTATCTAGTTCCTTGCCTTGCTGTGAAGCCAAATGGTATGTGACTACACTATCTCCTACAATTGCTTGTCTAGTTGTCTAGACTTCTTAAATTTTTGCAGCGACAGGTTTCACCTGACACACCCCTGATGGGTACTTAGCCCATTTATCACCATTTTCAGAATACAGACAACATTCTTCACATACAATGTGATCTTTTCCCAGTTGGGATACCTGCCCTTCCTGAACAAGTTTTGCCCTTCAATGCTAACAATCCAGTCTTGAAATTTATTCCAAGCTTGCAACATCAACAAAGTCTTAGCTTTAGGTACAAACTCTAGTTCTCCATGTTTAATTTTGGTCTTTCTGTTGATTTCTACTAAACTCCAGCTCTTAGTATATTAAAAACAAAGAAGTTTGGATAGACAGAATCAAATGCCTCATGCAGATTTATAAAGGCAAGAGTTTTAAGTTCTTTGCATATGGGAATATAGACCAAGGGAATTGACAGCTATCCCAAAGTATGATACCACTGAGAATTCACTTAAACAGACCTTGTTTCTCAGTCCTTACTTTAGCAGAAAGATTTTTCTAGCTCTCAGCCTATACCACCATTCCAATTCTGTATTTAAGTAGTTATGTGTATCTCTATTAACAACACTGGATATACGTGCCCCCAAAATATATCTATCAGAGATGTGCTGCTAATATACATTTTAATCAAGGAATTTTAACACTGCAGTATTTGTGCAGCTCATTTTAAAATCCTCCCCAATTAACAATTAGAGAACTAAAGACTATTGGGAAGACCATTTATACCTGTACAGGCAAACACATTCAGCATAATAAAGATACAGACACCCTATTAGGCATCTTGTTCTGTCAGCAACATTTTCCATAATTGTAAAAGGAAAAAAATCTAGTGCACACTCTTGCTTTCTAAGCACTAGTCTAATCCTGAACCAGTTGTGCTCATAATTTTCATGAAGGGGGAAAAAAAAAAAAAAAAAAAAAAAAAAGGGAAATATTTTCCCAAGACACCTTTGTAAAGAGAAAAAATAATAAGTTGCCACATCTAGAAGCAAAGTTCAGGTAAGAGTGACCTGAATTTTGTCTTTCCATGCCTAAAAATGCTAGTATGTTTGATGGTCTACCTTCACGTACTTTGATTTTTTTCCCAGGGTGTCCTGATTTCAGCTGGGATAGAGTTAGTTTTCTTTCTAGTAACTGATATTGTGTTATGTTTTGGATTTAGTATGAGAAGAATGTTGACAGCAACAACTGAAAGCATCAGTGTGTTAAGTAATGTTTAGACTAAGTAAAGGATTTTTCAGCTTCTCTTGCTCAGCCAGCAAGAAGGCTGGAGGGGCACAAGAAGTTGGGAGGGGACACAGCCAGGGCAGCTGACCCAAACTGGCCAAAGGGGTATTCCATACCATGTGACATCACATCTAGTATATAAACTGGGGGAAGTTGGCCTGGGGGAGATTGCTGCTCAGGAACTAACTGGGCATTGGTCAGCAAGTGGTAAGCAATTGCATTATGCATCACTTGTTTTGTATATTCCAATCCTTTTTATTATTATTGTCATTTTATTATTATAATCATTATTATTTTCTTCCTTTCTGTTCTATTAAACTGTTCTTATCTCAACCCGCGAGTCTTACTTCCCCCCCCCCCCCCCCCCTCTCCCCCCCC
>NW_010972576.1:14176768-14202674 GCF_000737465.1 Haliaeetus leucocephalus
CCCCGCGCTTCCCCCCCCCCCCCCCCCCCGAATTCTCTCCCCCCATCCCTCTGGGTGGGGGGAAATGAGTGAGCAGCTGCTTGGTGCTTAGTTGCTGGCTGGGGTTAAACCATGACAAAGGGTAAAGGTGCACAAAAACCTACATGACTAATAGCTGGATTATTCTATTTTCTGAAGTCCCCTTTTGCTATGAAGGGTACATACAGGCTCTCTCAAGAAACAGGAGGCATAAGCTGCTCCTCAGACTGATTTTAAGACGCACTAGTAAAGTTCTACTGAGGAACTCACTTTTCACCCTTCTTATGAAATACCATCTCTTGAGACAGACAGTCCTTTGCTAAAGGATATACATTTGATTTTCTTTTGCCAGTGACAACTACAGACTAGCAAGAACACTAATATGAATAAAATAAAGGATTTTGGTATTTTTTTCCTTAGTGTGTCACCCACCACAGCATTTCTCTTTAGTCTCAACAAGGTAAAATCTATAAATAGAACTGCATTTTATTCATGTCACTGCAAAAGGAAAACGTGAATAATTAAAGAATTCACAGCTTCAGGTAAAATGACATCAATCCTGGAGTTTGACATTACTGAACAGCCTTGGTGAGCAGGTGTGCCCTAACAAAATTGCTCTGCTTCTGTACCAAAGCCAGCTCCCAACCTACAGTTGGCTGTAAGCCATGAAAAAAAGCCCCAAACCCAAACACACACACACAAACAAAACATGACTCACTGGCAGCTATGCACATTTTCTACTTCATAAATGCCATTATTTAGCAATGTAATCTTCAGGAATTGCATTATAAAATACACCTGTCAATTGCATATAAAAAAGCCATCTAACAGAGCAAAGATGAAGAATACAATCAGAAAAAGATGTTTTCATAAATACCAGTCAGACCTACACCTTTCAAGAAAAGGAAACTACAAACATGATTTCCTTTTTGCTTCTGATGTCTTTCGATATTTCCAATTGAATTTTTTAATGTTATAGTTATAGCACCATTATCAAGCACATCATGTGACAGAGACCAAATTACTGTTTTTCTTCAGATATACTGTAATTTGAAAAAGCAGTCCAGCTTCACTAACTCCATAATTAATCACCTTCCAGTGTCATCTTCCATGGGGGGAGCTACAACAAAACCACATGTCAAAATTTCATAGGTAAAGTTATGAAAAAAGTTTCCTCTTAAAAGAGCTATTACAACTTCTATTCCTCAGAGCCTTAATCTAAGCAATAGGAAGTTTTCAAAACTGTACAATAAAAAGTCAAACCTAATCAAAACACTATATTGCCTTTGTTTTTCTACTGCTCACTGGCACACAGAAGACCCCACTGTATCTCTTCCAGTCTCTTCAGAGTTGGTGTTTTGATCTCAGAGTTTACATTTTTATTCAAGAAGAGGTGAAACAAATGGGAACAGGCACCAAACACAAACTCAGTGTGGGCTTGGTGGCCAACTGCCATTTCTTCCTCCTACCAAATCTTACTTAACTAAATGCTGAACCGCCAGAAATTCTGGCATAGTAAAAGTGTATGAATCACAGATGTGGGCAGACAAAGGATTTGCAGGAAGAAAAAACAACAGAAAGTAAAATGGTAGCTATTTAGGGTCAGATATGTATCTAAAGTAGAGTTCTCTGATATGTTCTCTCTAATTCTGCTGCTGTCAGCAGAAACACATCATTCAAAACTGCACCATACAATCTTAGTGTAGAATTCTTTTTAATCTTTAGTCCATTCTCAGCTGGAAGTAATCCTTCTAAGCATTTATATGGCTTTCACCATCTTGGGATTCAGCATTTTGGCACATCACTACAATGGCAACAGATAGAATTGTTTCTCGCACATTAGAGAAACTCTGGTCCTTGGAGAATCATTTATTGTTGTCCTTTGATTACAGCTAGGTGTTTGACTATATGTTGCATCTTCAAGCTACATGCCTGTGTCTCACAAAGTAGAATCCTTTACATTTTCCACTTTAACCATTTTACTGTAGCTCCTCATTGCACTGGATGGCTTTTCCACAGCCAGTCTTTCTGGACTTTCTAGCTGAGGCCAAGGTTCTTCCTTTGGAAGCACTGACTAACCTCGAGTCAGCAAAAAGACACCTTCCTAAGGTGCACAGCATTAAAAGAATGAATGCTCCTCTTGCTCCAAAATTACAGAAGATGAGCTTATTGTGTAAACTAACCTAAAAGGCTTATTTCAAAGTATGTTTTATCTTATTTCTAGGCTCAGTGCTTCCCTATTCTCTAATAGCACCCATCCCCATAATTTTGTTAGTTGCCTTATCCCTTCTCAAGGCCATAATTAATCTATGTCAGTGATTATATTGGCATGGATCTCTGGAGGAAGATCTGTTTGCCAGGCCCTGTACTGCACCCATTCTAGGTGGGAGTGAGTTGGCCTACAGGATCCTTCAATTATTTGCAAACAACTGTACTCATCTGGATGCTTTCTTCTGGGTTTGTTTCCTAACAAGATGTGCTGGTGACTTTGTACTATTTGTACAGTGGGTAATGAACCTGGTAATCAAGTCAAGCTACAATAATTAGAATGTTTGAGTTGCATAACTACATTATCACACAAACTTACAGCGATGATAAGGACTAAGCTATAAGCAAAACTGCAAGTTTTAAAGTAAAGTTACTTATACAGTTGGCCCTCAATGCATGAAAGAGCCTTCTGGGTTGTAAATTTGCTGATACATAAGATGCAGACATATCCAAACTGGCTTAGTACAAGTCAGTACTGGTCTGAAAGCAGAGTCCTGCCTCTGTTGTTGGTACCTCAGGAATCACGTCATAGTAGAGCTACCCTTACCATCCTCATTTTCCTGCCACATTCTCCTGCTACATGTCAGACTTAGATAAAGGAAAAACAAAGGTAATGCATATGTGTTTGCTCTCTCTGCATCACCCAAATAAGATGAAATTTACTAAATCTCAAAACTACACAAAAAGAATTAGCAATGACTCCAGGGTTGGTTTTGTCTGTCTCAAATCATACCTCCTAAATTTTCTCTGGTATTTATATTGCTTGAATAAAGTTTATACTTAACAGAGCTCCTTAAAAACAAGTTAAAAAAAAAAATGAAAGAACAAATGAAAGAGAATTATAAAAACCACCTTGGGGTAGTAATTTCCTAACCAATCTATATAAGTTTATATATAAGCACTTGCTTATATGTCCCCTTTATACAGCCCCACAAGGAATGAACTAGGACATTTGTTGCTACAGCAAAGGGATTTTCCAGTATTCTTAATTAACCAATTATTTTGTCAAATACTTCAAATAGATTTCCTAATATGCTAGAAAATTGTTACAACTACATAAAAACAAATTAAAATTTCCAATAGAGCTCCCCAAAATAGCAAGTAATGGCCAATTATATTTGATTTATAGATAAAAATATGCCCAAAGCTTTGAGGCAAGCATTGGAAAGGGGTTTCAGAATCATGTAATCAATAATGGCACTGTATCCCTTCTTTTTCCTCAAATAATTGATTTTTTTAAACAGTAATTTTAACTGTGTTATATGCAGTGAACTGGAAATAAAGCAATGCTTTGTTGTTTGTTTTAACTTTAAATATACATTTTTAGAAATAGGTACTGTAAAAACAAGAAATCTTAAAAAAGTGTTCCACAAAGTTGCAAGATTGTAGTAAAATAGCTTTATCAGTCTGGAAAGCAACTTGCTTTCACTGGCAGCCTGAGATAAGCCATTCCAGTGCACATAAAGCTTAAAAACCACCGGAGTTTCAGACTGTGGAGCAACAATTGATTTTAGATTGAAATTATTGCAGATGTTTTGAACGACATAATCTCTTCCTCAGGGTGACCCAGTTTCAGGTGAAGGTTGTTTGTAAATTACTTTCAGAAAATTGTCAGGCATGGCACAGGATTTATATTAACCAAAATAACAGAAGTCCTGTTTGGAAGACACACATGACGAAAAGCACAAGCAGTCAATACTTCTTAACCAGAAATAAGACTCAGGTCAGAAAGAGAAGGCACGAAGCTATGATAATTATATGTTTAAAGAAGTTACTGATTACAGAATTCTCAGCTAGACCAGTAACATTTAAGTCACACCAGGATTGTCTCCCATCCTCATTCTTTTTTCCCTTAGTAGTCAGTTTATGATATGCTTTGGATTAATCTCACAATATTCAAGCATGCCACTGTTGACATGCAAAATATTGCAGACATCAACATTAAAAAAAACAAACCATCAAAACAAAAAACAAAATCAAACTTTTCAGAAACACTGTTCTACCAAAACATTTCCTACCAGAGTATCAAAGCTGTCAAACTATAATCAGCAGAAAGCATGTACACAATAACACCACAGATTTTAGTGACTTGATTTTATTATATTAACAGATATGTATTATGAGAACTAATGTGTTCTTACACATGACCTCAGCAAAAAGTATTTCAACTGTCAGTAAATCAGCTGGTTCAAGATAAATTGGAATATATAACTTAGAACCACTCAAGAAAAAAAAAAAAAAGGAAGAAATGACCTTAGGCAAGAAAATAAGTTAAATATTAATGAATCTATATTTAACTAAGACATACAGCTAATAGATGGGGGAGGAGTGAAAGGGGAGAGAGACAATCTTTTAGTTTAGCACTCACCTTTCAGTCCATCTTAAGATATCCAGTTAAATCTAATCTGAGCATTTGAAATGACAAAGCATATAGACAGAAAATGAAAAAACCCATACCGTAAGGAATGGCCTAATTAAATTTCTTATAAATTGAAAAATACAGCAGCAATTGCATTGTACATACTAAGCTGAAAAGTAACACAAAAGCAAAATTTTGAAATCTGGACACATGTTCAAGGGTATACAGCGATAGACAGAATTTGTGACAATAACATTTAGAGAAATCAGAGCTTCATCCATGACAGCTCACTCAACTTCTGAGAGACTGATTTATGCAACTATGAATTTAGCCTCAGCCTGCTTGCTGCCATATCCTAGACTACTGTTAACCTCTGTAAACTCTGTAGTTGTGGAGACTGCCACACTCAACAAGACCTTTTAAGCTTAAATGCTCTTCCAAACTTGATTCTGTCATTCAGTTCTTCTGAAAAAGAATTACTTCTGTTTAAATGAATTATGAATTATTGAATTGCACATGTGGTGTTCAAACAGAGCCCACTAAATCTATAGTTAGCCCAGGAATTACCCAAAAGTCAGAGCTACCTTAAGAAAGACCACACGATTAAAACAATGTCACCTCTTAACCAAGACCTGTATTATGTTAGTAAGATCCTGGGTTGGAGAGAGGGAATTAATGCAAGAATGTAAGTATGTTCTGGGAGCAGTAGCCTTCCAATTCATGTGTTATGTAAATATTAGTCCATCACAAACGGAAACACATCTTTCAGTTGACAGGGCTTACTCAGTTCAAATGTATTCTACTGTCTCACAAGGAACTTGCTCAGAAAGACGACCCAAACTTCATGGTTAACTGCAGGGTTGTTTTTTTTTTATTCCCCCCCAAATATGCAACACTTGCTTGTATGGATAGGTCAACCACCTCCCACTGAACAGGAAGACAGAACTTCTGCACAACAACCATGCAGCCTCCAATCCTATTTTGAGGGTTCTTCTGAAAGTTTTACATTTCAAATGGAAACTGATTTAACACAAAGCAATTCCAATGGCTTCTATACCTCTTTCCCTAATCCTTTTACATTAGTTGGTTCCACAGCAAAAGTTCAATTATTTTTGAAAAGAAAACAGGCTGGTACCAGCATCAAAGTGGAAAAGCACTGTTCAGAACAGCACTAAATTTTTTCCACTAGGAAATCCCTATCAACTGGATTGTTTCTATACATGGCATGTCTACAAACAGTCACTTATGAATTATTTAAAATCATTCTAATTTCACAAGTACTCCAAGCTTCACCTGGAAATAACAAGTTCATCCAATTTTTGCTGATGACAGCAAAAAGACTTCTACTGACTTCATCAAGCTGTAGTTAAGACCTACACACTCTGACAGTGTTTGCCTAAAACTACCATGACTTCAAAACACATGTAAGGTCTGTAGTATATATTCACATGTAAGCACATACTGTCTTCAGCAACACACTGGGGAAAACAGAGAAAGAGGGAAGAAATACTTTTTTTCTGTACCTGGCAAGTCTGAAAAAAGGAGAATGCATTCATTGAATCCATTAGCCAGAAGACGATCCCTCAGCTGTTGAAGTATTGCAACTCCAATACAGAATGGAAAGGACGAATTTCCAAGCAGCAACGTATCCCACAGGTGAAAAATTTTGTGCAAAGGAAAGACATCTGCATGATGAACAAGCACAATAAAAAAAAAAAAGCCATAAGCATACAAGTTGATAAAAACATATACATACACTCATAAGGAGTTGCCTATATACTTTTTTCCCCTTCTATGTTAGCATTATTTCTTTTTGATTTGGGAGCAAAAAAGACTCAATCTGTTTAGAAACAGGTTTGTCTTCACATGCAGTTTGATTATTCTGGAAATCATCAGTGTATTCTTTCATTATTAAAAACTTAGAAATGAGCAGGTTTTCATATCTCAAACACAAAATTAGGCAATTTATTTTTCTTTTGGTATGGTGCAATTATGCATTAGGACATGCATATCAGTTTTTTCAATAGTATGAAGACATTAATGAGTTAATCAATAAGCTCAACTACTTAAAATTAGACAAAAAAATGAGCAGAATAGAGCAAAAACTGGCAGAATAAAGGAAAGACAAGGAGAAGGGCCTGTTAAATATAGCAACATTTTACATATAAAGCTGAAAATGGCTCTCCTAAAATAAGCTATCCTCCAACTAAATAGTTCTAACATTTTATTGCAATTCATTGCCCGGGAAACCATCTTCTTGGTTTTCCAAAGGTGGTGATTGTCACAAAAGTTTTAGAAAAATGGACAACTGCAAGAACCAGTGCTTTACAGTAAAGATCTTTAGAAATTGCAATCAAGAATCTCACATTAAATTCTTTGATATTTCATCAGAGAAATAATCCATCAGCTCTTTTCATCCTGCCACTTTTTTTTTTAAAAATTCAAAGACCGTCAATGTTGACATGACATGAAAAAAAATCACAGAGATCTTTAAGAAGATTTTTAATTGCTTTCTGGACTTGCTTTATTAACTTTGTCCTCTTTCATTAAAAGCTCACCAAATTATAAAGCTCTTTTTCTTCCTACCATACATGCAAAAATGTCATAGTAAACATGCTAGTACAATAACAATGTGTTGAAGTGCAATAAAAGAAGCTTGTTTTGTTGGTCTTCAAAACCAAAGTTACTCTCTTTCTTATGTTAATTGAGTGAGGTCAGCGGAAGGTGGTGAGGTTTGGTTTTGTTGTTTTAACTATTATTATAACTTTTTCCAGTAGAAAACAGCTTCCTTTGCACAATCCCTAAATACCACATGTGTAAAATAATCCAGTTCAAATTTAACATAATACTTTTTAAAAAAATAAGAAAATGCTAATTATTGTCAAATCAGGGCAGAAAGTATGTGACAGGCACTGCTGAGACTCAAACCACAACACACGTCCTTGCAAATTACAAGTGACTTAGTAAATGATAGACACATCACACCAATTAGGAAGGCTTTAGCTGAAAAAGTGAGGAAAAACTATGCTTAAGAAATATAAGAACATTTAATCAAAGAAAAAGAATGCATACTCACGTGTAAACATTGTAAGAAACCAAGGAATAGCATAAAGCTGCAAAAGGTGGTGATGGGGGAGGGGAGAAAAAAAAATGTTTTAAGAGCTAAAGTTTGTGACAATTGTCTACTACATCAAAAATTGCCTAGCTTGGCATGAATGTATTTAAAATGGGAAATAACTGCAGTGGCAGAACCACTATCACACAACTTTTCACCTCCCAGAGAAGCTTTTTCCTCCCCCAAGCCCCCATTCTGATCTCTTCAAAATTACTACATTGAAAACAATGACAAAAACAACCACCACCCTCACTAGGCTTATGCTTGCAAAAAATAACCCCCAAAGTCTTAAAGAACTCAAAAACCTGCTCTATTAAACTGTCACATTTCTTACCTTGCATATATATACCGCTAAGTAAAAATTAGCAAAGGATACCTGAACAACCATAAAACAACTTGATTCAGTATATCTTTTTGACTATAGAAAAACCCGGTTCTATATAAATAATTAAAATTCCAAATCACAATTTCCAGCAGAAAAATTAACCATATCTACCTTTTTCTCCTGTGTTGGTATTTATTAAAATGTATACTTGTCAGTGAAAGGTGGTAAGAATGGTTTCATTCTCAAAAGCATACAGTGTCAGTTACTAACACCTTAAGCATTTATGTAGTTCTACTGTGACCTTTAAAAGCAGGTGTCATCTGAAGAATTTGAGGCTGCTTCAGCACTTATACTGCTACAAGACTGTCTAAGAACTTGTGCTGCTGTGATGGCTCCAGAAAACCTTTAGTTTCTGCAAATTTTAATACTCATGACATCATATAGAGAAAATTCAGTATGCATTAGAAGAGCTAAACCTTTTTGACACCTTAAGAGTTTCTTAACTTTCAGTGAAGTATTTATCATGTTGAAGGCAACAGAACCTATTTTCTTGAAACATGGAACTGCACAGAAAGTCCCCACAAATTAGGAATGCAAGAGCGAGACGATTATTGTTAAATTTTACTCTGTTGCATAGCTCATGTGCTCTGTTTTCCACTTCTGAAGATTTACAGTTAGACATAAAGCTTAATATATTACTTTTTAGCTCATAAAAAGTGCAAATTAGTTGTCCTATTAAGCTTTCCCTGGAAGTAAGCAAATGAGAAGCAGAAAGCATAATCGATATTATGTTAATAAATTACTACTTATTCCATAAACTCTTAACTGGGTTAGGGTACTGACTAAATGATGCACACATTTGCCGAAAAGCTCTTTAGCACAGCTCTCTAAATTTTATTCCTACATCTTCATCTGAGCATCTGATAGTATCTGAACCATAACTGTCCATAAAGCTAAAAAAGCTGCCATGATCAGACTGTACACCACTTCCAATATTCAGGAGGCTTTTATAAAGCTTGGTCTCCAACTTGCCAATTGATTTTAAGGGTTCAAAAACCAAAACAAATGCATTTCTATCACCATTTTCATCCTATAATATTTTCATACTATTTCTCTGAGTATATCTTTGTTATGCCTTCAACAGATGGCTCTCTACTGAATAGTAACATACCCTGTTCCCCGAAATATCCCCTACAGTGGCTGTGATCAGCTAATACCTGTTTACCTGCTTGCTTGTACGCAATATCTTGCTCTTCATGCAGTAGGAAAACAAACATTCCTAATAGCCTGAGGCTCCTCTTTGCTTGTAGGTACCATATTATGCTGACGTCATTTTGAACTACATTACTTCCTTGATATTTAAAAGCAACTATTTCCTCCTTTTCATAGATTTCATTAAAATATTTTACCAAAGCAGATCCACACTTCCTCCTAATTTCACAAACACCTCTATCTTGTATGCACCTACATAGATATATACAATATACAAAATCTGAAACGTTGAACAGATTGTTAAAAGGTAACCACAAGGCAAAACACTGCTTTGCTCTAAACCATCCTCACCAAACCTATCGACAGTGACATGAGAAGTAGGTCAAACTATTTAAGTAGAAGGTATCAGGCAAGTTTTTACTGAAGGGATTTTCCCCTCTGATTTTCATAAATATAATGTTCTAAGACAAGGAAGTCTTGGTAACCCTGAAGAGGTTATGATTACTATTTATCAGCAAGCAAAGAAAAGCCACAACACTGGTGGTATTATTCCACCATGCAAATCAAATTGAGAAACACAGACAAAAAGAACTGCAGTGACGAAGTCTTCAAATAAATAGGCTACCAAATTCTTTTCGTTAAATGACTGCACTTTTAACATCTTATTAGTAAATACTGCCCTCTAGCAATCACCGGCTTGAACAGCATTGTGCCATGCTTCTGTACTGACGAGCTGCTGTTAGAGAGGTTTTCAACCCTTCACTACTGAACCCTGAAACATAACGGCGTTGTGTTTTTAGTTGACACTTAACTATGTAGTTGGGAAGCATACCTAATATTTAATCAAAGTCGCTTTTGAACTGCTGGAACAGCCTGAGAACAAGTCACATTAAAATAAGAGCTTATAAAACCAATACTTTATTTTTTAGAGTAAGCTTTTGATCAGCAATGCCATAATTATCATTTTGCTTTGCTAGTAAAATACAAGCTCTTTAGTGCTTTTAAGTAACGACTTGGACATTTCTTATACATGAAGAACACAGCAGTCCCCTAACATCAGTTCCCATTCAAACAATCTGAATACATCCACAGCTTTTTTTAGTTACAATTGAAATCTCTTGTCCTTAGACTTGGCTTCATTCTTTATCTTTCCATTATCCCTAGCTAAAGCTCCCTTTCCAACAGTGCTCCGCTATGACAAATTCTGTTCAGTACCTGAACTTGGAAATGCAGTTCATTGTTTTTCAACGGGGTGAAGATGTTTACTCGCACATCGTTAGATGGGCATATTTTGAAAAGAGTGCATCTCCCGTTAGACATTCAAAGCTCTTGGAGATATTGGCTCAAATCTCAATTAAAGCCTTTTCTCTAAAGATTTTGTAATTGCCCATTACTACTGTCTGGATTGTTTCATTATTTGACTGTTCCTCCAGAAAATGAGAGCTTTACACACTTGTGTCTATAGAAAATTGAGATTTCAGTTGTAAAGATAAAAGTTTTAAAGAAATTTAGGCTCAGGGGATTTTGATTCTAAAGATATTTTAGGAGGAATAGCAAGGTGAAAATGAGTGTTAATGTTTGTTGGTGGGGATGGTAAGGAGTATTAAAAGATATACACAAGGTTCTTGCTCTGTGAAAAGTCTGTAAGAATCAAATGGCTGTCATGTGTGATCCAGGTGCACCTTATGAACACAGTGAAGCTATGCACCTGGTTGCAGGATAATGAAAATTAATTATTTAAAATTGAAGGTTTGAGTTTTCAAAACATCAAAAATGCCAACATTCTTCACAAGTTCTTGTTCATTATGCATTTATGTAACACTTAAGTTTACCAAAAACCTCTAAGAAAATTAAAAAAACGCTAAGAAAGTTCACCCTCCACACCTCATAGAATTACAGAGCTGAGATCAAGGTTAAATACCTGTAGTTTTAAAGATAACAAACACAATAGGAGTAACCATTATTCTTGCATTTTTTTATAGAAGAATCCTCACTTGACCATCTGTCATTCAATGCAGTGTGTTATTTTAAACTGGTAAACTGTCATGTCTTCACCACTGTAAAAATCATTTACAGATGGATAACAAAAACCCTATGCTATAGCATGTATTTCACACTATTTTCAGTGTTCAAGACTTATGTTGGAGCCTTTCCTTCTCAAAGCTGAAATCACACTTACAGGAATACAGGAACTACCACTGTCAATGGCAACGTGGGCAAGTATTCTACTTCCAATAGCAAGTAGCAAATTTGCTTCAGGAGAACATACTAAAAACCCTGCAATGGACAGTTGTAAAACAGTTTGTCTGCCATGCTAATGTGCTTTCTACACACTTTAGGCAGGCACTAGCTTAAATGACAACAGAAAGGATTCAGAAAAGGTATCATATATTTCTTTTCTTGTTGAATTGTCCAGTAACAATGCCAGATGTTGAAGATCTGTTAAGTAATCCAATCTTTCTTTCCAAGCTTACTAAACTAAAAGACCATTTGACATAGCTACACAGAAATGTGGTCAAACAAAGAATGAAAGAATGATTCTCAGCTAAAAGGATGATCCTCAACTAAAAGAAATCCTTTTCACACTTGCCCCCCACTCCCAATCACAACCCCCTTCCTCCCCCCTCCACCGCGGTCATCCTCACCAAGCAGAGTGAACCCCAGCCCCCCCTGCACAGCACTGCCACTCAACCAACATATAAAATGATTTGACCTTTGCAGGGAGAGAAACCTCTCCCTTCCTGCATAGACCCCCCCCTTCCTCCTGAGTACCAAAACTTGAAGACCCTGATTGCTTTCTTAAAAGTACTTTAAAGGAGAATTCGTTTGTATTTTTTATTTACATTTTATATTTTTGTACATGTTGTTAGGAGGTCCGCCATTTTTAAGTGATCTTGGATTGACCAAAAAGGAGGCTTTGAAGTGTGTATCTCTTGTTACTTATCTCTGACTTGTAGTGTCACCAGGCCCAAACAATTATCTCAAAGGAGAATAAAATAAAATCTTGTAAAAAAAAATTAAAATTACAAAAATGCAAAAAAAAAAGTTTACAATCTTATTCTGAGTATTCCAGTAACTTTTTTTGTGTACTTTAGCTGTACCATAGATCATGGTTTGTATGAGGTGGCAAGGCCAAAGATAAAAAGGTTTTTTTCTTTTTTTATTTTTCCTGTCTATGAAGTTGCTAGTTTTTTGGTGGGTTTTTTTGTTGTTGTTGTTGTTTTTTGTTTGGTTTGGGGGGGGCGGGGCTGTTTGATGTATGTGTGAAACAATGTTGTCCAACAATAAACCAGAATTTTGTTTTGCTGAGTTGTCCTAACAAGGCTGCCTCCAAATTGCTGCTTTTGGTTTTAATTTTCATTTGTTAAGAAAAAAATTTTTTTGCTCTCTACAGCTTCCTAAGGAGGGGAAGTAGAGAGGAAGGTGCTGATCTCTTCTCCCTGGTATCTAGTGATAGGACACGTGGGAATGGTCCAAAGCTGCACTGGAGGAGGTTTAGACTGGACATTAGGAAGCATTTCTTTACCAAGAGGGTGGTCAAACACTGGAACAGGCTTCCTAGAGAGGTGGTCGATGCCCCAAACCTGTCAGTGTTTAAGAAGCATTTGGACAATGCCCTTAACAACATGTTTTAACTTGGTCAGGCCTGAATTGGTCAGGCAGCTGAACTAGATGATCATTTTATGTCCCTTCCAACTGAAACAGTCTATTCTATAAAACCCTGATCTTGCAACTTCATGTAGTGTCTTCAAAATACATACACACATACTTAGCTTCAAACCTATATGGTGCCTAGACATTTAATCATATATTTAAATGCTACAGAAAGGTGCAAAAAATGTTTTGACTAGGGATGCAAAGAGAATGCAGACTGAGTCCAATTTTTAATATTAGATTCTACCCACCTATATGCACCTACACAAACAAAATTTGAAGAATGATCACTTTCCTCACAAGATAAAAATACCAGCAAGAAATTTTTCCCCAGATTCACCACTAGGTAATCATGTAACAGAACAGAGATAAAGTACTTCAGTTGCAGGATTTTTAATTCAGTTAGATGAAGCCCTGTTACTGACCCCTGCACATTGCCAAAACCAAGCTAAGGTATCTACCTATGACAGCAGCTCCAGCACAAAGATATTAAGTAACTGCAGCCTGACTTTGTCATCTCTGTTAATGGCCAGCTGACAACTGTGTCCAGCTTCCATTATTTGCAGTTGAAAGCTCTTTAGAATAATTTATGGCTATAGTTACCCTTTTAGTAAGGTAGCACACTTGTTTTTCTTCAGTTCAAAACAGTCTGTTGTTGATGTCAGAATTAGTCAGTAAAATATAGAACATGTTATAAAACAATACATAGCATGGGGGAGATTATAAACTTTGGGAGAGTGAGCAAAGAACTGTAAGATTCACTGTATATATCCCCCTATTTATATGTAAGTCACATAGCCACAGCAATGTACTTAATCCAGGCACCACATCAACTAACAATATTCACAACTATTCAAGCTTCAGCAGTGTTCAATATTCTGAGAGCTACGTGACCCGAAGCAAATGAGAAGGGTGCCAGGAAACACAATCTTTCCTGCAGCGGAGCCCGCATTTCAATGATGAAAGATTAATCAGGGTTTACTTTGATAGGATTAGTACTCAAGCACGAAACTCTGGTTCAGATCTCATTACTACAGTGCGTATCCTTCACCTTGATGGATCCTGTGCTGTCTTGTTACGGGTACAAAAATCACCTCTCTCACTAACCTAAAAGGCAAAACAACTTTTACTTCTAATAAAAAAAAATAATAAAAAAAAAGACAGATGATTATGTAAGGACAAGCTCTCTTCAGAGGTTAATGTTAATTTTAGAACTAGCATTTGTATTCAATGCAAGTTAGTTTTTTTTTTTTTTTAAATATACCTCTGTTCTGTAATTATTTATTACATTACCTAATCATCTCCAGACTGCAACACTTAAGAGACAAAGCTCACATTTGACTATGTGCTGTGGAATGACTAGCACAACACAAAAACTGAAATACAACAAAACAGGTGATTTTAAGCTATTCCATATGACTTGCACTTTGGAAGTTTTCAGTGGCGAATTATAACTGTATAAGCAGACACTAGGAGCTGCTGAAAGATCAGCTAACACCCAAGACAGGTTGCTACAAAACTCTCATGTAGATTAGTAGCAGAAATGGGGACCTGTAAGATGGTCAGGGAAATTACATCTCTACCTCTTCAGTGGGAACTGGTGTCCTGGACAAAATACACAAAGGAATTGCTTTGGTCATCCACAGGCTTTAACAAATAAATATCAAGTGCATTTACATAGTGATGCTGCAAAATCGATTCTCCCTCAGGAACCTGAATGTTGCTGTTACACATGCCCTTCATACCCCCAGATATTTAGCCTTTCTACAGATGAACTTTCTCCCTTCTCCCTACCTTCCCTTCATCTTCCTCCCACCTGCCCTCTTCAGATGTGTGTTATCAGCAATACACATTGCCTTCTCAAACACCTCTCTTTGTAATGCAATACACTGGCTTTCTCTTCGGCTCATTTCAATGCCTCAGTATCTTTTAAATTTGTACCACTCAAACAACATTATTACATTAAAAACACCTCTACAAATGAAAGCATATATTTGTTTTTCCATTACAATATTTGTAAACAATGATAATGAGTATCTGCCAGTCCCAAAGACACACAAATTCGTCCAGGGATTGTGTACAACAAATGACTTTCAGAGGCTTGGCCTTGCTACTTCAACTTAAAGCCTTTCCTAATAAACATAAAGCATTTCTGATAAAATAAGCTTTATATTACTTATAGAAGAAATGCATATGAATTTCTTATTTATGAAATTTATATTTCTACATCAACATCTCCTGACTTCAATTTCCTTCCACTTTGTTTCCATCTGTTCTTATGACCAACCTGTAATTATCAAATTTCTAAATGTCAAAAATATCATGATATACACTGTATCAATTAACAATGTTCTCTCTATAGCTTTGCCTAAATCTACTTTTTAGAAACATCAGCCATCAACTTCAATAATGCTATAGTAGGAAGACAAGCATTTTTACAGACATTATCTTGGCTTTCTGGAATATACACGCCTCTCTAAACAAAAGAGGAAAGCTATTTACAGTGATAGCTAAAAGTGAAGCTCTAAGGAAGGCCTTGTTTTGCTTTTTCCAAAATAACCCTCCCTCTCTCCTACGTTTTGGCTGTGTTCTCAGTTTTCATTTTCCACCATCTTACAGACTTCTTCCAACAAAAGCATAAAACTTAGACACAAGTTATGCAGTTGTCCAATGTTTCTGACAGACTCCAACATACGACTGCTAAGCATTTTCCAAGGTCTCACATATCTACAGATTCACCATCACTTGCAGGTTTTTTTTTTTATTACTTGCAGATTGATGTCTTTTGTGTTAACCAATGGCATTTAATCAGTTTGCAGAAATTTTGCTATTAGTAATTTATGACCACATTAATTTTTGCGTATTAATCCACACTTTAAAAATAAAATTATATACATCTTTTAAGATGAATCTGTAAGTTATAAATAACTGACCAGTAGTATTTTATTGTATTTACCATGCCAACAGAATGGGACAGACTGAGGTATGTAAAACAACAATCAAAACTTTATCATTTTATCAGCATACTTGGAAAGGTCCATTAATATGAAAGCTTCACTTATGTCAAACTGCTGCTGAAACAGTCTGCAAAGGCATCTCAACCTAGTTACCCTCATTTTCCATTTTTTACTTCCTTTGAACAATACTTATAAGAACCCTTAGCACTTACATCTGGAATAAAACCAATTTCATTAAGGTGGTTACTCAGCTCTGGATCATGGAATGCAATCATCTGGGAAAACACCGTCAGATATTCTGAAATGACAAGCATATTCAAGATCATTGTCAGAAACACAAGCCACCACATACTACTAGCTCACAACAGAGCTGTAGAAAAGGAAGAATTTTAATTTTTTAAATTTTTTTTTTAAACCTACAATAAAACAGCAAGTGAATACCTCTACTGTCCTCCTTGTCACCATTATATTCAATACAGAAGAAGAAATATTTCATTTCTCTTTCTTAGTACTTCGCAATTTGGATTTTCAACAATCCAAATACTTAGTTCATACTTATGTTGTGATGTACGTTTGATGTGCAAAGCTAGACTTTTCAGTATGAGTACGAACCACAAGATATTGATGGAAGCAAATTAGAACAAGATCATTCCAAGGATTTTTAAGACCCAAACTGTTTTAGTGATACGCAAAGTTTATACTCTTTAAATTATACACTGTGTGGTTTCTTTTCTACAAAGTTAAATTCTGTAATCTAGAAGTTGAGGTTTTAAGACAATAGGGCTTTAGGGTTACCATTTCCATGATCAGTACCATCTTAATTTGTATTTTTTGGATCAGATAAGAAATACTTATTGTAAAAGATAAAATTTATTACATCTTCAGCATAGCATATTAAGCTGACGGGTACAATTTAATTAAGTTGTCTAAATAACACTTGCTTTTAATTGGAAGAGAAGCAGACAGCAGAACACAGACACCGACAGTTTTCTCTCTCTGTTCTGCCCCTCTCCCAGTTTTGTCCACACTATCATATGCTTTGTTAGAAGGAAGATGAAGAGGCAATAACATAGCAGTTTTGTAACACATGGCAATTCCTTTTCCTCCATGCTCCCCAGAAGAGAGTAATTAGGGTCCCGACAGCTAGTTGAGGGGAGGAAGAGAGACAGAGAATGTGAACCCTGCTCCCAGATCAGAACATGCTGACATCTCAATGCTCCACAGACTACTGTCCCCAAATATAAGCCCCCAAACACCAAGTCCACACAGCTGCACAAATCAGCCACCTAGAGTTGTGACTGCTTCCTTTAAAGTCTATTGTAAGGATTAGATGCCTACTACTGTCTCTCTTGAGGACAGCAAATAACTCCCTATTACTCAGTTTGTCTTCACCCCTGAAGTGGCAAAATTAAATTTCAATTCCACTGCTAAGAAGCACAGAAGTGGCTCTGCTGGGATAATTCCACATATAGACACCTTTATTTAAAAATAGAAGTAGGTCTACACATTCAGTTGTTTATAGACCCCTATCTTACTTAAATCTTGATTACCTGCACTCAAGTCAACTCCTCTCAGGTTAAGCCAGCAAGTTAAGAACAGTCACTCTGTAAAATAATTCTGTTTGGACTACAAATTTTAAAAGCTGATTCTGCCTCGGGAAGACTGATAAACAATGCTCTCACTGTAAGAACACAAGGGAAACAAGCCACAGTCCTACTGTAAATTATACTTGAAAGGATGCCTAATTCTCCAAGGTAAGTTGCAACAAAAATTAAGACCTCTTGAGTTGACTCCAGAATTTTACAACTTTTGCTTCAAGCTGCAAAGACAAAGCCACAGCACACTAAACCTCTTAGGTGGTTTCTGGTATCTTAGGAGTGCCAGCCTCTCCCCTCTGATACTGCATCTCTATTATGCCACAGATGCTCTGGCAGCACTCAGCTGGGGAGTTAAGTAGGTAAACAGACCTGTGCTGAGTTTTGTGTCACCAAGGCCAGACTGCTTTGGAGCTATTCACACATCTCATGTTTTCTCAGTTTCAAGTTGAAGTTACTCTTGCATTCTTGCATGTATTCACATGTATACAAGTTAAGGAGATATCTGAATCCATGCCTTAAATTCATACCACACTACATTATAGTCATTTTAAAAAAGTGCACCTCTAAGGTGCATCTTACATCAGTTTTATTTCACAAAACAGCCAGTAATCACAAGTCAGGTATAGCAAACCAGTAATCCTACACATTCAGCTGTATGCTGATGAAAACAATTTCACAATTAGCTTCCCTGAAGCACATTTATTTTAAAACTGAATACTCATGCCCATGATGGTTCTCTACAGATATACTACCGGCTGATAAATACCATCTTTATTTGACTAGCCAGTCTCATGAAATGTAATTATTGTGTGGGATTACATGGTTAATTAAGGGTCTACTGAAAACACACAAATCTTTTCAAAAATGTATCACTTGGGTCCAGCCAATTGCTGGTGGTTGGAATTTTATTATATGAAGTTTTGTTTTACACAATTGGGCATTCCACACCCAAACCCCTTCAACTGCTCTTGCTTCCTATTTCATTCAAGGAAATATGTTTGATATGATTAGAAAAAACATGTATCTTCATTGTATAGGACAAGCTCAGAAATGAGGTATGTTGAACTCTGCAGTTCGAAAGATTCCTTCTGTCCACCCCTACATGGAACACATAAAGAAGCTAAGAAGTTAAAATTGCAGTAGGCATTTTCAATGACATTCTTAGCACTTTCTTCCAACCCAATAATGCAGGGAAATTACACAGAATTTTCCTTTGAAACTGTATTTACCCATTGGTGTTTGACATACGACCCTAGAAAGGATTAAATCAGAATACTGAAAGAATCCTAAAATGTCCAGTATCCCCGAGTCCTTGATGATGCCAGATGTTGCACAGGAACTCAGAAACGCCTACACTACTTTGGTTCACAGAATCCTACTGACCTATATTTCTAACTTTGGCTGATACCTATTTTTGTACAGCCCCTCAGGAATAACATCAGGGAACTCTAAAGAGCACAAGTATTTTTTTATGGAAGAGTATACCCCCTTGAGAAAAGTCTTTGTAAAGCTATCAATCTTGAAGTCTAAAGCAGTTGTCTCCACAGGACAATCTGATATAATACACTTACTCTTTTCATCTTTAGACCTTTACTGCCCCTTTTTTTCCAGCAAGCACTCTTTCTTTACAGACAAAAGCATGCAAACAAGTTCTCTTGAATAGTTTTTCCAAACTATTATTTTACATATTCAGTTCATAACACCTCTTACCCATTGTCTTTTATAAGTAAACTCTCCTAATCACTGTGTTCTCTCCCTATTATCCAATATGTAACTGCTTTTACGTCTAATTATTTTTTGTTGATCAGTTCTTAATTTCCTTTCATTTTTTGAAGACAAAATCCAACAGACACAGTTTCTAAGTTGAGGAGTTGCACAAGTTATATACAAAAGAATTTCTTTAAAAGAAATACAAGGACAGCAAGCCATGCTGAAACCCAGTATTCAATAAACACTCATAACTGCTTGCAGTTAAACATTCATTACCACCTGTTGTTTGGTTTTTTTTTTTAAACTACTGATGGCTTTTCAAACAGCTTCTTTTGGTTTTTAAAAACTCTTGGCAAGACAAATTATCTTTCCAACACAGACTGTGCCAAGGTGGCTTTCTAGGTCTAGACAATTCCTTCTTCATGTTTCCATGAAATTTACAATTAATTTTCAAGTAGAATAGACATTTACCTCCTAGCTATTGTTTTAATTTCTTTGAGTTACCTATATAGCTGTTGAAGACTGAACAATGGAATGTTATTCCTCAGGGTTCTCCAACTCCTGTCCTGTATTGAATGACATTATCTTCTGTTTAGTAAGAAATACCCCTCAAATCCCTAACTCTCTGAATACCATAACTTCCATTTTCTGAGAAGTCCCTAGTTTGTACTGTTCCTCTTCATTTTCCCTCATTGTCAAAACAGCTCCTGTAACAGTATGATTTTGATCACCTGAAGGGTAGGTCTTTACAATCTAACTGGAAAGACTATTTCCTCATTTTACAACTTTGCATGATCAACTGACTCTTACCTTGGATATTACACAGAACATTTTTGGGGGAGGGGGGGGTTTGTGTGTCCTGGGTTCAGCTGGGGTAGAGTTCATTTTCATAAGAAGCTGGGAGGGGACACAGCCAGAATAGCTGACTCAAACTAGCCAAGGGGATATTTGATACCGTGTGACATCATGCTCAGTATATAACTAGGGGAGCTGCTCTGGGGGGTAGGAGGGAATGCAGCTCAGGAATGGGCTGGGCATCGGGTGCCAGGTGGTGAGCAATTGCATTGTGCCTCACCCGCTTCATAATTCTTTTATTAGTATTGTTGTTGTTATTATTTCTTCTCTCCTTGTGTCCTATTAAACTGTCCTTACCTCAACCCATGAGTTTTTACCTTTTTTAATTCCTATTCTCCTCCCCATCCCACCAGGGGTGGGGAGGAGTGAGCAAGCATCCACGTGGTGCTTAGTTACTGGCTAGGCCTAAACCACGACATTGTGTGCAGTTGGGTTTTTTCTCCTGCCTGAGTCTTTACCCACTTATTTTGTTCCTACTTTTCTTGCACAGCTATTGTTCTTATTTATCTAAAACAAAGCTTTGGAAAGAAATAGATGTATATTTCTACAGTATGATTCCAATTGTATTCCAATTTTACCAACACTTGAAAAAGTATATTTATATACCCAGAAATAATTCTACTTCTCTTAGGACCACAAAAAAATAAAGGGACTTACTTACCTTGAATAACATGAGAATTATCCTTCAGAAAGAAGTTATACAAATACTTGGGGATAAAAGCAGACATGCAGGCATATGCCAAAGCTGAAAAAAATAAAAAAATGGATGCAACTACAGAGGTAAAAACATAAGTACACCTAAAAAAGTTAATTACTAAGCAAATAATAAGCATAAATACTTAAATCAATCTATACACAAAAATTATTGTAGAACACATAAAAAGGGCACGTTTCTTATTAAAGAATTTTAAAAGCTCCTAAAAAAAGTCTCCTTCCATCACTGAGTAATCAATATAAAGCTGGCTGGACCTGATCTGCTCCCAGTTTATTTCCATACTTCTCAGTGACAAAGAAATGAGATGATGTTTGGAAAGCCATGGTAATGTTTGTGTCAAAAAGTCAAAGTCCCTGGATGAATAAAATTTTAGAAGACAATTTCAGACTACTGCATTATTGTAGTCTTCTGGGTTTTATTCTATAGAACTTACATCCAGTTTATGCCCCATTAGACTTGCATCTTGTCTCTTCAGCTCAGAGACTAAAGATAACAGAATTCAGAAGAAAAAAAAGAGTGGAATATAATTAAAAATACTGTCAAAAAGATGGACAAAAACATCTTAAATTTCTCAACGGCTCCTCATAAACATACCAATTCTAGATTAGAGGGTAAAAACTTAAGTGTTTATCCCCTTGATTAATTCCTGGGAACTTGGTTGAGAGACAATGCATTGTCATACAATTCTTAGCCATGGTGCTAGATCACAGATATAAAAAAGAAATACGGGTTTGTTGTAAACTGTGTAAAGACAATAAATATAATTTTGGAAGTTTCTTAGCAAAACATCAGATTTATAGCAAATATGACATAGGATCATGTTTTAAATGAATTCTGTGTTAGAACTTTTCTAGCATTGAAACCAATTTTTAAATATCCAAGCCAAATGTGTCCAATTAAGTTTGTAAACCAGCAGAAAAACTTTACATAATTCACTACTATTATACTTTGCTTCAATGGGAAGGAAACAACGCTCTACAATCAAACTGTATAGGAACATGTCCAAGAGCAAGAAAAATCTGTTGAAATATTTAAATTAGTATGCACAGTAGGCATAATAGGAGTCATTGTCCTAAGAAACTAGTTTTCCCCGGTACGGACCTTATAAAAAGAAAGCCAGGTACAAGAGAATAGAAGATTGGACTAGACCTATTCTTAACAAATCACATTCTCAGAAGATAAAGGCCACATATCCAAAGCTGGTCTGATAAGCTTTTAGGCATTTAAAACCACCATCAGCTTTTCTGAATAAAGCTAGTCTGACAGGTTAACAGCTAGGTTAACAAATAATGCATTCACATTAAACAAGGCAGAACTACAGCTTCACTGAAAAAGACAAGTACTAGAGAAGCATTTCTTGCTTTTCTGTAATCAAGGTGATTTGTGCTTTTTATTATATATTCATTATTGTACTTGGCAATAAACACAGGGTTTGAATCCCTGCTTGAAGAACACTACAACACATATGCTTTTCAAAACCCAACCGTTTCTTTTGACTTGTGGCAAAAAGAGCTTTAAAATTCCTCTGTGGCTACAGAAAGTTTCCATCCAGTGCAAAAGCACCCAGTGGGTGCACACATCTGTCTACTATTAGATACAGATGACAGACTGTGCTTCCCCTTCAACCCCAGCAGAAAAAGGTACTCACCTTCATTGTTAAAATTCAAGTACAGAAACGGTGCACAAAGAGAGTCAAGACCTAAAGAGAGAAAAGCCATGAATGGCATAAAGAGCTCATTTATTGTAATGCACAACATAAATTCATTAATCATGAAAATTTGCATACTTGATACTGATTATAATTCTGCAACGTCAGGCTTCACATGTAATGCTGAGAACCACTGTGAGATCAATGCACAAAACCAGAGAAGATTTTAAATTACTGAACTATAATGCTGAATTGATTATTGTGCCAAGGATTCCAAGAAATGCCATTTACCATCCCAAGAACTCCCTCAGTAACTTCTGCAGTTTTACCTTGGAACTGAACAGACTATTTTTTTTTTTTAAATAAAGTTACTGAAACTTAAGGAGAGTAAATATATAAGAAAGAGTGGAGCAATTTTGCATTACAAATTAAATATAAATCATTAGGAGCTAAATTTGCAATTACACACAGATTCATTCTTCAAAAGAAATAGAAATGAAAGCACTAAAAAAAAAATGCTTACATTATTGGTGAGGGGAAGCGGGGGAGGTAATTTTAAGTCAGCCGTAGCTTTCCAGTTAATTATCTGGCCTTGCCAACTAGTCAAACTCACCTTGCCAGTATACCAAATCAGGATGGGAAACAACCCAGGCCTTCAGTACACGTCTAAACTTTGCATGACCCTCTGGCGATGACAGCAATTCATCATACTGATGGCAACGAGGAATATCAACTTCAATCTGCACCACAGACAAGCATATAATATAAAGAGAAGTCAGAGTAAGTGTGGTAGCACTACAGCATTTTGCAACACTAGAGGTGGAAGTCAGGCAAAGAATGTAGGTCAGACCACCATTATAAACACAATCTGCTTCCTCCATCACTTGAAACCAAAACTTGAAGAGAACAGGGAACTATAGCCACCCTGTCCAAGGTTAAAAATAGAGATTTTTTTCTTTTTCCAGATTCATATTTTTAAAAGGGTTCTAACCCTTGAAAAAGACAGCAAATTACAGTTATAGTTTTTTTCTGATCCAAATTTGGACTCATTTCAGGTGCTAATATCACTTTGCTCTAAAGGATAATCAAATCAGAGTTCTCAGAACGTTGTACCCAATTTGATGGAAAATATTTCTTCACCCAGCCAAAAGGAACAGCTGTTGCTTGTGATGTCTTTTTATGTCTGGCAAGACTTCTTGGAGAACCAAATTGCTCAAGAACCCCTTTCTGTGAAGCACAGCTCACCTTACAGAATCTCAGCGTATTCAGCACTATCTGGTACAAGGTCCAACAGGTACAACAAACATTTGATAAAAACAGGACTTTTAACAACACATCAGTAACATCGTTCACTACACTCTGCTGCTGCTACAGAAACAGTGATTCTGAAGTAGAAAAGGATTTCACTTCCTGCATGTTATGGGGAACCCTTTTAGTATTATCAGCCACATCTGGTGTAATAGGCAAATGACTGCGACTGGTGGGAAATATCTTTGCATTACTTCAAGTGACAATATTTAATAACACTGGAAGACTTACTTGTCTGTCTGTAGGAATTGGTGTGTCTTTATCAATGGCATCATATTTTGCTTGTATGGCACCCTAAATGTGGAAGAAGAATACTTGAATTTAGAAAGCACTTACTAACATAAATGCATATTACAATGTACACACCGATATACAGAATTTGACTGTTTTTGTTAGGTGCTTTAGTTAGCAACTTTTTTTTCCCCTGAAAAAAAGTCCCCAAAGTACAGACAATTCTGACAGCTGAATTTTAACAAAACCATCTTTATTCTGTTATGATTCAGGACATATAGACCATTCTGTGACCTCCTCAGTACAATATTCAGTGATTTTCAGTTGTTTATGCAGGAAGCTATGTACTTGACACAGTTTTCCATTTTCAAATTATGAGATGCTCTCAATTTAAATTCAGTGCTTACCTCAGCCACTGACAAATGGCTTTCAGCATCATCTCTGTAAAGACACTGAATTCAGCTGCCTGTTAATTAATATTGGTGTTACCAATATATACTACTCTTAAGTAGCCTGTCCTTGCATGAATCCCAAGACAGGCAGGCTAACAAGTCCATCTTAATGTTATGGGACAGGGAAACACCACCTGCACTGTAAGCAGATAAAGCACAAGAACTGACTTATCTCCCAAGACCCAGGCTACAACCCTGACCATTAGTTGTTCTTTAAACTTTACAGCTTTTTTCTTGGTCATATTATATCATACTCAGCAGATCACTTCCTAAGCTAAGTATCCTAAATAACCTGGGATGTGTTATCTACAAGAACCTCTTTGCTGTACTACTGCAGACTGCAAGCAGGGTAGATGCAAAAGCTGGATAGTCAAGCAGTCTCTGTGAGGAGTCCTTATTTCTGGGACATTTCTTGTCCTTTGTCCAAAAGGGTTACATTTAATTTATTTATTCTCCAGTCTTTGGAGGAAGTGCATTGATTGGTAGGTGAGAAAAATACATTTGATATGTTTCATCCTGTTTTGCCCAACTACTGGTGACTGAAGCAGGATTCTAACTGCATGTAAAAAATAATCAAAATCAAAACCCCCCCCCCCCCCGTGAACTACTTGTTGTATTTAAACAGTCTAGAAAAATTTTGCTTTATGGGTAGTATTTTTCTATCCCATAATCAAAATTAATAGTCAAGTTTACATACATTCTCCAAAATCAAATAATATTGGAGACAAGAAGCATGTTTGTCTGAACATTCTTTGTTCACACAATTTCATGACTCATTTTGTTTGAAATGCCAGTAATTCTACTTGCCAACTCTTCAAATCCATTCCAGCTTACCTGTCAATCCCATTCCTATCCCACTCCCTCCCCAGTCAGTACTGGGCCTTCTGCAAACGCCCTCCCATTGCCCTTACCTCAACACCCAACAGGGCAGCCCAGGTTATGCCTCTCAGAAGAGGAGGGATGTCAACCCTGGCTTCTTTCCAAATTTGGTTTTTCTTATATGGATAGGCCTTCAAAGAGAAGAGATTAACAGCAAAAAATGTTACCATGTAACTGAAACAATTCAAATCCCAGTCCTGGGACGGTCTTTCCCCCAAAGGACAAATGCTGTCAGCCTGAACAATGAATGCAAGTTTTACAAGTAAATTTCATTCCTAATTGGAAGGCCTGGATGGAGGAATACTATTTGATTTTAAAATACCCACTTTTTCTCATAAATGTATTCACATGGTTTGGTATACACTGGATATATAAATTTACTAAACCAAATTTTAGTTAAAAGCTTTTTCTTCATTAAATGTTTCTTTTCATACTATCCATCCAACTTTGTTTTATTAAACATTTCTAGTTTATGCCTTCCTAAGTAGCGCACTTGATAATGCGCATCAGCTCTTTCTCATTCTTAAACAAGAATCCATCTCTCTGCATATATGTAAATTAGGGACTGGTGTCCGCCCCCCGTCTGTGTCCCACCCCCCCCC